>NC_134689.1:426805745-427405745 GCF_050947455.1 Rhinoderma darwinii
CACCATCACCAGCACCTAAACAACCAGGTTCATTCGTACCTGGACTGTGCCCTTTCTCCGTCAGAAATCCTGATCCCAGACCCCATGGACTTCTGGGTCAGCAGATTGGATCATTAACAAGAACTGCCCAGTTTGTCATGGGTGTACTGTCTTGTCCACCATCCAGTGTAGCGTCAGAGAGGGTATTCAGCGTGGCAGGGGGCTTCGTCACTCCTAAGCGAACAAGATTGTCCGCCAACAGCTTGGAAAATCTCACGTTTCTGAAAATGAATCAAGCGTGGATCGGTGAGGATTTTAAAACCCCTGTGCCTGATGCCACTGATTAGATCTGACATTGCTGCTGCCACCTGCTACTGCCGCCTGCTACTACGGGATTCTGTCCTGTCCACTCTTTTTTTAATGTGCCGCTGTTGGTGCTGCTACTACTTCTACCACCAATCCACCCCCAGTGCCGTCTGTTACAAGCAGGCCTGCCCCACCACAGGGCTTTGTCCTGTGACTGTCCAGTATGTTAATGTGCTGATACTTCTGCTACCACCACCCTTGCTGTCCGATGGCTACCTCTACTACCACCAATACACCTCCACTGCCGTCTGCTACAAGCAGGCCTGCCTCACCACAGGGCTTTGTCCTGTGACTGCCCAGTCTGTTAATGTGCTGCTACTACTACTACCACCACTCTTGCTGTCCGTTGGCTACCTCTACTACCACCAATACACCTCCACTGCCATCTGCTACAAGCAGGCCTGCCCCACCACAGGGCTTTGTCTGTGACTCTCCAGTCTGTTTTAATGTGCTTCTACTACTACTACCACCACCCTTGCTGTCCGTCGGCTACCTCTACTACCACCAATACACCTGCCCTGCCGTCTGCTAAAAGCAGGCCTGCCCCACCACAGGGCTTTGTCCTGTGACTGTACATGTTTGTTAATGTGCTACTACTACCACCACCACTCTTCCTGTCCGTTGACTACCTCTACTACCACCAATACACCTCCACTGCCGTCTGCTACAAGCAGGCCTGCCCCACCACAGGGCTTTGTCTGTGACTGTCCAGTCTATTTTAATGTGCTGCTACTACTACTACCACCACCCTTGCTGTCCATTGGCTACCTCTACTACCACCAATACACCTCCACTGCCATCTGTTACAAGCAGGCTTGCCCCACCACAGGGCTTTGTCCTGTGACTGTCCAGTTTGTTAATGTGCTGCTACTACTACTACCACCACCCTTGCTGTCCGTTGGCTACCTCTACTACTACCAATACACCTCCACTGCTGTCTGCTACAAGCAGGCCTGCCCCACCACAGGGCTTTGTCCTGTGACTGTCCAGTCTGTTAATGTGCTGCTACTACTACTACCACCACTCTTGCTGTCCGTTGCCTACCTCTACTACCACCAATACACCTCCACTGCCGTCTGCTACAAGCAGGCCTGCCCCACCACAGGGCTTTGTCTGTGACTGTCCAGTCTGTTTTAATGTGCTGCTACTACTACTACCACCACCCTTGCTGTCCGTTGGCTACCTCTACTACCACTAATACCCCTCCACTGCCGTCTGCTACAAGCAGGCCTGCCCCACCACAGGCCTTTGTCCTGTGACTGTCCAGTGTCTTTAAATGTGCTGCTACTTCTACCACCACCTGTGCTGTCCGTTGGCTACCTCTACTACCACCAATACACCTCCACTGCCGTCTGCTACAAGCAGGCCTGAAGCCAGCCCCACCACAGGGCTTTGTCCTGTGACTGTCCAGTGTCTTTAAATATGCTGCTACTTCTACCACCACCTGTGCTGTCCGTTGGCTACCTCTACTACCACCAATACACCTCCACTGCCGTCTGCTACAAGCAGGCCTGAAGCCAGCCCCACCACAGGGCTTTGTCCTGTGACTGTCCAGTCTGTTTTAATGTGCTGCTACTACTACTACTACTACTACTACTACTACTACCACCACCCTTGCTGTCCGTTGGCTACCTCTACTATCACCAATACACCTCCACTGCGGTCTGCTACAAGCAGGCCTGCCCCACCACAGGGCTTTGTCTGTGACTGTCCAGTCTGTTAATGTGCTGCTACTACTACCACCACCACTCTTGCTGTCCGTTGGCTACCTCTACTACCACCAATACGCCTCCACTGCCGTCTGCTACAAGCAGGCCTGAGGCCAGCCCCACCACAGGGCTTTGTCCTGTGACTGTCCAGTCTGTTTTAATGTGCTGCTACTACTACTACTACTACTACTACTACTACTACTAATACCACCACCCTTGCTGTCCGTTGGCTACCTCTACTACCACCAATACACCTCCACTGGCGTCTGCTACAAGCAGGCCTGAGGCCAGCCCCACCACAGGGCTTTGTCCTGTGACTGTCCAGTCTGTTTTAATGTGCTGCTACTACTACTACCACCACCCTTGCTGTCCGTTGGCTACCTCTACTACCACTAATACACCTCCACTGCCGTCTGCTACAAGCAGGCCTGCCCCACCACAGGGTTTTGTCCTGTGACTGTCCAGTCTGTTAATGTGCTGCTACTACTACCACCACCACTCTTGCTGTCCGTTGGCTACCTCTACTACCACCAATACGCCTCCACTGCCGTCTGCTACAAGCAGGCCTGCCCCACCACAGGCCTTTGTCCTGTGACTGTCCAGTGTCTTTAAATGTGCTGCTACTACTACCACCACCTGTGCTGTCTGTTGGCTACCTCTACTACCACCAATACACCTCCACTGCCGTTTGCTACAAGCAGGCCTGAGGCCAGCCCCACCACAGGGCTTTGTCCTGTGACTGTCCAGTGTCTTTTAATGTGCTGCTACTACTACTACTAATACCACCACCCGTGCTGTCCGTTGGCTACCTCTACTACCACCAATACACCTCCACTGCCGTCTGCTACAAGCAGGCCTGATTCCAGCCCCACCACAGGGCTTTGTCCTGTGACTGTCCAGTCTGTTTTAATGTGCTGCTACTACTACTAATATTACTACTACTACTACCACCACCCTTGCCGTCCGTTGGCTATCTCTACTATCACCAATACACCTCCACTGCCGTCTGCTACAAGCAGGCCTGGAGGGCTTGTGAAAAGCCATTGCTTGTTGCTTTTACATCCATGTATCTGTATGGATGAACCCCGGTAGGCATCTCCCAATAAAAAGGGTACATTTTTGGAGGGCTTGTCAAAAGCCATTGCTTGTTGCTTTTACATCCATGTATGGAAGAACCCCGGCAGGCATCTGCCAATAACAAGGGTACATTTTTGGAGGGCTTGCACTCAAAAGCCATTGCTTGTTGATTTTACATCCATGTATGGATGAACCCCGGCAGGCTTGTCAAAAGCCATTGCTTCTTCTTTTACCACCTTATATGTATGAACCCTGGCAGGCATCAGCCGCCTAAAATGGTTATTTTTTGTATCTTTTTTAACAATGCATTAAGCATACAACATGCACAAGTGCAGTGGTTTCTGTTAGTTATCACCGTGTCCCATCCGTTTTCCTATAGCCATACATTTTGGCATAACTTTGACACTAACTTTGCCTTAACCCCTTCCCTCTTTGGCAACTTTTGACCTTCCTGACAGAGCCTCATTTTTCAAATCTGACATGTTTCACTTTATGTGGTAATAACACCGGAATGCTTTTACCTATCCAAGCGATTCTGAGATTGTTTTCTCGTGACACATTGGACTTTATGTTACTGGCAAAATTTGCCCGATACATTCAGTATTTAATTGTGAAAAACACCAAAATTTAGCGAAAAATTGCAAAAATTAGCATTTTTCTCAATTTAAATGTATCTGCTTGTAAGACAGGCAGTTATACCACACAAAAATGTTGCTAACTAACATCCCCCATATGTCTACTTTATATTGGCATCGTATTTTGATCATCATTTTATTTTTCTAGGACGTTACAAGGCTTAGAACTTTAGCAGCAATTTCTCACATTTTCAAGAAAATTTCAAAATGCTATTTTTACAGGGGCCAGTTCAGTTGTGAAGTGGCTTTGAGGTCCTTAGATATTAGAAACCCCCAATAAGTCACCCCATTTTAAAAACTGCACCCATCAAAGTATTCAAAACAGCATTTAGAAAGTTTCTTAACCCTTTAGACATTGCGCAGGAATTAAGGCAAAGTAGAGGTGAAATTTACAAAGTTCATTATTTTTTTCCAGAAATTCATTTTGAATCCATTTTTTTTGTACCACAGAATGTTTTACCCAAGAAATGCAACTCAATATTTATTGCCCAGGTTCTGCAGTTTTAGGAAATATCCCACATATGGCCCTAGTGTGCTACTGGACTGAAACACCGGCCTCAGAAGCAAAGAGCACCTGGTGGATTTTGGGCCTCCTTTTTATTAGAATATATTTTAGGCACCATGTCAGCTTTGAACAGGTCTAGTGGAACTAAAACAGTGGAAATAAAATGTAGGTTTAGCTAATTTTTTTTCATTTCCAAAAGAACTAAAGTAGAAAAAGCACCACAACATTTGTAGAGAAATTTCTCCCGAGTAAAACAATACCCCACATGTGGTAATAAACGATTGTTTGGACACACGGCAGGGCTTAGAATGGAAAGTGCGCCATTTGGCTCTTGGAGCTCAAATTTAGCAGGAATGGTTTGCGGAGGCCATGTCGCATTTGCAAAGCCCCTGAGGTGACAAAACAGTGGAAACCCCCAACAAGTGACCCCATTTTGGAAACTATACCCCTCGAGGAATTTATCTAGGGGTGTAGCAAGCATTTTGACCGGCCAGTTTTTTTGCAAAAATTTTTGGAACTAGGTCATGAAAATGAAATCTACATTTTTTCAAATAAAATGTAGGTTTAGCTAATTTTTTTTCATTTCCAAGAGAACTAAAGTAGAAAAAGCACAACAACATTTGTAGAGCAATTTCTCCCGAGTAAAACAATACCCCACATGTGGTAATAAACGGTTGTTTGGACACACGGCAGGGCTTAGAAGGGAAAGAGCGCCATTTGGCTCTTGGAGCTCAAATTTAGCAGGAATGGTTTGCGGAGGCCATGTCACATTTTCAAAGCCCCTGCGGTGACAAAACAGTGGAAACCCCCAACAAGTGACCCCATTTTGGAAACTATACCCCTTGAGGAAATTATCTAGGGGTATAGTGAGCATTTTGACCGCACAGGTTTTTTGCAGAAATTATTGCAAGTAGGCTGTGAAAATTAAAATCTACATTTTTTCAAAGAAAATGTAGGTTTAGGTATTTTTTTTTCATTTCCACAAGGACTGAAGGAGAAAAAGCACCGCAACATTTGTAAAGCAACTTCTTCCGAGTAAAACAATACCCCACATGTGGTCACAAACATCTGTTTGGACACACGGAAGGGCTCAGAATGGAAGGAGCACCATTTGGATTTTGGAATGGTTTCTGGGTGTCATGTCATATTTGCTGCGCCCCTGTAGTACTAGTACAGTGGAAACACCCCAAAAGTGACTCCATTTGGGAAACTGCACCCCCTGAGGAATCATCTACGGGTATAGTGAAAATTTTGATCCCAAAGGTTTTTTGCTGAATTAATTAGAATTAAGCCATGAAAATGAAAAATATTTTTTTTTTCCAACAAGATGTAGTTTTAGATACACATTTTTCATTTTTGCAAGGAATAGAGAAGAAAAAGCACCCCAACATTTGTAAAGTAATTTCTCCCGAGTACAGTAACGCCCCATATGTGGTTATAATCGGCTGTTTACGTATATGGGAGCATTCAGAAGAAAAGGAGCGGTATTTATCTTTTGGAGCGTAGATTTTGCTGGAATGGTTTGCGGACGCCATGTTGCATTTGCAAAACCCCTGATGTACCAAACAAAAGTGACCGCGTTTTAGAAACTACACCCCTAAAGGCATTTATCAAGGGATGTAGTGAGAATTTAGACTCCACAGGTGTTTTTCAGAAATTAATACACAGTGGATGGTGCAAAGTGAAAATTGCAATTTCTCCACTGATCTGCCCATTCACCGCACAAGATGTTGTGCCCCTAGAGAATCTTACACCATAAATTGTTAAGCGGGTTCTCCCGGGTATGGTAATGCCTTACTTGTGGCCATAAATTGCTGTTTGGGCACACTGTAGGGCTAAGAAGGGAAAGACCGCCATTTTGAGCATGGATTTTGCTTGGTAATAGTTCTGTTTGGGGTTTTGCTGGTATTTCAGTTTATAATCTGGGGGCATATGTAATCTGTGCGGAGTACATCAGGGCATAACAAGAGGGTATAATAATGGGGTAAATAATACAATTATCCATAGGTGTGTTACGATGTGAAGCGATCCGTTATGCACAGGCCAGTGTCACACTGATAAACGGTTTTCTTTCTTATCCCCCTTCTGTAACGCTCTGCACCTTTTGGGGACTTTTTCTCCTTCGTAGTTTGGGAAATATTACTAGGAAAGTTTTGCGCTGGTATAATACGGGCGCCCTCGCTTCCAGCGGATGTGCGATGTCCCTTCCCTTTCCTAGTTCCTAAATACTAGGGCCCTGAAACTGAAGGAATGTTCCCCTCCGGCCTGCGCATTGAGATGTTTTTTCATCACCGCATTACTAGTGGCATAACTTTTTTATTTTTCAGTTGATTGAGCGGTGTGCGGGCTTGTTTTTTGCAAGACGGGCTGTAGATTTTATTGGTACCATTTTAGAACACATACGACTTTTTGATCACTTTTTATTTCATTTTTTGGTAAAGGAAATGACTAAAAACAAGCAATTCTGGAATAGTTTTTTATTGTTTTTTTCATCGGCATCCACAGTGCGCCCTAAATTTCATGTTAGCTTTATTCTGCGGGTCGATACGATTACGGCGATACCAAATTTATATAGTTTTTTTTATGTATTGCAGCTTTTGCACAATAAAATCACTTTTTTTATAAAATCATTTGTTCTCTGTCGACATATTCTAAGACCCATAACTTTATTATTTTTGCGTGCACAAAGCGGTGTCAGGGATTATTTTTTGCGGCACGGATTGTCATTTTTTATTAGTACTATTTTGGAGTAAATGTGACTTTTTGATCACTTTTTATAGCATTTTTTGGAAGGAGATGTGACCTAAAAACAAAGATTCTGGCGTTGTTTTTCATGTTCTTTTTTTTACGGCGTTCACCGTGCAGGATAAATTACATAATTTTTTTGTAGTTTGGGTCGTTACGTACGCGGCGATACCAAATTTATATAGTTTTTTTTATGTATTGCGGCTTTTGCACAATAAAATCACTTTTTTTATAAAATCATTTGTTTTCTGTGTCGACATATTCTATGACCCATAACTTTTTTATTTTTGCGTGCACGAAACGGTGTCAGGGATTATTTTTTGCGGGACGGATTGTCGTTTTTATTAGTACTATTTTGGAGTAAATGTGACTTTTTGATCACTTTTTATAGCATTTTTTGGAAGGAGATGTGACCTAAAAACAAAGATTCTGGCGTTGTTTTTCATGTTTTTTTTTTACCGCGTTCACCGTGCGGGATAAATGACATAATAGTTTTGTAGTTTGGGTTGTTACGGATGCGGCGATACCAATTATGTATAGTTTTTTTGATTTTTACGGTTTTTCCCATAATAAAAGACTTACTATGGGAAAAAAGTCAGTTTAGCTTTATTTTTATTTGAAACTTGTGTGTTTTTATTGTTTTACCACATTTTTATTAACTTTTTTTTACTTGTCCCACTAGGGGACATGAGGGCCTGATGCCCCGATTGCTACTCTAATACACTGCACTACATATGTAGTGCAGTGTATTAGCGCTGTCAGTTATTCACTGACAGCAAGCCTATGAGGACACGCCGCAGCAACCCAGCGATTGCATCACTGGGTTGCCGATCGGGTGAAAACCTATCAGATGCTGCGCTCTATTGAGCGCAGCATCTGAAGGGTTAATCTGCCAGATCGGAGAATAGCTCCGGTCCTGGCAGTTACAGGAGGGTGCCAGCTGTATAATACAGCTGTCACCCCGCGGTGATGGTGCCGGCTCTGCTCCTGAGCCCGCACCATCACTGCGCCGTACATATACGGCGCTTTGCGGGAAGCACCTCCCGACAGCGCCGTATATATACGGCGGATGTCGGGAAGGGGTTAAAGACAGCTCAAAAGTACTTGGATACACTCATGGGTGACCTAAGAGTGTTATACAGGGCTTCTAGGGCTTTTAAACAGTTTTATACACGATTTTTAGGGGCTTTATTGCATTACAGGTTCGGTCAGAACTAGTTCGGTCCGAATCAAACTTTTTCATGAAATTCGGCGAACCAGCCGAACCAAGCTATTCATAAGTTCGCTCATCTCTACCCATCATATATAGTTTTAGAAATAAACACATTAAGAAAGCTGTACGAGAAACTTTTCATAAATTCTTCTAATCTCTTGAACTTGTCTTCCAAAAATGTATATTTCTGTCTAGATGAATTTATTTGACTTTTTTGGTGATTTATTGGAATTTTTATTATATAGAGCACCAGAAGATTTTAAATTGTAAGATGTTCTCCACATAGAGAAATGTGGCCTTCAAGTTTCAAAATCAAATTGTATCTAATATTTTGATGGCAGTGACAGGACAATTTTTTTTAGAGTCCATTCTTAATATATTGTATATATATTAAAAAACAAAACCGTAATATTGAAGAAAAACTAATCAAAGGAGAACACTTATGTTGCCATAACATAGAAAAGTAGAGATTTTTATTTACAGAATGATACTTAATCATATAGATAGCAGAGCCAATGCCTAATCATAGTTCTGTCAGGTACTACCTTCCTGCGGCTCCCTCAGTCTCCAGGATGTCGAGAGTCACTCGCTCGGGCGTTGCGCCGGCTAGGTAGACTGAGGCAGTCTGCAGCCAATAGGAGCTCAGGAACGTCAGGCCAATCAAAGCCCTCTCCTTATTATGTTCAGCCTGGGATAATAGGCAATAGTATAGAAGGAAAAAGGGAAATGGGAGGAAACCTCCAGCTCACCGATCTGACACTCCTGTGTTAATAATCGCCCGGGTCAGCCGCGACGGCACACGGCAGCAATAGCAGAAAAAACCAGGAAGATCCAGCGATAGTGATGTCAAAAATGGGAAAAAACTTGGTTTCCACTTTATTGAATACAAGCTGTCAGAGCTTAGAATAGAACATCAGGAGGAAAAACAAGGTGGTGATGCGGCAAATAAATTAGCCTACGCGTTTCAAGCACTAGGCTGTGCTCTTAGTCATGGCTGTATCGGGATAATAGGCCTTTGCCTGTAATTAGAGTTACCTAGCCTGGTGCTTTCCCTTCTTTCTGACTTCCCTGAGCGACTTGACTTTGACTCCTTTGTGACCTGACCCCGGCTGGATTCCTGACTTTTCTTTGCCTTCTAACTTTTGTTTTTCCGCACTCTCCCGGTTTGACCCTGTGCGCCTGACTCCGCCTTTTGCGCCCATACATTTCCGTGGCACAGTTGCCCTGGCTCTCCCTCCGTGTACTTCCCAGGTGACCATTTGTTATTCCGTACTGTCTCTGTCTTATCCGTTTGTCAGTTTTACTTGTACTAGTATAGGGAACACCACCCAGTTGTGTGCCGTCATTTAGGTCGGGTCGTACAAGTAGGTAGGAACAGAGGTTTGGGAAGAACAAGGACCTCACTGTTTACTGTGTATTTGTTCGTGACTAGTTCCTAATAAATAAATCAGACCCAAGTCTAGATTGTGGAATTTAGTTACTACTTATCATTCCAGGGTCCTTTTCATCCCCGGGAGCCACTGTATGTGTCCTGATGTTTTTTTAGCATCAGGACCCAGTGCCGCAGTGCCCACAGGAGAAATGACATGGGAACGAGAAGACATGAGGATGTTGCATTTTCTATTGGATTTTAATTTATATGATACAAATCAAATCAAATAAGATCGCCCTCTTATAAAAAAAATAATAATGAAAAAATTCTTCATCGAGTCTAAAGAAGGGCCAGACCCGTCAGATCATCCCTTTTATGTGCACTACTACATATCTCCTCTGGGTGTTTTTCATTTGCTCACAGACACAACAAATTGTAAGCTTATAAGAACAGGACTGATATTCCTCCTCCACCTCACATGTCTTTAGCTGCTTACTCCATTTCCTGACCACTGGTCTCTATTCCTTATAGATTGTAAGCTCTTGTGGGCCGTGCTCCTATCTAATGTATCTTGTAAACAATTGTATCATTTGTAGGTACCACATTGTTTTCTGTAATTGTTACAATGTGTTACCCCAATATTATAATATGTAAATCGCTACAGAAGTCGTTATAATAATAAATAGATAATCTGTTATTACTGTCAGATGTTCTTTACATAAAATGTTAATAGATTAATGTGGCTTTGTTGTTTCCTTGGACCAGAACGAACTCTTATTTTATTGACATTTATACAAAGAACAGAACAATTATTTCACAGATTTAGAAGGACACAATAGATAGTAGAAAGAAAAAAAAATATTTCACACCTATGCCGTAAAGTATTCATCCCTAATAATTCTTGACAGGGATATTCAATAATGGTCCAATTTTTCTAACTAAACTTTGTACGGCCTTCCTGAAATTGTATCACAAGGACATTCGGACCATAACTACAATCATGTATTGGAACAATGTCATACTTATAATAGATTGTAGCAGCAATACAGAAAAATAGGGACAATTCAGGACGACCATTTACACTCACATGAACAGTAATGGTCATTTTTGTGTGGGGACATTTATTTGTCATCTATGATAAAGGTCAAGTTTATTGTTCAGCGATGTTCTTTTCATCTTTGTCCAATTATACAAATGCTAATCCCAACCCGATCGCAGGTTTAATGCCCCAAACTATCAGTTTAGGTATTTATCCCCACAGTCTTGTATGCCCATATTGCACCTAAGTCTAATAATTTAGGGGGAAAATAATCAAAAGAACCATTTCAGATTTGCTCTCCATAAAGGCATCTTGTTCATATTAGTGGAAAACATTCCCCAATCGTAGTTATTTTGTTCCCTTTGATAGATACCTGGACATCTAGAAATTCCAGATTTTTTTAGTCAATTTTAGATTAGCGTCTAACGAGCGGTCTGGGGTTTTAGTGGAAAAAAACATTCCGAGCACGCTAGAGTGTGTTTTAGAGTCTATTTTACCTTTTGGGATGGAAAGTCTTGTATGGACGGACGCAGTCCGTTATTGATTTTTGCCTGCACCGCCGGTGGTGCAAAGTGAAAAATGAAATCTTCAGGGAAGCGACCGGCGTTTCTGACTCCGGAAGTTTACCATTAAAGGTCTGACATTAAAGTTTATACAGTTTAGTGACGGCGTCGTGCGCGGTTTACGGCCAGCAAAACACTCCAAACGCGTAGACGAAAACTTTGACAGATTAGAACACAGCTACTGCTGCTATCCTCTACTGCTTCACGTAGAGGATAGATTGGAATCTTACTATGCCTGGTGTGACGTTTCAGGGGCCTGAGACCTCAGGCCTGTGGGATCACTTAAGATGTTTTGGTGGTTGCAGTCCCTGTATGCTTGCTTGGGTACTTACACAATAATGTACCTCAGAGGTCCAGCAGAAGATAACCCCAATACAAGGCGTCTTTGGAGCCAATCCGTTGGCACTTGGATCTTTTTATTTTGGGCTGATTCAGAAATGACCTATAAGATGTTATTAATGATGTCCTGTGTACAAGGTGTCACGGCTATGGTGTATGTGGACCCACTGGGCCGCTCCGTCATATCGGAGTAGCAGATGGTAAAATGGAAAGTCAATGACAGACACTAGGATGAGAGTACCTGGGTAGCTGGCTTGTACTGGACTATGGAAAGCTAGATTGTACCGGACTTTTGGAAGCAGGCTTGTGCTGGAAAACTGGACTTGAACACAGAAGTCGTCTCAGACACTTGACTTGGCACGAACACTGGACACAGATACTGGATACAGGTTACAGGATACGGGATACAGCATACAGGATACAACTAGGGAAAGATTTTTCATGACAAACACTGGGAAGAGACAACATTGCTGAGACAAAGAGGGAGTGGACAGAGTTCCTTTTAAAGTCTTGGGAGTGCTGGGATAGGTTGGGGTTGCGTGCCGTCGCCTCTGAGGGAGGAGATGCCAGCAAGGCATCAGTGTACTGTGGTTCTTAGATGGCGAGTTGAGAATGCCGGATGCCAGCGGTCAGCGACCGCAGGCAGTACACAAGGATGACAACAATAATTATGAAGTCATTTTAAGTGGACGTTCACGTGTCCTGTGTGGATGGAAGAAGTGACCTCAGAATCATCGATTTGGTGGCTCAAAGCAGCCCCAGTACAACAATGCACAAATCTCAAATAATCAGAGGGAAATGAAATGATAGCATTTTTCCATCTTCTATAAGTTCAACACCAGTTTTGACTTCTACTAGACAAATCTGGGATAATTGGTCGGACTTGGTGGACTTGTGTCTTTTTTCCCCATTTATGAGCTGTTATTGTTAATACAAATGTATATTTTTTTAACTCAAAAACAATTAAACTAAATGTAAAATCATAGATGGACTTGGGGCTAATGATCATCCATCCCAATGTAAGCTGGTCATACACATAGATAAATGCTGGTGGAATCCAATGAGCTTCACATGGGATCAACCCGACCAATATCTAATGTCTGCTAATGTATCCCTGATAGTAAACAAGCAAGCCTAACCGATCCTAGTATGAGACAGTTTGACCAATTCAAGCATGCATGTTTATAGGGGGGATATTTTGATAGTTTAGCCAATGGCTATCTTATGTGCCTGGCTGGATTTACACTGCCACATAACTGATCCTCTTTAAGATTTTTAAGTAGCATCTACTATAAGTTTTTTCCCCCTAATACTTAAAGGGATTTTCTGGGCTTTAAAAATATAAATAAAAAAGACCTGCAGCTATATATGGAATATTATAATGAAAAATGCCCATACTTGCCATTTAAATACCCCACCGATTCACCGCCACCGACCCCGTGTTTCCCCGCTGGTCTGTGTTTGCATTTATAAAATAATGAAATAATATGCCGACAAATGACAGATCCAGCCAATCACTCACTGCAGCGGTCTTGTCAGTATTGATGGCAGTGATCAACTGGATCAGTCACATAAGGCAGGTCATCACTTCATCAATGTAAACACAAATTCATGGGGGAACATGGGATCGGTAGTGCAGGAGCTTCAAAAAGTGAGTGTGAATATTTTTTTCTTTATGTTATACCATATTTTATGTTCTTTCTTTATTGAAGTCCACAAAACCACGTTATTTACATTAGAGTGACCAAATCTGAAAAGTTTTCCTCCTCGGTGGTTGTGTGTGTTCTCCCAATCACTTCACACTACATAGGAAGCTTCTGCGTCACATTGTAATCTTGTTCTGATTTTATTCATTTATGGGTGTTTCATGATTTTATTGATATATTACTGAAGAAAACTGAAGAAGCAAAATGATTATCAACAGTAAAGAAATGTTTTGGCTAGAAAATAGAAATCTCTGATGTATGTAAATATTCACTGCGATTAAAGCCAATAATTTCAGAATGTGACTCATTGATTCCAAATGGTGTTATTATTATTATTATTATTATTATTATTATTATTATTATTGTGATTGTTAACCCCTTGCCACCGCGGCCAGTTCTGACCTTCCTGGCAAAGTCTCATTTTTCTAACCTGTGTCACTTTATGTGTTTATAACTTTGTAGTGCTTTTACTTATCCAAGTGATTCTGAGCCTGTTTTCTTGTGACACATTGTACTTTATGTCAGTGGTAAACTTTGGTCATTACATTCATTGTTTATTTGTGAAAAACACCACAATTTATCAAAAATATTAAAAAATGTGTATGTTTCCATATTTTATTTTCTCTGCTTGTAAGACAAATAATAATACCACACAAAATACACTTTCTTCATGTCAAAATGTATCTAAATCTGTAGAGGAATTTTCAAGTACTCTAGACTTTTCAATACATGTTCCCATTAATCTTTTATTTAAAAAAAAACCTTTCTTCTTGATCTTTTAAGTTCAGGTTAAATACTAAATTTGAAGTGATGCCTCTAACATTAAGTACAGCTTGAGTGAATGGCTTGTGATGACTGTTGAATGAGCTCGTGCATCTCCCTGGTTCTAATTTTTTTTTTTCTTCACAATGAAGCACTCCATTAATATAGGGCTGACAGTTTTTCCTCTACCCCCACCACAGATCTAAAATAATTATATTTTGTAATTACAAAACTAAAAGATTTACATTTGGAACATTAAATCTGAAGAAATGAATTTTAGATCCACAGCCAGTACAGAAGAATTTTTTTTTTTCTTACTGCTTCCTTAAAGAGGCTCTGTCACCAGATTTTGCAACCCCTATCTGCTATTGCAGCAGATAGGCGCTGCAATGTAGATTACAGTAACGTTTTTATTTTTAAAAAACGAGCATTTTTGGCCAAGTTATGACCATTTTCGTATTTATGCAAATGAGGCTTGCAAAAGTCCAAGTGGGTGTGTTGAAAAGTAAAAGTACAACTGGGCGTGTATTATGTGCGTACATCGGGTGTGTTTACTACTTTTACTAGCTGGGCGTTCTGATGAGAAGTATCATCCACTTCTCTTCAGAACGCCCAGCTTCTGGCAGTGCAGACACAGCCGTGTTCTCCAGAGATCACGCTGTGTCATCACTCACAGGTCCTGCATCGTGTCAGACGAGCGAGGACACATCGGCACCAGAGGCTACAGATGATTCTGCAGCAGAATCGGCGTTTGCAGGTAAGTCGATGTAGCTACTTACCTGCAAATGCTGATGCTGCTGCAGAATCAACTGTAGCCTCTGGTGCCGATGTGGCCGACACGATGCAGGACCTGTGAGTGACGTCACAGATCTGCACTGCCAGAAGCTGGGCGTTCTGAAGAGAAGTGGATGATACTTCTCATCAGAACGCCCAGCTAGTAAAAGTATTAAAAACGCCCCGATGTACGCACATAATACACGCCCAGTTGTACTTTTACTTTTCAACACGCCCAGTTGTACTTTTGCAAGCCTCATTTGCATAAATACGAAAATGGTCATAACTTGGCCAAAAATGCTCTTTTTTAAAAAATAAAAACGTTACTGTAATCTACATTGCAGCGCCTATCTGCTGTAATACGAGATAGGGGTTGCAAAATCTGGTGACAGAGCCTCTTTAATGTCTTTATTTCTGAGACAGTAAATGATGGGATTTATTAGTGGAGTCACCACAGTGTAAAATAGAGAAACTATTTTACTTTGAATGACAGATTTTGCTTTCATTGGAATTAAATACATACAACTTAACGTTCCAAAAAAATATAGACACCACTATCAAGTGGGAGCTGCAAGTGGTGAAGGCTTTCTGCCTCCCGGTGATGAACCGGATGTTGAGGATCGTACTGACAATATAAGCATAAGAGATGATTATGATTAGAAATGGACACAAAACCACAGGGATACAAAGATAAACTTCCAGTGTTTCAATTCCCAAAATATCGGACGTTGAAAGGTGTAGTATGGGGTCAAGATCGCAGAAGAAGTGATCAATGACCTTGGACCCCAAGAAATGGAGCTGGGAGATATTTAGTGCTAATGTTACTGAGAAACTGGACAACCAGCATGTCATAATAGACTTCAGGCAAAGCCAAGGATTCATAATAGAGCCATAGTGGAGGGGGTGACATATGGCCAGATATCTGTCATAGGACATCACTGTCAACAGAAGACATTCAAAACCCTCACAGGAACCAAAGAAGTATAACTGTGCGATACATTGAGGCAGAGACACAGTGATACCATCTTTCAATATCATATGAAGCATATTCGGGACAATATCTGAGGTCACTATGATGTCCGATGTGGTGAGTTGTGAGATGAAGAAGTACATGGTACAGTGGAGGTTCTTGCGGTTGGACACCAGAGTGATGACCAAGAGGTTTCCACAGATTGTTCCAGTGTAAATAATAAGGAAAAGAAGAAAAAGCAATGTTCTTAAACTATGAACACCTGGAAAGCCAAGTAGAGTTATTGAAGTCACATTGTTCCGATCCATTTCCTAGAAAATAAGAGCTGTGTGAGATCTGAGAGAGGACGGGATATCAGAGCTATTGCACAATCTATGGGCCCCACTGTAGATCTGTTTGCCTCTGATTTCAAATGCAATACATAAACATTTTTTTATTGTGGCATGTTCCAACAAATGCCATATAAAAGAGCTCTGCATCTAGACAAGAAGTAAATATATTCATAAAATAACATTTTTGGAACAAAATATAAAAAACTTTAAAAACTTGAGGCCATTGGTGAAGCGCAATCTGGATTAACAAAAATTATTAGAAAAAGTATAATAGCTCTATACCGTATATACACCGATCAGCCAAAGAGGATTATATTTCCTAGTGCCATCACATATTACATTATAGCTGGCGAATGGCATGGAAAGGTCAATTATGATTTTCTATTTTTTTTTAACAATAATAAAAATATGTAATATTCAATACAGACTCACAAAGACCTTTTCTGTTTTCTTTCTATATGTAACTAGGCATTTTCTTTTCTACTGGCTACAGAATTATAAAACTGACCCTTACAGCTGAATATTTAGGATTCTTTTATAGCCAAATTTAAAAACAATGCCTAAGGTGGATCAGTTTGCGCCTCTCTACATTTTGGCAATATATAACCCCAGCACACACAGAGGTACGCAAAAGATCCAGATGCAAACAAATTTAAGTTTTATTGCAACAAAAGATGGTAAAGTTGAGGTGGAAAGCGACTTGGTAAAGACGTTTCGGCCGAACCTCGGCCTTTGTCACGGTCGCTGTAAGACGATATCACTGGTATGGGTTGTCCGCCGGATATTCCCTGTGGACACACAGGGAATATCCGGCGGACAACCCATACCAGTGATATCGTCTTACAGCGACCGTGACAAAGGCCGAGGTTCGGCCGAAACGTCTTTACCAAGTCGCTTTCCACCTCAACTTTACCATCTTTTGTTGCAATAAAACTTAAATTTGTTTGCATCTGGATCTTTTGCGTACCTCTGTGTGTGCTGGGGTTATATATTTCCAATATTGTGGGATTCTCGTCCCTACCTTACTAGCACCACGCCAATTGATTGAGGAGTGCATCCCAATATCTATTTTTGATCTCTACATTTTGGCAACTGAGGAGAGGACAGTCTTGTACTTACAGGTTTCTTCTGTGTAGGTGGAAATAGTGCAGACAAACTGTAGATGATGAATTGTGCTGGCAGCGGATCTAACGCATAATGGCTGATATTCTGCATTTTATAAGCTGGTAGATGAAGCCCTGGAGGAATCCGTCCTCTGCAGAGTTGGGGGATGATCTCTGGGGTGATGAAGCAAATCTAAAGCAAACAACAGAAAGAGCTAAAATTCCAGTCAGTAAATGAAATGTATGGCTCAGCTTATGAATGTAATTATTCAATGAAATTAGTCAAATTTTTCCAACTGACTTGTAATTATTCCATATTTGCATAGTCCATTTGATTAACCCCTTGGGCTGCAGCTATTTTTTTTTTTGTATGTTTGTGTTTCTTTCCCCACCTCCCAAGAGCCATAACTTTTGTATTTTTCCATCAATAGATTGGTGTGCAGTCTTGGTATTTGCGTGAGGAGTTGTAGTTTCTATTGTCGCTATTTAGAGTACCTTATAATGTACTGGGAAATGGAAAAAAAAATCTTTGTGAGGTGGAATTGGAAAAACCAAATTTACATAGTTTGTTTTAATATTTTTTATACATACATTTTTTTTATTTTCCTGTCATTTTTGTACCATATTTTGATACATACGAGTTTTTGATCACTTTTTATAAAAAAAAAAAAAAAAACATTTTGAGAGCTAAGGTGAATAAAAAAGTAGCAATCCCAAAGTTTTTCTTTTTTTAGGGCGTTTGCAGTGCAAGCAAAATAATGTTATATTGCAATACTTCAGATTTTTACGGACACGGCAATACTAATTTTAAGTTGTTTCTTTTTACATAACTTTAGAGGAAAATTTGGAATAGACTTTTTTAAAAATATTTTTCAATTTTTTTTACATTACTAAAAACTTTATTTAACTATTCTTGAAAGTTTTTTTCTTTAGTCCCCCTAGGGGATTTGAACCAGCATCAGATCGCTGGTACAATATACTGCAATACTCATTTATTGCACTGTATTGTCGTTTCTACCTGCTCTTATTAAGCCCTGCCAGAGGCACAGCTTAACAGAAGCAGAAAAAAGGCAGACCTAGGGGCCATCATTAGGCCCCCAGGCTGCCATGACAACCATCGGCACCCTGTTATTTTGATGCAGCCCCCCTGCGGACTCCCTCTTTCTAACGGCTTCAATGCCATGTTGGTAATTGACCGCATCATCTAAGTAATTAAATGGCCAGGATCAGAGTTCTCTCTGTATCTGGCCGTTAGTGGGTGTCAGCTATAATACACAGCTGATACCCGCAGCATATAGATACCCACACTTTAACCCCCGCACCATGGCGTACCGTGTTGTCATGGTGTGACAAGGGGTTGAAGAGCTTTGTCTTATAGATGCCTGTTTTGTTGTTTTTGCATCATGTACTAATTTGTCATACTGAAAGACTTCTCTATAATTAGAAATATTTGACCTGGGTAATGGAGGAGATGCTTAGGTCGTTGTTTATATTGCGGTTAAGAGGGGTAGTTTGCCCAAAAGTATCCTCTTAAGTTGGGAAAACTTCAGAGCCTAGAAGTTGATGGGGAAGTTCATCTGGGCGCACTTAATTTTCTCCCAAAAATAGTGTGTTGTTGTGTTGCTGCCCTGTAATATTGAATGTGAGGGCACATTTTTACATATGCAGGCCTTTGTTGATTCTGGTGCTGTGGCAGATTTGATAGATTTTGATTTGGCTAAGAAGTTGGGTATTATACCTGCACCTCTTCAGAAACCCATTGACATTTGTTCATTGGATGGTACTCTCGTGTCTGGAGGATCGGTAAGATTACGTACTCCTGATCTTAAGTCAGTGGGAACTATTCACTGTGAGACTATTTTATTTTCTGTTAGCTCGTGCTTCCTCCTATCCAATTATTTTGGGGTATCCTTGGTTGTCCCTCCATTATCCAATGTGTGATTAGACTTCAGGAGAATTAGTGCATTGGGGAAAGTTTTGTTCAGGGAGATGTTTTTGTTCCCCAAGTCTAGTCACAGTTACCAGTCTTCAGGGTCTGCCAGTTGAGTATCAAGAATTTGTGGTTACCCCTGTACCTTCTTTCATCATTCGTCTTGATAAAATTGTGACAGGGCTAACACAGAATATTTCTGATTTAATTTGCAGGCTCAATCTCAGGCCCCTCTAGAGATACCCGACTAATGTTTTTTTGTTCCTAGTAAACTCAGACCTGCTGTTCTTTTAGAGTGTCAAGGTAGCAAATTGTTGGGCCATTCAGGTATCACTAAGATGTGTAAGATCTTGTCTCGATCTGTTTCGTGGCCACATATGAGGAGACATGTGGAAAGGTGTCACGTAGGGTCTGTGGACCCACTGGGCCGTACCGCCTTGGCGGTAAGGCAGCTGGCCAACAGGGTGCAGGACAATGTCTATAGTTCGTATAGGCTACCTGTGGCAGCTCGGACAGTGGAAATGCAGGCTCGGCTAGGACTAGACAGCAGGTAGTTGTCAGGCGAGGTGAAGCAGGTCAGACGTGGAACAGCACAACACGACTTTGGCACACAGAGCTAGACAGGGTGGTATGGAAATGCAAGGAACAGGAACAGGAACTGGAACACGTACAGGAACTGGAACACACTAGGAGGCCATCACATAGACAAACTATAGGGAACAACAACAATGCTCAGGCATAGAGGCAGGGGGCTGGACCTCTCTTATAGTCCAGGGTACTCAAGGGTCAAGGGTCTTCAGAATGTCCTGTGCGTGCTGCCCCTTTAAGTGTGGGCATGCGATCCTACGGGATCCGGCTGAGGTGAGTGTACGCGAGCGCTGGCGTCTCCTGAGGAGGTGGCTGGGGCCATTGCTTGCCGACTCGTGGCTGCGGCTGTCAGGGGGAGGTTGGAGCTGACGGCCCGCAGACAAAGACATTACAGTATCCTCCCTCTTACGCCCCCTCTTCTTGGGACCAGAGAGAGAGAGAAACTTCTTCAAAAGAGTAGGAGCATTGAGATTATCCTCTGGCTCCCAGGAACTCTCTTCAGGGCCAAACCCCCACCAATCCACCAAATAAAAAGTCTTTCCTCTCACTCGCTTGGTGTCCAAGTTCTCCTTGACCTCAAATATGTCCGAAGGGCCGCTGGAGGCAACCGCAGGTCTGGGAGTCTTGGAATAGCGGTTCAAGATAACTGGTTTCAGGAGGGAGACATGGAAGGAGTTGAGAATCCCGAGGGTAGGAGGCAGCCGAAGCTTGTAGGTGACAGGGTTGATCCGCTGCAGAACCTCCAATGGTCCGAGGAACCTGGGGGCAAATTTACATGACGACACCCTCAGTCGGATATTCCTGAACGACAGCCAGACCTTAGTGCCAGGAAGAAACCGAGGAGGCTCTCTTCTCCTTGTGTCAGCCTTCCGTTTCATGCGATCCACTGCCATTAGGATGATGGATCGAGTCTGCTGCCAGATCTGCAAAAAGTATCTAAACTTGGAGCAGGTACCTCGGAAGTATCAGGCACCGGGAGAGGAATTTGTGGGTGCTGGCCGTAGACAATGCAGAATGGTGTATTCCTAGTAGACTCGCTGGTGTGATTATTGTAGGAGAACTCTGCTCATGGAAGCAGCTGCACCCAGTCATCATGCTGCTTGGAGATGAAGTGGCGTAGGTAGTTCTCCAAAATCTGGTTGATCCTCTCGACCTGACCATTAGACTGAGGATGGTAGCCCAACTTCACGCCAAGAAGTCCACAGAGGGCTCTCCAGAACTTCGAGGTAAACTGAACCCCCCGATCAGACACAATATGCTGCGGCAAGCCGTGCAGGCGGAAGATGTGTTGGATAATCAACTTGGCCAACTGAGGAGGAGAAGGAAGACCGGTCAGAGGAACTAAGTGGGCCATCTTCGGAAATCGGTCCACCACCACCCAGACAGCACTGCATTCAGCAGAGAGAGGCAGGTCCGTGATAAAGTCCATAGCTATATGCTGCCAAGGAGCATTGGGCACAGGCAATGGCTAAAGCAGACCAGCAGGTCTGGAGTGGGTGGCCTTGTTGGCTGCACATACAGCACAGGGAAAAAAGAAGTCCACAATATCCTTGGGCAGTGTGGGCCACCAGAAATGATGAGTAATTAAATCCCGGGTCTTACGTAACCCTGCTTGACCTGCCAGTCTAGAGGAGTGTCCCCAGTGGAGGATTCTTCCACGATCATCATTTGCCGGCAGTGTGGGTTTTGACATTCTATTGCTCAGACTAAGAATTAAGATGTTTAAGTCAGTGTGGAGTAAGGACCATTGGGCTTTGGGTTCAGCTGCCCTTTGTGCTAAACACAAGTTTGATCGCCACCACAGGCCACATAAATTCAAGGGGGAAGATAGAGTGTGGTTGTCCACCAAAAACATCAGTAAAGAAAAATAATGTGGCAAGTTGGGGCCTAGATTTATTGATCCTTTTAAGATTTTAAGACAAATGAATACAGTTTCCTTTATGTTGGATTTACCACAAAGCATGAGAATATCCAGGACTTTTCAACAATACTTCGTAATATGGCAACGGATGGGATATGGAAATTTTTTTTTTTAACAGGAATACAACAGAATAAAACATCTGCACAAAATCAGGGGCATAAGGAGGTATAGTAAAGGCCCTAATATTTGGGCCAATGTTTAGACAAACAAGCGTTCATATGAACGCTCCTTCCCGATCATCGCCCTGTATAATCAGGGCAAATATCAGCAGATGAACAAGCAAACGTTCATTCATCGGCTGATCTGCTCTTTTATGCAGAATTAAAAATCATTTGGCATTCTAGCTGTTAATTTGCTGAGGTAATCGGGAGAAATTTCAACCCATGCTTCCAGAAGGCCCTCCCACAAGTTGGATTGGCTTGATGGGCACTTCTTGCGTACCATATGGTCAAGCTGCTCCCACAACAGCTCTATGTGGTTGAGATCTGGTGACTGTGCTGGCCACTCCATTACAGATAGAATACCAACTGCCTGCTTCTTCCCTAAATAGTTATTGATTAATTTGGAGGTGTGCTTTGGGTCATTCTCCTGTTGTAGGATGAAATTGGCTCCAATCAAGCGCTGTCCACAGGGTATGGCATGGCGTTGCAAAATGGAGTGATAGCCTTCCTTATTCAAAATCCCTTTTACCTTGTACAAATCTCCCACTTTACGAGCACCAAAGCAACCCAAGACCATCACATTACCTCCACCATGCATGACAGATGGCGTCAGGCACTCTTCCAGCATCTTTTTAGTTGTTCTGCGTCTCACAAATGTTCTTCTGTGTGATCCAAACACCTCAAACTTCCATTCGTCTGTCCATAACACTTTTTTTGCAATCTTCCTCTGTCCAATGTCTTTGTGCTTTTGCCCTTTTTCTTTGCCACTCTGCCCTGAAGGCCAGCATCCCGGAGTCGCCTCTTCACTGTAGACGTTGACACTGGCATTTTGCGGGTACTATTTAATGAAGCTGCCAGTTGAGGACCTGTGAGGCGTCTATTTCTCAAACTAGAGACTCTAATGTACTTGTCTTGTTGCTCAGTTGTGCAGCGGGGCCTCCCACTTTTCTTTCTACTCTGGTTAGAGCCTGTGTGTGCTGTCGTCTGAAAGGAGTAGTGCACACCATTGTAGGACATCTTCAGTTTCTTGGCAATTTCTCGCATGGAACAGCCTTAATTTCAAAGAACAAGAATAGACTGTCGAGTTTCACATGAAAGCTCTCTTTTTCTAGCCAATTTGAGAGTTTAATCCAACCCACAAATGTAATGCTCCAGATTCTCAACTAGCTCAAAGTAAGGTCAGTTTTATAGCTCCTCTAAACAGAAAAACTGTTTACAGCGGTGCTAACATAATTGCACAAGGGTTTTCAAGTGTTTTCTAATCATTCATTAGCCTTCTAACACAGTTAGCAAACACAATGTACCATTAGAACACTGGTGTGATGGTTGCTGGAAATGGGCCTCTATACACCTATGTAGATATTGCATTAAAAAACAGATGTTTGCAGCTAGATTAGTCATTTACCACATTAACAATGTATAGAGTGTGTTTCTGATTAATTTAATGTTATCTTCATTGAAAAAAACTGTGCTTTTCTTTCAAAAATAAGGACATTTCTAAGTGACCCTAAACTTTTGAATGGTAGTGTACGTGTGAAGTTTTCAATACAACATTTCTTAAACTTTTTACTTTATCAAATAAAAAGTTTCCTTTTCTAATCAGTGTTTTACTTTTTGAATGTTTTCCTCTTGATGTTAAACTTTATTTCCATAAGGATGAAATTAATTGATCTGCAAATCAAGAAAGTAAAGTTAATGATGAATAAGTTTATTTTTATTTTCTTCACTCAACAGAAGCTCAGGAGACAACAAAAAGCATCTCCATAGGGTTGATCTACATGTCACCTGTGATCATTCTATATACATATATATATATATATATATATATATATATATATATATATATATATATATATATATATATATATATATATATATATACAGGTAGTCATCACTTTATACTTCATATATTAATTCTATGACCATGTGTCTGATCACTATATATTATATCACACAACTTCATTACACTGGAAAGCCTCTGATCTTGAACAGTCCTCAGATACATCCTGGGATCCTCCCTCTTAATATGATTATAACTGCATCTAATTTTTTTTTATCTATAAGGAAATGTTTGTTTCAGAACATGGACATGGACCTGACATAAGTTCTGTTGAGTAAATGCTAATTTTAAGGAATATTTATGATTACAGTAATTGATAAAATTTTTAAAGGGTAAGTAGTGTTAAAAGTTCTTCGACAACACATCTTTTGACTAACTTTTATGTATTATACAGTGAAGGAAATAAGTATTTGATCCCTTGCTGATTTTGTAAGTTTGCCCACTGTCAAAGTCATGAACAGTCTAGAATTTTTAGGCTAAGTTAATTTTACCAGTGAGAGATAGATTATATTTAAAAAAAAAAAACAGAAAATCACAATATATATATTTATTTGCATTGTGCACAGAGAAATAAGTATTTGATCCCCTACCAACCATTAAGAGTTCAGCCTCCTCCAGACCAGTTACACACTCCAAATCAACTTGGTGCCTGCATTAAAAACAGCTGTCTTAAATGGTCACCTGTATAAAAGACTCCTGTCCACAGACTCAATGAATCAGTCTGACTCTAACCTCTACAACATGGGCAAGACCAAAGAGCTTCCTAAGGATGTCAGGGACAAGTTTATAGACCTGCACAGGGCTGGAATAGGCTACAAAACCATAAGTAAGACGCAGGGTGAGAAGGAGACAACTGTTGGTGCAATAGTAAGAAAATGGAAGACATGCAAAATGACTGTCAATCGACATCGATCTGGGGCTCCATGCAAAATCTCACCTTGTGTGGTATCCTTGATCCTGAGGAAGGTGGGAGCTCAGCCGAAAACTACACAGGGGGAACTTGTTAATGATCTCAAGCCAGCTGGGACCACAGTCACTAAGAAAACCATTGGTAACACATTACGCCATAATGGATTAAAATCCTGCAGTGCCCGCAAGGTCCCCCTGCTCAAGAAGGCACATGTACAGGCCCGTCTGAAGTTTGCAAATGAACATCTGGATGATTCTGAGAGTGATTGGGAGAAGGTGCTGTGGTCAGATGAGACTAAAATTGAGCTCTTTGGCATTAACTCAACTTGCCGTGTTTGGAGGAAGAGAAATGCTGCCTATGACCCAAAGAACACCGTCCCCACTGTCAAGCATGGAGGTGGAAACATTATGTTTTGGGGGTGTTTCTCTGCTAAGGGCACAGGACTACTTCACCGCATCAATGGGAGAATGGATGGAGCCATGTACCATCAAATCCTGATTGACAACCTCCTTCCCTCCACCAGTACATTAAAAATGGCTCGTGGCTGGATCTTCCAGCATGACAATGACCCGAAACATACATCCAAGGCAACAAAGGAGTGGCTCAAAAAGAAGCACATTAATGTCATGGAGTGGCCTAGCCAGTCTCCAGACCTTAATCCCATCGAAAACTTATGGAGGGAGCTGAAGATCCGAGTTGCCAGGTGACAGCCTCAAAATCTTAATGATTTACAGATGATCTGCAAAGAGGAGTGGGCCAAAATTCCATCTAACATGTGTGCAAACCTCATCATCAACTACAAAAAACGTCTGACTGCTGTGCTTGCCAACAAGGGTTTTGCCGCCAAGTATTAAGTCTTGTTTGCCAAAGGGATCAAATATTTATTTCTCTGTGCACAATGCAAATAAATATATATAATTTTGACTATGTGATTTTCTGTTTTCTTTTTTTAAATATAATCTATCTCTTACTGGTAAAATTAACCTAGCCTAAAAATTCTAGACTGTTCATGTCTTTGACAGTGGGCAAACTTACATAATCAGCAAGGGATCAAATACTTATTTCCTTCACTGTATGTGTCTTCTGTTTTGAAGACAAGTAGAATAATGACCTGTCCAGGTTGATGTAAGGGAAATCCCAACCCTAATGCCAGTTTTACACAAGTGTATAATTGCCAGAAATTCAGGCTTGACCGAGATTTACAGCATTAATACTCCTAAAGAAGTGCACTAATACTTAGCTCACATAAAACTGGCCTTAGGGTGTGTGCACAAGCAGAAACTTATATTTCATGTGAACTTAGAGATTTATATTCATCAATCACTTACTGTACATTTTGAGGCATCACATCACTATAGTATACGAGGCTGGATTCGCAATTGCAGTTATAAAGCAGTCTCTATTTAGCCGACACAGAAAAGATCCTTAAAAAAAGGAAAATAAAAATCCTCCCTCTACTTCTGGCTTTGGCTAAAAACTAAAAAAACTGCCCCAAAAACTGCATGTGCACTGGACAAAAATGTTGCCTGCCATTCTATGCTGTCCTGGCAAAAGATAAGATATCAATGGATGATTTTTCTTTTAAAGTGGAACTCAAGAGAAAATTGATCCAAATATATGGTAATGGCTGTAGAAAAAAAAATGGCTCCTATGGTGATGTATTCCAGAGGGAGAAGGATTTCCTTGCGATTGGTAGAATAGGAAGATTGGAAATATTTTTTTTATAGTTTAATATTTTTACAAAATCCTTTTTTTTTAATATACAAAAAGTTGTTTTTTTTTGGTTATTCTGGACACGTTTGTTTTTACACTTTATTTAACTTTTTTCTTAGTGCCACCAGTAGAGCTGATTCTGAAATTATTTAATCAGTTGTATAATGCTCTGGAATAATTACTACTTAAAATCATTAGTGCCTGTTAGTATTACACTGATACCACTGGCAGACCTGGGGGCCTGTCTCATTTCATACAACCTCTTTAAACAAAAATAGGGGAATCCAAATTGTTGGAAAATCTTATACATCATACAGCTATGACTCTGAGAATATGAAATTTGCCGAATCCAGTTCCTGTACAATATTATATTAGAAGTGATTCATTTTGGTTTCTTGAGATATAATATATGTAATGACGGGGTAGGGAGACAGACAGGTGAGCCCTAATCTACCCACCACTCAGTCCCTGCCTACTTGCAACGGCCCGTCCTAGGCGACGGCGTACAACTGGGCGACAGTCCCTACTCTCACTATGTGCACGACAGACAGACAGACAAGGGTACAAAGAAGCTAAGGGAAAAGAGGCAGATGCCCACGGCAACACCGCGAGCCACAAGAGTAGTGAACGAGCCGAATCAAACCAGGAGTGTACGAGGTACCAAACGCAGAGCAAGAGAGTAGTCAGTAAAGCCAGGGTCAAAATGAAGCAGAGGACAAATAGTACAAGCAGCAGCAGCAGAGCCAGGAAACCAGCAGAATCACAGGCAAAGGAGAAGCAGGAAACAAAGGTATAAATAGACAGAGGGCGGGAGCTAGCTCCGTCTGGCCAGGCTGTTATAGGCTCTCCCACTCCTCAGCCTCCCAGCCTGACTGGTAGAAGAAGGAGTCACTCCATCAGACATAGGAGCAGGTGCAGACTGAGTTACCATGGGCGTCGACACAGAAGCTGTGTCTGGAAGATCCTTTACAGTACCCCCCCCCTTTTATGAGAGGCCACTGGACCCTTTCTAGGTGGATCTGGCTTATTGGGGAACCGAAGATGGAACCTCCTGAGCAATACCCCAGCGTGAACATTCCGGGTGGGCACCCAAGTCCTCTCCTCAGGCTCGTATCCTCTCCAATGGACCAGGTACTGGAGGGAGCCTTGGACCATCCTGCTGTCCACAATCTTGGCCACCTCGAATTCTACCCCTTCAGGGGTGAGAACAGGGACAGGAGGTTTCCTCGAGGAAGCCAAGGACGGGGAGCAGCATTTCAGGAGGGAGGCATGAAACACGTTGTGTATTCGAAAAAACGGGGGTAACTCCAGTCGGAAGAAGACAGGGTTAGGGACTTCAATGACCTTGTATGGCCCTATATACCGAGGAGCACATTTTTTGGACGGGACTTTAAGGCGCAAATTTTTAGAAGACAGCCACACCAGATCCCCGACCACAAACAAAGGGTTAGCAGAACGTCTTCTATCTGCCTGAGTCTTTTGTATGCTCTGGGACGCCTCTAGGTTCTTCTGAACCTGGGCCCAGTCTGTGCACAGTTCCCGATGAACGACATCTACCTCGGGATTGTTGGAACCACCAGGTGAAACGGAAGAGAACCGTGGATTAAGCCCAAAATTACAGAAAAAGGGGGAGACCTCTGACGAGTTACTGACCCGGTTATTAAGGGAAAATTCAGCGAGGGAAATGAAGGAGACCCAATCATATTGACAGTCAGAGATGAAACACCTTAAATATTGTTCTAGAGACTGATTAGTCCTCTCAGTCTGGCCATTAGTTTCAGGATGGAAGGACGAGGAGAAGGAACAAAAACGTTCAAGTCGTCGTTCCCTGAGACGTCGGTCAAGATGTACCGCTAAAGCCATTACCTGATCTAGAGAGTCAGAAGAGGGATAGCTAACTAACAGTTCCTTCAGGGCGTTCGACAGACCCAATCTAAACTAGCACCTCAAGGCAGGGTCATTCCACCGAGAAGCTACACACCACTTCCTAAAGTCCGAACAGTACTCCTCAACGGGTCTCTTACCCTGACGTAAGGTCACCAGCTAACTCTCGGCAAAGGCAGTCTTGTCAGTCTCGTCATATATGAGCCCGAGAGCAGAAAAAAAAAGGTCAACAGAGGAAAGCTCAGGGGCATCGGGAGCCAAGGAGAAGGCCCATTCTTGGGGCCCGTCCTGGAGTCGGGACATAATTATACCCACTCGCTGGCTCTCAGAACCTGAGGAGTGGGGCTTTAGACGGAAATAGAGCCTACAACTCTCCCGAAAGGAGAAAAAAGTCTTCCGGTCCCCTGAGAACCGGTCAGGCAACTTGAGGTGGGGTTCAAGAGGTGAGGTGGGGGGCACTACCAGGGTAGCATCATGCAGGTTGCCCCTCTGAGTCAGGGCTTGGACCTGTAGGGAGAGGCCCTGCATTTGCTGAGCCAGGGTCTCAAGGGGGTCCATAGTGTGTCAGGGACCAGGGTAGAAAAGGTATATGGGCCTGTGATTATGTAATGACGGGGTAGGGAGACAGACAGGTGAGCCATAATCTACCCGCCACTCAGTCCCTGCCTACTTGCAACGGCCCGTCCTAGGCGACGGCGTACAACTGGGCGACGGTCCCTAATCTCACTATGTGCACGACAGACAGACAGACAAGGGTACAAAGAAGCTAAGGGAAAAGGAACAGATGCCCACGGCAACCCCGCTAGCCACAAGAGTAGTGAACGAGGTGAGTCAAACCAGGAGTGTACGAGGTACCAAACGCAGAGCAAGAGAGTAGTCAGTAAAGCCAGGGTCAAAATGAAGCAGAGGACAAATAGTACAAGCAGCAGCAGCAGAGCCAGGAAACTAGCAGAATCACAGGCAAAAGAGAAGCAGGAAACGAAGGTATAAATAGACAGAGGGCGGGAGCTAGCTCCGTCTGGCCAGGCTGTGATAGGCTCTCCCACTCCTCAGCCTCCCAGCCTGACTGGTAGAAGAAGGAGTCACTCCATCAGACTTAGGAGCAGGTGCAGACTGAGTAACCACGGGCGTCGAAACAGAAGCTGTGTCTGGCAGACCCTTTACAATATTACTTTGTATTCTACATTTTGTTTCTAAATGCTGGAGAACAATGTGACTGATGTTGTAGAATTTTTCCTCTTGGGTTTTCAGGGTGGCCCACAGCTCAGAATTTCCCTCTTCTCTCTGCTTTTTGTATTATTTTGCTTTACGATATGTGGGAATCTCCTGATCATCACCCTTTTGTCCACCAGCAAGAACCTCCACACTCCAATGTATTTCTTCATCTCACACAACTGTACATCAATGACAGTTTTCTGTCAGCAGTTATTGTCCCTAATATGCTTCACATTCTCCTGAATAATGGGGGGGGGGGCATCACTTATATTGGCTGCATGACTCAGTTTTTATTTTTTGCCTCCTTTGAAATGTTTGAATGTCTTCTCCTCACAGTGATGTCTTATGACAGATATGTGGCCATCTGTAACCCCCTCCGTTACACCTCTATCATGACTAGCAGACATTGTGTGAGATTGGCCGCCATATCCTGGATGGTCGGTTTTTCTTGAGCATTCAGTCACACCCTAAGGCTATGTTCACATGGAGTATTTTGCCGAGTTTTTTGACGCGGAAACCGCGTCGCAAAACTCGGCAAAAACGGCACTAAAATGCCTCCCATTGATTTCAATGGGAGGTGTCGGCGTCTTTATCCCACGAGCAGTAAGACTGCCTCACGGGAAAAAGAAGCGACATGCCCTATCTCTGGGCGTTTACACCTCTGACCTCCCATTGACTTCAATGGGAGGCAGAGAAAGCGTATTTTGCGGTGTTTTATGCCCGCGGCGCTCAATGGCCGCGGGTGAAAATCGCCGCGAAAATCGGCGTGCAGGGAGAGGAAAATCTGCCTCAAACTTCCAAACTGAATTTTGAGGCAGATATTCCTCCTGCAAAATACTCCGTGTGAACATAGCCTAACAATATCAAGGCTAAAGTTCTGTGGACATAATATCATCGACCATTTGTTCTGTGATTTTCTCCCCTTACGGGAAATTTCCTGTTCTGATACATTTCCTTTAAAACTACAAGCGTATCTTCTAAGTATTCCATTAGTGATTATTCCCGTCACACTTATTGTTATCTCTTATGTTAACATTGTCCGTGCTATCTTACGGATTCCATCTAATATCAGTAGACAGAAAGCCTTCTCCACCTGTAGCTCCCACCTCACTGTGGTCTTTATATTTTTCTTGACTCTCTTTAGTGTTTATGCTTTTCCAACAAGAGGACAAACAACGAACATGAATAAATTCACATCCCTGCTGTACACTGTATTTACTCCTCTGTTCAATCCCATTATATACAGTCTGAGAAATAAAGACAATAAGAAAGCCGTACAGAAAAATATTCAGAAATATGTGCAATCTGTTGTAATTTTCTCTTGCTGTCACAGCCAGTGTTCATCTTCCTGACAGAGCCATATTTATGTCACTTTATGAGTTTATACCTTTGGAATGCTTTTACTTATCCTAGCAATTCTTAGTGAGCAATTCTCAGCTTTCTTGTGACACCGTTTTACTTTATGTTAGGGGTACATTTTGGTCAATACATTTAATATTTATTTGTGAGTCACAAAGATTTATCAAAAATGTAGAAAAATTATAATTTTTGAAAATTAGATTTTCTCTGGTTGTAAGACAGTTATACGACATACAATAGTTGCCAATTACCATTTCCCACGCGTCTACTTTTACTGGCATCATTTTTTTTTTATATATTTTTATTTTTTAGGATGTCAGAAGATGTACAAGTTTAGCAGTCATTTTTCCCATTTTCAAGATGATTTCCAAAACCTTTTTTTAGGGACCAATTCAACTCTGAAGCGTCTTTAAGGTTTCTATATGTTAGAAACCACATATAAATTACTCCACATTAAAAACAGTAGCCCTTAGCACACCATGACGTTCTGGTACGTCATGGAGCGGGGGGAAAGTATGGAGCGGCCACACGCGCTAAGCCTGCTTCTTACATTGCGGGTGTCGGCTGTGTATAACAGATGACACCCTGCACTAATGACCAGGAACATCAAAAATGTTAATAGCGACCGCGGCATATAAGCTGTTAGGCCCCATGCACATGACAGCAAAAAACCTCCGTTTTTGCAGACCGCAACTGCGGTCCGCAAAAACGGAGCCATTCACTTTCATTGAACACTGACACCTTTCCGTAGCACTACGGAAGGGTGTCAGTGCCGTGGAAATGTTCCGGGAATTATGGAACATGTCCATTCTTTCACATTTTTCGGACCGTGCTCCCATACTTTGTATGGGAGCACGGCCCGAAAATGTGGCTGTCAGTCAGCGGCCGGCCGTGCCCGCAATCGCGGGCCGTGATTGCGGGCACGGTCGTGTGCATGGGGCCTTAGAAAGAGGGGGCAAACCTCTCCGACATGACGGCCCCCAGAACTGCCTTCACTCTGCCTCTGTTAGGGTATGTTCACACAGCTTAGCAAAATATGTCTGAAATTACTGAGCTGTTTTCAGGCGAAAACAGCTCCTGATTTTCAGACGTTTGTGTAACTACTCGCGTTTTTCGCGGCGCATTGTATGGACGTTATTGGAGCTGTTTTTTAATGGAGTCATATGAAAAACGGCTCCAAAAAACGTTCCGAGAAGTGACATGCACTTCATTTTCGCGGGCTTCTTTTTACGCGCCGTCTTTTGGCAGCGATGCGTAAAATTACACCTCGTGGCAACAGAACATCGTAAAACCCTTTTAAAGCAATGGGCAGATGTTTGTAGCCGTAATGGAGCCATTTTTTCAGGCGTAATTGGAGGCGTAAAACACCCGAATTACGTCTGAAAACAGTGCGTGTGAACATACCCTTAAACGTTGCTTCTGGCAGGGCTTAACAGATGCCTGCAACAATGAAAATATACTGCAGGGGTACTAATAAACAGTGTAAAACAAAAAGATAAATTAAGTTTACAGTAGTGAAAAAAATAAAAATAAATTAAAAGTAAAGAAAAAAAAACTTTGCCCATTTTGTTCTGAAGTAATATATATATATATATATATATATATATATATATATATATATAAATATAAAAAAAAAGAATTAGTATAGTTTTGTCCATAAAAGTCAGAACTACTACAATATAGCACTACTTAACTCGCACGGTGAACGCCGAAGAAAGAAAAAATAATAAAAATAATAAAACGACAGATTTAGCTATTTTTTGGTCAATTTAGCAGTCAAAATTATTTTTTATAAAAACTGAACAAAAAGTCGTATGTACCAAAAAATGCTACCAATAAAAACCACAGCGCGTGCCACAAAAAATAAGCCCTCACTCCGTTCAGTCGTCAAAAAATAAATAAAGACTTTATGGCTTTCACTATATGGCAGCACAAATTATGTTTTTTTAACAATTTGTTTTTTCTTTGTAAAATGAGTAAAACGTTAAAAAAAACTATATAAATTTGGTATCACCGTGATCGTATTATCCAGCAGAATAAAGATAATTGTTGTTTTTAGTGAAAGACGTAAAAACGAAACCCAAACGAAAATGTAGGAATTGCAGATTTTTCCAATTCCACCCCACATCAAATTTTTTTCCAGTTTCCCAGTACATTATATGGTACTTTAAATGGTGCCAATAAAAACTACAACTCCTCCTGCAAAGAAATAAGCCCTCATACTCCATTGATGAAAAAATTAAAAAGTTGTGGCTCATGGAAGGCGTGGAGTGAAAAACAAAAATTAAAAATCAGAAAATGGCTTGGACTTCAAGGGGTTAAAGTATTCAAAAACAGCATTTTGGAGGTTTCTTAAGGGCATGTTTAGACCTGGCGGAATTGCTGTTGAATACCGTTGCGGACAGTCCGCAGTGAAATTTGCAGTAGCCGCTTTTTTCATTGGTTTCTATGAAAGGAAAAATATTTTATTGAAATAAAAACCCACACACAACCCCCATTAACCTTTTTATTGAGAATAAAAAAAAACGTTTTTGAAGTAGTCCTCGAATCTGAAGTAGTCCAACAACCGAACTTGTAACATAAAAAAGCAAAACAATTATTGTTCTTACCTTTCCTGGGTCCAGCGCTGGAGCCGCAATGTCAAAGAGCTTGGCCCTAGATCCAATTCTTTCATGTGTGTTACTGTCTGCCGAGCCACTGTATCCAATCCTATTATAACGTCCGTGGTCGCTGACCACGAAATCCTTACATCCAGTCGACGCCCTTCTCTCAAGAGATGTCTGCACATACGGCCATCCTGTTCCACAGTGACCACCAGGGTTAGCTCACGAGTAGAGATGAGCGAACCGGGACAACCGAACCCGGTTTCGGTCCGAACTTCCGGAAAAGTTCGGTTCGCAGCGAATCCGAACTTCACCGGGTTTGGCCGAACCCGTTTTGACCGAACCCGGTCAAAAATATTATAAATATTGGCAGCCACTTGTCTCTATCAATCACTGATAGAGAAAAGAGGCTGCTGGTTAAAAATAAAATAAAAAGAATTTCATACGTACCCGGTCGTTGTCTTGGTGACGAGTCCCTCTTCTTCTTCAAGTCCGACCTTCTTTTCTGACGCGGCAGCCTGTGATTGGCTGCAGAGGCCTCTGCAGCCTGTGATTGGCTGCAGAAGTCTCTGCAGCCTGTGATTGGCTGCAGCGCTCACATGGGCTGCATCGTCATCAAGAAATGTCGGGCCGGATGTCGAGAGGGACGCGTCACCAAGGCAACGGCCAGGAGACCGGACTGGAGGAAGCAGAAAGTTCTCGGTAAGTATGAACGTGTTTTTTTTTTACAGGTTACTCTATATTGTGATCGGTAGTCACTGTCCAGGGTGCTGAAACAGTTACTGCCGATCAGTTAACTCTTTCAGCACCCTGGACAGTGACTATTTACTGACGTCGCCTAGCAACGCTGCCGTAATGACGGGTGCACACATGTAGCCACCCGTCATTACGGGGCCTCATGCACACGACCGTAAAAACACCCGTTATTACGGGTCATAATTATGACCCGAAATTGCGGGCCCATAGACTTCTGTCAGGCCCAATGTACACAACCGTAAAAAAACTCCAAAATACTCTGTGCTGCTGTGAACTCTGCTCTTACCATTACGTGGTGCCTTGCCAATCATGTGAAGGTGTTATTGAGGACAGGAGTGGAGGAGAGGTAACAGACTGAGAGCTACGTAATGGTAAGAGCAGAGTTCACAGCAGCACTGAATCTGCACGCTCCTCACCTGAAATACTCTGTGCTGCTGTGAACTCTGCTCTTACCATTACATAGCTCAGTCTGTTACCTCTCCTCCACTTCTTTCCTCAATAACACCTTCACATGATTGGCAAGTCACCACCCCGCACAAGATCCGCACGCTCATCTCCTGAAATACTCTGTGCTGCTGTGAACTCTGCTCTTACCATTATGTGGTGACTTGCCAATCATGTGAAGGTGTTCTTGAGGACAAGAGTGGAGGAGAGGTAACAGACTGAGAGCTACGTAATGGTAAGAGCAGAGTTCACAGCAGCACTGAATCTGCACGCTCATTTCCTGAAATACTCTGTGCTGCCTTAAACTCTATGGACAGGTCAGGATCCTGTTTCTTTTAAATGCTGCACTGTAGCGCAGCCTTATATAGTGGATCGAGCGGGTTCCCCAGCAGCATTTAAAAGAAACAGTGTGTGTGTTTGTGTATGTGTGTGTGTTTGTGTATATATGTGTGTTTGGGTATGTGTCTTTGTCTGTTTTTGTTTTTATATGTGTGTTTGTGTATATGTGTGTGTGTGTTTATGTGTTTGTGTATATATGGGTGTGTTTGTGTATATGTGTTTGTGTATATGTTTGTATATATGTGTGTGTATATATGGGTGTATTTGTGTATTTGTTTGTGTTTAGATGTTTGTGTGTGTGTGTTTTTGTATATGTGTGTGTTTGTGTATATGTCTGTATATGGGTGTGTGTTTATGTGTGTGTGTTTGTGCATATATGTGTGTGTTTGTGTATATGTGTGTGTTTGTGTATATGTGTGTGTTTGTGTATATGTGTGTGTTTGTGTATATGTGTGTGTTTGGGTATATGTGTGTGTTTGGGTATGTGTGTTTTTGTTTGTATATGTGTTTGTGTATATGTGTTAGTTCGTGTATATGAGTGTGTGTATATGTGTGTGTGTTTGTGTATATCTTGTTGTGTTTGTGTATAACTGTGTATATGTGTTTGTGTATATGTGTGTGTGTTTGTGTATATGTGTGTGTTCGTGTATATGTGTGTGTTTGGATATGTGTGTTTTTGTTTGTATATGTGTGTGTTCGTGTATATGTGTGTGTGTGTGTGTGTGTGTATATCTTATTGTGTTTGTGTATATATGTGCGTGTTTGTGTATGGTTGTTTGTTTGTGTGTGTGTGTATATATGTATGTAGGTGAGTAGAAGTATTGTTATTGTTCACATTGATAACTCTTTTTTATGTTGTTGCTGATTTTGATGTACAGTTTGGACTACGTCTTCGATTCGTTGGACTACTGCGTAGATCTACGTTTTTTCAAATTTTAATAAAATGGTTAACGAGGGTTTTGTTGGGGATTTCTTATTTCAATAAAAAAGAATTGTCTTTGTGGTTTTTTTTAAACTTTATTAGTGCCTAGATAATGGCAGTTGGCTGATTGACAGCGTCCATTATTAAGGCGGTACTTATTGTTAGCCGGTGCAGAGGCTAGCACTAACCACCCATTATTACCCCGGTACCCACCACCACCAGGGGTGCCGGGAAGAGATTGGTACGATCCAGTACCCGACCATCTGTTGGCTGGTATTATGAGGCTGGGAAGGGCCAAAAACAGTGGATCGTCCCACCCTTGTAATGCTAGGCTGCTGCTGCTGTGTTGTATCGGGCTGGTTATAAAAATGGGGGGGACCCCCACGTTGTTTTTTTTTTTTAATTTAACAAATTTAACAATAGACGAGTTCACCACATTTTTAATAACCAGCCATATACAAGGCCGCAGCAGTCTGGCATTACATGGGTGGGAATGGCCACTGGTTTTGTCCATTCCCAGGCTAATAACACTGTGTTGTATGTGGCTGGTTATGATAAATTGGGTGGAACCCCATGTCTTTTTTTAAAAAAATAAAAAATGAATAAATAAAGAATTTCAAAAAATGACGTGGGGTCCCCCCCACTTTTATAACCAGCCAGATACAACACAGCAGCAGCAGCCTAGCATTACAAGGGTTGGAAGGTCCACTGTTTTTGGCCCTTCCCAGTCTCATGATGCCAGCCTGCGGCCGCCCCAGAGCCCAACCATCACAACAGATGGTCGTTTACTGGATCGTACCTGGCTCTTCCCGGCACCCCTGGTGGTGGTGGGTACCGGGGTAATAATGGTGGTTAGTGTTAGCCTCTGCACCGGCTAACACTTAGCCTCGCCTTACTATGGATGTTGTCACTCAGACAGCGGCCATTACTAAAGTGGTAGTAATAAAATTTGAAAAGAAAAAGACAAAGATATAGATAAAATATTTTATTGAAATAAAGCACCCCCAACACAACCCTCATTAACCATTTTATTGTAGAAAAAAAAACGTCATCTAAGTAGTCCTCGAAACCGACGTAGTCCAAACACCAAACCTGTAAAAATATAAATAAAAAAAAAATGAAATAAAACATGTCGTAGGCTTAGATTCAGTTTAATGTGTGATACTGACTGCTATACCATGTATAGAAGCCTGCCGCGAAGTTGACTTAGATACAGGGCGCCAGCAGACAGTATCATACATGGCCATACAGACATATATACAAACATACATACATATATACAAGCATGCACATATATACATGCAAATATACATACACACATGCAAACTATCATACATACATATACACATGAAAACATACATACAAACAAACATGCAAAGATACATACAAACAAGCATGCACAAATATACATGCAAACATAAATAAATGCAAACATAATTACATACATGCACATATATATAAACATGCATGCAAACATACATACATGCACATATATACATACATACATGCCAACATACATACAAACATGCAAACATACATGCAAATATATACATACAAAAATGCACATATATACATACATGCCAACATACATGCAAACATACATGCACATATATACATGCATACATGCCAACATACATACATGCACACATACATATAAACATACATACATACATGCAAATGCATACATGCAAATATATACTTTCAAATATACATACAAACCTGCACATATATACATACATGCCAACATACATGCAAACATACATGCATATATATACATTGTGAGGGTTTAGCATCAGGAGAGGTTGGTACAGCGGTTTCTTAGTAGCCAGAGACAGGGACACCGTGCATTAAAGTTCATAACAGGGCTTTGCCTGTGTTTTAGTCTTGTCAAAGAAACAGCCTCTTGTACAACAAGGCAAAATACAAAATAAATCCTGCTCGTCTGAGCACTAACTAAACAAGATATTATCTAACTATACCAAGTGCCTTCCTACCAGGCACTGGACACAAAGTAACACAGGTCTTTACTCACATAGAATACAGGCTACTCCAGACTTAGTAGTCTCCAGTCTGAGTCAGGGATGAGACTCACACACACTGTGTCTGCACCTTTTTATACACAGGCTACAGGTGCAGCTAATTGAGCAGCAGCCTTGTCCTACAAACAGAGATGGACTAGGGATTGGGGAACCCGCCCTGCTCTTCCCCAATCCAACTCCAGGCCCTTTTTCCGGCTTTTCCTTAAGCCGAGATTGGAAAGCTAGAGCTTTCTATTGCAAAAAATACTCATTCCCTGGAGCCTAGGATACATATGACAGGATTCTAGGGGAAATGTACCTTCCCTCAATGACTTTACCTGTCACTGTCTCACATACCCTCTTCCTCTGTTCGAGCCCGTGGGATCGGACACATTTAGCTACAAGGCAGTGTGTCCTAGACAAAGCGTCAGCATTGCCCTGCAGTTTTCCTGCTCTGTGTTCCACATTATATTTGAAGTTCTGCAAAGTAAGAAACCACTGTGTAACTCTTGAATTTCTCTCTTTGGCTTGACACATCCACGTAAGAGGAGAGTGGTCTGTAACCAACCTAAACCGACGACCCAATAAATAATATCTCAGGGACTCAAGTGCCCACTTAATGGCCAAGCACTCCCGTTCAACTATGCTATAGTTTTTCTCAGCCGGGGTAAGCTTTCTGCTCAAATAGGTCACAGGATGTTCCCCACCACCCACCTCTTGTGACAGAACTGCTCCGAGCCCCACATCAGAAGCATCAGTTTGGACAACAAACTCCTTTTTGAAGTCAGGAGTGACTAAGACTGATTGGTTACACAGGGCCAGTTTCAACTCTTGAAAGGCGCTTTCAGCCTTCGTGTCCCACTTGACCATGACAGACTTACTTCCCTTGGTAAGATGTGTCAGGGGCGCTGCTGTGCTGGCAAAGTTTGGAATGAACCTGCGGTAATAACCTACAATGTCAAGAAAAGCTCTGACCTGCTTTTTGGTTGAGGGCTGGGGCCAGTTTTGGATAGCCTCAACTTTGTTGACCTGTGGCTTTATCACCCCTCTCCCAATTATGTACTCCAGATACCGTGCTTCCTCCAAGCCTAAGGAACATTTCTTTGGGTTTGCTGTTAACCCCGCGGCTCTGAGGGAGTTTAGTACTGCTTGTACTTTTGGTAAGTGGCTTTCCCAGTCATCACTAAAGATTATAATGTCGTCCAGATATGCCGAAGCATACCGACGATGGGGTTTGAGGACTATGTCCATTAACCTTTGAAAGGTCGCTGGAGCCCCATGTAGCCCAAATGGTAAACAAATATATTGAAACAGACCATCCGGGGTGATGAACGCAGTTTTCTCTTTGGCGCCCTCCGTGAGGAGTACTTGCCAATAGCCTTTGGTTAAATCAAGTGTTGAAAAATACCTTGAATGGCCCAGTCTCTCTATTAACTCATCAACTCTTGGCATTGGGTATGCGTCAAACTTTGACATCTCATTTAACTTGCGGAAGTCGTTACAGAAACGTAATGACCCATCTGGTTTCGGAATCAATACAATGGAACTTGACCATTCACTTTTTGACTCTTCAATAATCCCAAGGTCTAGCATTTTCTTGACCTCCTCAGATATGGCTTGTCTACGAGCTTCAGGGACTCTGTAGGGTTTCAAGTGAACCCGAACCTGAGGCTCGGTCACAATGTCATGTTTTATTATACTAGTCTGTCCTGGCAGTTCTGAAAACATGTCTGTGTTTCTCTGCACAAACTCTTTTGTCTCCTGTTTCTGTGGCTTTGCGAGGGATTCTGACACATACACATCTGGGTTAACACTATAGGGGATACTTACTGCCACGAGGGTCTCTCTTTCTTTCCATGGCTTAATTAAGTTTACATGGTATAACTGCACTGTCTTCCTTTTACCTGGTTGGTAAACTTTATAATTTACATCCCCCACCTTTTGAATTATCTCATACGGCCCTTGCCATCTAGCAAGAAATTTGCTTTTTATGGTTGGCACTAAGACCAACACTCGATCACCAGAGTTAAAATGTCTAACTTTAGCAGTTTGGTTATACACCCTGCTCTGCGCATCCTGAGCTTGCTCCAAGTGTTCCTTAACTATCGGCATGACCGCAGCAATTCCAATCCTATAAGGTGTGGACTCTTGCTCCCAGGTTTCCTTGGCTATGTCCAGGAGACCACGAGGTTGTCTGCCGTATACAAGTTCAAAAGGAGAAAACCCTGTGGATGATTGAGGAACTTCACGTACAGCGAACATCAAATAGGGCAGAAGACAGTCCCAATCCTTCCCATCCTTACTAACCACCTTCCTCAACATGCCTTTTTATGTCTTATTGAATCTTTCGACAAGACCATCAGTTTGAGGGTGATATATAGAGGTACGCAGGTGTTTAATTTTCAGCAGTTTACATAATTCCTTGGTGATTTTGGACATAAAGGGAGTTCCCTGATCGGTAAGGATTTCCTTAGGTAAACCAGTACGGGAAAACATGTAAAACAACTCTCTTGCAATGGCTTTTGAAGAGGAATTTCGCAAAGGGACTGCCTCAGGGTAGCGTGTGACATAGTCCAACACCACTAGGATATATTGATGTCCTCTAGAGGATTTGACTAAAGGGCCGACCAGATCCATGGCAATTCTTTCAAAAGGGATCCCAATGATAGGCAAAGGCACCAGCGGACTCCTAAAATGTGGCATAGGAGCCGTTATCTGACACTCCGGGCAGGACTCACAATACCTCTGAACTTCCGTATATACCCCCGGCCAGAAGAATCGTTGTAAGATACGCTCTCTAGTCTTTTCGCAACCTAGATGTCCACCCAGCACGTGTTTATGAGCCAGGTCCAACACCGTTCTACCATACGGTTGGGGTATCACCAGCTGTTCAACCACCTCCCCACGTACATTATCTATCAGATACAGCAAATCCTGGTTAACCGCCATGTGTGGAAACACATTATCAGCCCCTGGATGTTGAGGCACTCCATTTAATACCTTAGTATTTTCCCTGACTTTTACCAATGTGGGATCGCTAAGTTGAGCAGTCCCAAAATTGTTACGTGATACATTTAACTCTGGTATCTCAGAAATTTCCTCCTGCTCATCTGTTTCACCAGCAAAAACAGCCAGAGGAAATCCATCAGGCTCAGTGGTCACCCCTACTGCTGGCACCTCAGCATCCTCATTAAAGGGTTCTGGGCTAATCACAGTGCACACATTAATACCATCATTAACATTTACAGTGGAGGTTACATCTTTCTTCCTCCACAAGTCCCAGAAAACTGGGAAGTCTCTCCCCAGGATCACACTGTGCATCAGGGACTTGACCACACCCACTTCATGGCAAGCGGTGCCACAGGAAGTCTCTAGAGTGACCAAAGCGGTGGGGTATTCTTTAGTGTCCCCATGAATGCACAGGACCCCTATACTATGTCCTCTGAATGTTCCAGGGTCTATCAGGCTGGCATGCACCAGGGTAACCAGACTCCCAGAATCCAGCAAGGCACTCACAGTACACCCTTCCACTTTTACGACACACATTTGTTGCTCAGTCTCTTAAACCGTCTCAGCAGAACAAACAGGACGTGCAAACAAGGATATTCACCTTGCTGCATCACACTCCATTGGCAGAACCGATAAAAACAAGGGGACATATACAAAACCACCGAAAAAGGCCATACTTACAAATGGACACAGCCAGGCCAGAAACGCTGATGAAGGAGTGAGCAGGTGCTTTAAATAATAATAGCCACTCCCACTGGTCTTGAGGGGAGTAGTGTGTGGTGCATGGGATGTGTAGTAAGAAATAATAAATGAATAGTGTGTGTGCAAGTGTAATACTATAAGTGAAATATAGGGGGCAGTAATGAGTGAAGTGCCTCAATAGAAATAAATGGATAATGGGGTGCAAGTGTGTGAAACATGGAGGGATAGTGTGTACGTCATGAGGCACAACGTGTATAGCCAGGTAGAAAACTATTTGTGACACCTTGATAGTTCATAGAGCGGGCTACCCTGCTTGCTATGCCAAACAACAACACACCATGCTCTCCCAGCATCAAAGACCCGGCTGTGTACAAGAGAAGCGAATATACGTAGTAATGAAAAATACCTGGGGTATTAGTAATCATTTTGGCCAAAAGAACGCAAGCTCGCAATCCACGACAAGGATCCCCAGACTTGCGAGTCCCTAACTCCTTAAATGGAACAGAATGTTCCTGATGTACAGACAGAACCGATAAAAACAAGGGGACATATACAAAACCACAGAAAAAGGCCATACTTACAAATGGACACAGCCAGGTCAGAAACGCTGATGAAGGAGTGAGCAGGTGCTTTAAATAATAATAGCCACTCCCACTGGTCTTGAGGGGAGTGGTGTGTGGTGCATGGGATGTGTAGTAAGAAATAATAAATGAATAGTGTGTGTGCAAGTGTAATAATATAAGTGAAATATAGGGGGCAGTAATGAGTGAAGTGCCTCAATAGAAATAAATGGATAATGGGGTGCAAGTGTGGCTCAGTAGTCAGGGGACAATTGGCAGCAATATGCCCAGGTCCATAACACCGCCAGCACTGTATGCGGCCCCGGTCCCCAACTTGAGACCCTGGTCTGGCCTTCAGTGTCTCTCTGGGATTTCTTCCCTCCGTCTGCTCCCCTTTTGAGCCACCTCCCTTAAATGCATTTCTCACCCCTCTAGTAAATAGAACAGTCTTACCGGGTGCTCCGCACGATTTGCTGTTCCTGGGGTTAGAACATCCATGCGGTACTTCTTGGAGTAGATCCTGAGTAGCTCTGTACCTTTCAATCAGGTTCACCAGCTGTTCCGCATCTGTAGGATCTCCTTGACTGACCCAACGCTGAACCTTCGGTGGTAAGGAGCGGATGTATTTGTCAAGCACCACTCTCTCCACGATCTGCGCAGGAGTTGATTCCTCTGGCTGTAGCCATTTCCTTGCAAGATGGACAAGATCATACATTTGTGATCGGGCAGGTAGGTGTTCCACAAAAGTCCAGTTGTGCACCCGTCGAGGACGCACATTCATATTAACACCCAGACGGGCAAGGACCTCACCCTTCAGCTTGGAGTAATCCTTGGCATCCTGCTCATTGAGATCAAAGTACGCCTTTTGCGGCTCTCCGGTTAGGAAAGGTGCCACCACTGCTGCCCACTGATCTGAAGGTAACTTCTCTCGTTCTGCCACTCGCTCAAACACCATGAGATAGGCCTCAACGTCGTTGGTGGATGTCATCTTCTGCAGAGATGTCTGTACCGCTGCACGAGTGGTTTGGCGCAAACCATGAGGCCCCGCTGACCTCTCCACTGAGGCCAGAATTTGGTCTTGAAAATAGCGATTAATTTTCTGCTGTTCTTTTAAGGCCAGTCTGTGGGCTTCACCCAGCAGAATATTGGTTTCAGCCTGTGCACGCATGGCTTCCTCATGCACCATTTGCTGAGTCGCGCTGGCTTCTTGCAGAGCTGTGCTTATCTTCCCCTCGTTAATATTAGCCTGAATCAGCTGTTTAAGTATTTCATCCATTTTAACAGTCTCTTTTTCTAGCCCTGTTGCCGCCTTCACCCAAGACATACACTTCCAAGCACTCTCGGGGAGAAAAAAAATTGTGTTGTTGCCCCTAGCAGCGATTTTCCGCTTGGAGCAGCAAAAGTCCTTTTAAAAAGGTGTATGTCTCTTTAAAACCGTGCCCGCATCGGCCACCATATGTGAGGGTTTAGAATCAGGAGAGGTTGATACAGTGGTTTCTTAGTAGCCAGAGACAGGGACACCGTGCATTAAAGTTCATAACAGGGCTTTGCCTGTGTTTTATTCTTGTCAAAGAAACAGCCTCTTGTACAACAAGGCAAAATACAAAATAAATCCTGCTCGTCTGAGCACTAACTAAACAAGATATTATCTAACTATACCAAGTGCCTTCCTACCAGACACTGGACACAAAGTAACACAGGTCTTTACTCACATAGAATACAGGCTACTCCAGACTTAGTAGTCTCCAGTCTGAGTCAGGGGTGAGACTCACACACACTGTGTCTGCACCTTTTTATACACAGGCTGCAGGTGCAGCTAATTTAGCAGCAGCCTTGTCCTACAAACAGAGATGGACTAGGGATTGGGGAACCCGCCCTGCTCTTCCCCAATCCAACTCCAGGCCCTTTTTACGGCTTTTCCTTAAGCCGAGATTGGAAAGCTAGAGCTTTCTATTGCAAAAAATACTCATTCCCTGGAGACTAGGATACATATGACAGGATTCTAGGGGAAATGTACCTTCCCTCAATGACTTTACCTGTCACTGTCTCACAACATACATACAAACATACATACATACATACATACATACATACATACATGAATACATACATGCATGCCAACATACATACATGCCAACATACATACATACATGCATACATATATACATACATACATACATACATACATGCAAATATATACATGCAAATATACATACATACATGCACATATATACATACATGCCAACATACATGCAAACATACATGCACATATATACATACATACATGACGACATACATACATACATACATACATACATGACAACATACATACATGCAAACATACATACATACAAACATACATGCAGATATACACATACATACATGACAACATACATCAATACCTATACCAGACAGTGAAGACTACTAGTATATCCAGAAAATGAAACACACATAGCACAAGTCATGTACCATGACAATATAAAATAAACTTTATTGAAATATACATAACACATTGGCCATCAAAATATAAAAACAATATAGCACACAGTTAAAAAGGAGAGTATGGAGGAGCTGCGTGAATAATCCAATATATATGCTACCATGATATAAACATCCTGTGATGTGGTAACAAATGCAGATATCTATAGAAAAGATAATCATATAGATCAAGTATTTGGACAACAGAAGCACATAAATATATTTAGCACCTAACAGAAGTGCACACAATTGTGCATGCATATAAGAGTATACAGCTAAAGCTCCAAGTTGCACCCAAAACAAAGACCATGCTTTATAAATAAAGGATATTGCACAAACCCATGGACTGCATGATAGGAAGCACGCAGGAACACTCCACACTGACCGCCCCCGACGCACGTTTCGCCATCAGCTTTCTCAAGGGGTAGATGTTCCATAGTGTGACTGCTCTTACAGTAGATGTTCCATAGCGTGACTGCTCTTACAGTAGAGGCTCCATAGTGTGACTGCTCTTATAGTAGAGGTTCCATAGTGTGACTGTTCTTACAATAGAGGTTCCATAGTGTGACTGCTCTTATAGTAGAGGTTCCATAGTGTGACTGTTCTTACAGTAGAGGTTCCATAGTGTGACTGCTCTTATGGTAGAGGGTCAACAGTGTGACTGCTCTTACAGTAGAGGTTCCATAGTGTGACTGCTCTTACAGTAGAGGCTCAATAGTGTGACTGATCTTAGAGTAGAGGTTCCATTGTGTGACTGTTCTTACAGTAGAGGTTCCATAATGTGATTGCTCTTACAGTAGAGGCTCAATAGTGTGACTGCGCTTACAGTAGAGGTTCCATAGTGTGACTGCCCTTACAGTAGAGGTTCCATAGTGTGACTGCTCTTACAGTAGAGGTTACATAGTGTGACTGATCTTACAGTAGAGGTTACATAGAGTGACTGTTCTTACGGTAGAGGTTCCATAGCGTGACTGATCTTACGGTAGAGGGTTCATAGTGTGACTGATCTTACAGTAGAGGCTCCATAGTGTGACTGCTCTTACAGTAGAGATTCCATAGTGTGACTGCTCTTACAGTAGAGGTACCATAATGTGACTGATCTTACAGTAGAGGTTCAATAGTGTGACTGATCTTACAGTAGAGGTTCCATAGTGTGACTGCTCTTACAGTAGAGGCTCCATAGTGTGACCGCTCTTACAGTAGAGGTTCCATAGTGTGACTGATCTTACAGTAGAGAGTTCCATAGTGTGACTGCTCTTACAGTAGAGGTTCCATAGTGTGACTGATCTTACAGTAGAGGTTCTATAGTGTGACTGTTCTTACAGTGGAGGTTCCATAGTGTGACTGCTCTTACAGTAGAGGTTCCATAGTGTGACTGATCTTACAGTAGAGGTTCTATAGTGTGACTGTTCTTACAGTGGAGGTTCCATAGTGTGACTGCTCTTACAGTAGATGTTCCATAGTGTGACTGCTCTTACAGTAGATGTTCCATAGCGTGACTGCTCTTACAGTAGAGGCTCCATAGTGTGACTGCTCTTATAGCAGAGGTTCCATAGTGTGACTGTTCTTACAATAGAGGTTCCATAGTGTGACTGCTCTTATAGTAGAGGGTCCATAGTGTGACTGTTCTTACAGTAGAGGTTCCATAGTGTGACTGCTCTTACAGTAGAGGCTCAATAGTGTGACTGATCTTACAGTAGAGGTTCCATAGTGTGACTGTTCTTACGGTAGAGGTTCCATAGTGTGATTGCTCTTACAGTAGAGGCTCAATAGTGTGACTGATCTTACAGTAGAGGTTACATAGTGTGACTGTTCTTACGGTAGAGGTTCCATAGCGTGACTGCTCTTACGGTAGAGGGTTCATAGTGTGACTGGTCTTACAGTAGAGGCTCCATAGTGTGACTGCTCTTACAGTAGATATTCCATAGAGTGACTGCTCTTACGGTAGTAGTTCCATAGTGTGACTGATCTTACAGTAGAGGTCCATAGTGTGACTGTTCTTACAGTAGAGGTTCCATAGTGTGACTTGTTCTTATGGTAGAGGTTCCATAGTGTGACTGCTCTTATAGTAGATAGTGTGACTGCTCTTACAGTAGAGGCTCAATAGTGTGACTGATCTTACAGTAGAGGTTCCATAGTTTGACTGCTCTTACAGTAGAGGCTCAATAGTGTGACTGACCATACAGTAGAGGTTCCATAGTGTGACTGTTCTTACGGGAGAGGTTCCATAGTGTGACTGCTCTTATAGTAGAGTTGTATCACTGCCTAAAGGAACGATTAAAAATTGATTTTTATTATAGAAAACCTTACTAAAATAAGGGCTAAATAGCCAATTGTACTAATAGAGGCATAAGCACGGTAGACCAGACAGAGGAGGAACGGTTACAATATTGTTGTTAGCACCATTGCTGCCAACCAACAATTCCCCCAGTCTGAATTATAATATAACACCCGGTCAATCCGTGCCACTAACACGTGTCCCTACGCGTTTCCGCACCGTTATTATCACAGTGCTTCATCAGGGGTACACTGATGTGATTTCAACACATCGATTTAGATTAGTATGGCCGGGAGACACCTATTGCGTGTCTCATTTACATTCACCCGGCTCGTATACGACACTGGTCAGCTGGTCGAACACGAGCCGAGTGAAATGCCGGACATAAATAGTACTAAGTCCCTCCCTCCCTGAAGTGACGCGGCGGCCGTGTAGCCAACCCATGTCGAGCAACGCACATGACGCGGCCCAACCAGGGCTGGCCCCCCGGCGTTCGCCGTCACTACAGGAGTGAAGGACAAAAGCGTCCATGGTAACCAGGGATCACAAGGCGGCCAGATCTCACTGGTATCTAAGAGGTAGCTAAGGAGAGGATCCAGGAAAGCGACGCGGCGATCGTAGACCGCAGCATTAGCCAACTATGTCACCACAGTGTGACATCCATATGAGGAGGGACATAGCGATGACAGACATAAATCCCCGATCAACAGGGGTATCTCGGGGGAAACCCAAAGGAGGACCAGTGATGTCACCGCGATATTATCGCAAAACAGAGGGCTGGACCCAATATAGTAACCACGGGGCAACCATATTGGAAAGGGATGAAAATACGGTATATACCCAGGAGTATAACCAGTCGGGGTCACAACAGTGCTATCAAAGGAAACAATTATACGATATTTGTTCATTGAGACCCGCCGGTTTCATGGTATGCATGCGGAAAATCCATTGGGCCTCTTTTTGTAATATCCTCTTATCCCAATTGCCACCCCTGGCAGATGGCCTGATGTGCTCAATCCCCTGGAATTGAATGGCATGGGTGTCACCGTTATGCTGTTCCCAAACATGTCGAGCCACCGAGGTATCAACATTACGACGAATGTCGCCTATATGGTCCCTTATTCGTCTCCTGAATTCTCTAATTGTCTTGCCGACATATTGCAGTCCGCAGACACATGAGATCAGGTAAACGATGCCCTTGGTTTTGCAATTGATAAATGATCTATTGTCATATGTCCGACCAGTCACATGGCTATGAAAGTTGTTACCACATGAAATAGAATCGCAGGCTTTACAAGACCCACATCTAAATGTACCTTTGATATTGTGCGTGAGCCATGTAGTGGGGCGAATGGATAGCATATGGCTATGGACTAAACGGTCCCTGATATTCCTCCCCCTCCTGTACGTGACTAGAGGTCTGGCACCCACAATGTCCCCCACATCTGGGTCAGTCCGCAAGATCCCCCAGTAGGTCTGTAGGATATTCATGACCTCACGATTGGATGAATCATAGGTACCTATAATGCGCATTTTGTCGTCAGTCATGCGCTTTTTAGGATTCAAGAGTTCACTCCTATTACAATGAATTGCATTGCGGTAGGCCGATCCAAGGACATCATGGGGATAACCCCTACGATGAAATCTATTCCGTAGGTCCGAAGCAGCTAGTTTGAAGTCAGTCATGGTGGAGCAATTCCTGCGTACCCTTAAATATTGCCCCTTGGGTATGCCTTTTCTCAGGGGTGCGGGATGCCAACTCTCCCATCGAAGGAGACTGTTTGTTGCTGTCTCCTTCCTAAAGATATTGGTTTGTATATATCCCTGTTCAGTCTTAAGTATATTGATATCCAAAAAGGTCATTTTGCTCTCATGAATAGCCGACGTAAAAAAGAGCCCCATATCATTAACATTAAGGATGCTCACAAATTCACTGAACTCCTCTTTAGTTCCAGACCACAAGATCATGATGTCATCAATAAATCTTAGCCAAAGGATGATCATGGAGGTCCATCGATCCATCTCCTCCCCAAATACAATCATCTTCTCCCACCAGCCCAGATAGATGTTGGCGTATGAGGGTGCACATGGAGTCCCCATTGCTACCCCCCTAAGCTGGTGGAAGAATTTGCCATCGAACAGAAAAAAATTATGTTCGAGAACAAAATGAAGGAGGTTAACTACGAACTCATTATGAGCCTGAAACTGTATTCCCCTTTCCTTCAAGAAATCCTCAACAGCCCTACATCCCGTGGTATGGGGTATGGAGCTATATAGGGCCTCTACATCCAGTGAGGCCAGATATACACCAGGATCGCATTTGATGCCCTCTAGACGTCTCAGTACATCCATAGTATCGCGCACATACGATGGAAGGGCGGATACGAATGGACTGAGGATACGATCAATATAAAGACTAGCATTCTGAGTCAGGTTGTCGACCCCAGAGACAATGGGGCGACCCTTAAGAGGAGATATACCTTTGTGTACCTTGGGTAGGCTATAAAAGGTGGCATATTGTGGATGATCAGTCAGAATAAAGCGTTGTTCATTGATGCTCACCACATTGAGAGATCTGCCTTGATTTACCAATCTCTTTAGTTGGTTTGAAAAAGTCAGCATAGGATCATTTGGTAAAATTCTATAACAAGCAGTATCGCCCAAAATACGGTGGCACATTTCGCTGTACTGAATACGATCCATCACAACAATATTGCCACCTTTGTCTGATGGTTTGATGACAATATTGTCATCCTGCTCAAGGGCCTGTAAGCCAGCCATCTCATCTCTCGAGGTGTTGAATTTAACAGTGTTGGAAGGATCGATCTTCCTAAGTTGATCTACCACCACCTCCAGAAATACATCCATTGGAGTATTGTCATTAATGGGGGCATTTCTGGTAGATGGCTGTCTCAAATCTGTGAAAGGACCATCACCCACATTCCTCTGACCCTCTTCTAGTAATTGATTAAGTGTTCTAAAATGTGGCATATCCTCCTCAGAGATACCTAATTCAAGGCATTCTCGCCTATCGTGGGTCTTGAAAAATTTCTTCCATTTTAATTTGCGCACGAATAGATTCAAATCTTTGACCCACATAAAGAGATCGAATCTATTCGTGGGCACAAATGAGAGGCCTTTCTTAAGGATGCTAGTCTCCTCGGTCGTTAGGGTACGTGATGAGAGATTGATTATCTGCAGGGTCAGAGGAATGTGGGTGATGGTCCTTTCACAGATTTGAGACAGCCATCTACCAGAAATGCCCCCATTAATGACAATACTCCAATGGATGTATTTCTGGAGGTGGTGGTAGATCAACTTAGGAAGATCGATCCTTCCAACACTGTTAAATTCAACACCTCGAGAGATGAGATGGCTGGCTTACAGGCCCTTGAGCAGGATGACAATATTGTCATCAAACCATCAGACAAAGGTGGCAATATTGTTGTGATGGATCGTATTCAGTACAGCGAAATGTGCCACCGTATTTTGGGCGATACTGCTTGTTATAGAATTTTACCAAATGATCCTATGCTGACTTTTTCAAACCAACTAAAGAGATTGGTAAATCAAGGCAGATCTCTCAATGTGGTGAGCATCAATGAACAACGCTTTATTCTGACTGATCATCCACAATATGCCACCTTCTATAGCCTACCCAAGGTACACAAAGGTATATCTCCTCTTAAGGGTCGCCCCATTGTCTCTGGGGTCGACAACCTGACTCAGAATGCTAGTCTTTATATTGATCGTATCCTCAGTCCATTCGTATCCGCCCTTCCATCGTATGTGCGCGATACTATGGATGTACTGAGACGTCTAGAGGGCATCAAATGCGATCCTGGTGTATATCTGGCCTCACTGGATGTAGAGGCCCTATATAGCTCCATACCCCATACCACGGGATGTAGGGCTGTTGAGGATTTCTTGAAGGAAAGGGGAATACAGTTTCAGGCTCATAATGAGTTCGTAGTTAACCTCCTTCATTTTGTTCTCGAACATAATTTTTTTCTGTTCGATGGCAAATTCTTCCACCAGCTTAGGGGGGTAGCAATGGGGACTCCATGTGCACCCTCATACGCCAACATCTATCTGGGCTGGTGGGAGAAGATGATTGTATTTGGGGAGGAGATGGATCGATGGACCTCCATGATCATCCTTTGGCTAAGATTTATTGATGACATCATGATCTTGTGGTCTGGAACTAAAGAGGAGTTCAGTGAATTTGTGAGCATCCTTAATGTTAATGATATGGGGCTCTTTTTTACGTCGGCTATTCATGAGAGCAAAATGACCTTTTTGGATATCAATATACTTAAGACTGAACAGGGATATATACAAACCAATATCTTTAGGAAGGAGACAGCAACAAACAGTCTCCTTCGATGGGAGAGTTGGCATCCCGCACCCCTGAGAAAAGGCATACCCAAGGGGCAATATTTAAGGGTACGCAGGAATTGCTCCACCATGACTGACTTCAAACTAGCTGCTTCGGACCTACGGAATAGATTTCATCGTAGGGGTTATCCCCATGATGTCCTTGGATCGGCCTACCGCAATGCAATTCATTGTAATAGGAGTGAACTCTTGAATCCTAAAAAGCGCATGACTGACGACAAAATGCGCATTATAGGTACCTATGATTCATCCAATCGTGAGGTCATGAATATCCTACAGACCTACTGGGGGATCTTGCGGACTGACCCAGATGTGGGGGACATTGTGGGTGCCAGACCTCTAGTCACGTACAGGAGGGGGAGGAATATCAGGGACCGTTTAGTCCATAGCCATATGCTATCCATTCGCCCCACTACATGGCTCACGCACAATATCAAAGGTACATTTAGATGTGGGTCTTGTAAAGCCTGCGATTCTATTTCATGTGGTAACAACTTTCATAGCCATGTGACTGGTCGGACATATGACAATAGATCATTTATCAATTGCAAAACCAAGGGCATCGTTTACCTGATCTCATGTGTCTGCGGACTGCAATATGTCGGCAAGACAATTAGAGAATTCAGGAGACGAATAAGGGACCATATAGGCGACATTCGTCGTAATGTTGATACCTCGGTGGCTCGACATGTTTGGGAACAGCATAACGGTGACACCCATGCCATTCAATTCCAGGGGATTGAGCACATCAGGCCATCTGCCAGGGGTGGCAATTGGGATAAGAGGATATTACAAAAAGAGGCCCAATGGATTTTCCGCATGCATACCATGAAACCGGCGGGTCTCAATGAACAAATATCGTATAATTGTTTCCTTTGATAGCACTGTTGTGACCCCGACTGGTTATACTCCTGGGTATATACCGTATTTTCATCCCTTTCCAATATGGTTGCCCCGTGGTTACTATATTGGGTCCAGCCCTCTGTTTTGCGATAATATCGCGGTGACATCACTGGTCCTCCTTTGGGTTTCCCCCGAGATACCCCTGTTGATCGGGGATTTATGTCTGTCATCGCTATGTCCCTCCTCATATGGATGTCACACTGTGGTGACATAGTTGGCTAATGCTGCGGTCTACGATCGCCGCGTCGCTTTCCTGGATCCTCTCCTTAGCTACCTCTTAGATACCAGTGAGATCTGGCCGCCTTGTGATCCCTGGTTACCATGGACGCTTTTGTCCTTCACTCCTGTAGTGACGGCGAACGCCGGGGGGCCAGCCCTGGTTGGGCCGCGTCATGTGCGTTGCTCGACATGGGTTGGCTACACGGCCGCCGCGTCACTTCAGGGAGGGAGGGACTTAGTACTATTTATGTCCGGCATTTCACTCGGCTCGTGTTCGACCAGCTGACCAGTGTCGTATACGAGCCGGGTGAATGTAAATGAGACACGCAATAGGTGTCTCCCGGCCATACTAATCTAAATCGATGTGTTGAAATCACATCAGTGTACCCCTGATGAAGCACTGTGATAATAACGGTGCGGAAACGCGTAGGGACACGTGTTAGTGGCACGGATTGACCGGGTGTTATATTATAATTCAGACTGGGGGAATTGTTGGTTGGCAGCAATGGTGCTAACAACAATATTGTAACCGTTCCTCCTCTGTCTGGTCTACCGTGCTTATGCCTCTATTAGTACAATTGGCTATTTAGCCCTTATTTTAGTAAGGTTTTCTATAATAAAAATCAATTTTTAATCGTTCCTTTAGGCAGTGATACAATTTAACTTATCAAGTGAACGAATACCTATTGTATATCAATGCAACAATTGTTGCTTAACGTCAACTCTTATAGTAGAGGGTCCATAGTTTGACTGCTTTTAAAGTAGAGGCTCCATAGTGTGACTGCTACTACAATAAAGATTCCATAGTGTGACTGTTCTTACAGTACAGGTTCCATAGTGTGACTGATCTTACAGTAGAGGTTCCATAGTGTGACTGATCTTACAGTAGAGGTTCCATAGTGTGACTATTCTTACTGCAGAGGTTCCATAGTGTGACTGCTCTTACAGTAGAGGCAGCTAAATAGTGTGACTGATCTTACAGTAGATGTTCCATAGTGTGACTGCTCTTACAGTAGAGGATCCATAGTGTGACTGATCTTACAGTAGAGGTTCCATAGTGTGACTGCTCTTACAGTAGAGGCTCAATAGTGTGACTGATCTTACAGTAGAGGTTCCATAGTGTGTGTAATGATGGGGGGTAAGGAAACAGACAAGTGAACCCTAATCTACCCGCCACTCAGTCCCTGCCTACTTGCAACGACCCGCCCTAGGCGACATGGTACAACTGGGCGACGGTCCCTACGCTCAATAAGTGCACGACAGACAAACAGACAAGGGTACACAGAAGCAGGGAAAAGGGGCAGTTGCCCACGACAACCTGATGAGCAACAAGAGAGGTGAACGAGCCGAGTCAAACCAGGAGTGTACGAGGTACCAAACGCAGAGCAGGAGAGTAGTCAGTAAGCCAGGGTCGATATGAAGCAGGGTCAAATAGTTCAGAAGCTGCAGCAGGGCAAGGAAACCAAACAAGAATAATCACAAGCAAGGAGGAACAGGAAAGGCAGGTATAAATAGACAGAGGGCGGGAGCTAGCTCCGTCTGGCCAGGCTGTGATAGGCTCTCCCACTCCTAAGCCTGCCACCCTGAGTGGTGGAAGATGGAGTCAGTCTCACAGACATAGAAGCAGGTGCAGACTGATTGCCTATGGGCGTAGATACAGAAGCTGTGCCTGGCAGATCCTTAACTGTACCCCCCTTTTATGAGGGGCCACTGGACCCTTTCTAGATGGACCTGGTTTATTGGGGAAACGAAGGTGGAATCTCCTGACCAATACCCCAGCGTGAACATCCCGGGCGGGTACCCAAGTCCTCTCCCCAGGCCCGTATCCTCTCCAATGGACCAGGTACTGGAGGGAGCATTGGACCATCTTGCTGTCCGCAATCTTGGCCACCTCGAATTCTACCCCCTCAGGGGTGAGAACGGGGACAGGAGGTTTAGTCGAGGGAGCCAAGGACGGGGAGCAGCGTTTAAGGAAGTAGGCATGAAACACGTCGTGTACTCGAAAAAATGGGGGCAACTCCAGTCGGAAGGAGACAGGATTGAGGACTTCAATGACCTTGTACGGCCCTATAAACCGGGGAGCAAACTTCTTGGACGGGACTTTAAGTCGCAAGTTCTTTGACGATAGCCACACCAGATCCCCGACCATAAACAAGGGGTTAACAGCATGTCTTCTATCTGCCTGAGTTTTTTGTATGCTCTGGGACGCCTCTAGGTTCTTCTGAACCTGGGCCCAGACTGTGCACAGTTCCCGATGAACGACCTCTACCTCGGGATTGTTGGAACTACCAGGTGAAACGGAGGAGAACCGTGGATTAAACCCAAAATTACAGAAAAAGGGGGAGACCCCTGACGAGTTACTGACCCGGTTATTAAGGGAAAATTCGGCGAGGGGAATGAATGAGACCCAATCAAATTGACAATCGGAGATAAAACACCTTAAATATTGTTCTAGAGACTGATTAGTCCTCTCAGTTTGGCCATTAGTTTCCGGATGGAAGGCAGAGGAGAAGGACAGATCAATCTCCAACTTTTTACAGAAGGCTCTCCAAAACAAAGAAACAAATTGTACCCCTCTGTCAGAAACAATATTGACAGGGACCCCATGGAGACACAGGATGTGTTTGACAAACAAGGTAGCTAACGTCTTAGCATTGGTTAGTTTTTTGAGGGGCACAAAGTGGCACATCTTGCTGAAGCGGTCTAGTACAACCCACACCACCGACTTGACTTGAGATGGAGGCAAATCGGTGATAAAATGCATGGAGATATGGGTCCAAGGTCTCTGGGGAATGGGAAAAGAACGTAGTAAGCCCGCTGGTCGGGACCTTGGAGTCTTGGACCTAACACAAACCTCACAAGCGGCGACGTAGGCCTTAACGTCTTTAGGCAACCCAGGCCACCAATAGTTTCTGGTAAAGAGGTGCTTGGTACCCAGGATGCCTGGATGACCAGATAGTGCGGAGTCATGATTTTCCCTAAGTACCCTTAGCCGGAATTGCAGGGGAACAAACAGCTTGTTCTCAGGAAGGTTCCCGGGAGCTGAACCTTGATCAGCAGCAATTTCAGAGACTAAATCAGAATCAATAGAGGAAATGATTATACCTGGAGGCAAAATACAAGCAGGATCTTACTCCGAAGGAGGGATGGCCATGAAGCTACGCGACAGTGCATCAGCCTTAATATTTTTAGACCCAGCCCTATAGGTAACCAAAAAGTTGAATCTGGTAAAAAATAACGCCCATCGAGCTTGTCTCGGGTTTAGCCTCCGGGCAGATTCTAGGAAAACCAGATTCTTGTGGTCGGTAAGGACCGTTACCTGGTGCCTAGCCCCCTCTAGGAAGTGGTGCCACTCTTCAAATTCCCATTTAATGGCTAAGAGTTTGCGGTTGCCAATATCATAGTTACTCTCAGTGGGCGAAAACTTCCTGGAGAAGTAGGCACAGGGACGGAGATGGGTGAGGGACCTGGTACCCTGGGACAAGACAGCCCCCACTCCCACCTCGGACACGTCAACCTCCACTATAAATGGCTCCATTTGGTTGGGCTGAACCAACACTGGGGCCGAGATAAAGCACTTCTTAAGGACCTCAAAAGCCTGGACAGCCTCAGGAGGCCAGCGGAGGAGATCAGCACCCTTGCGAGTGAGATCCGTAAGAGGCTTAGCGATGACCGAGAAGTTAGCAATAAATCTCCTGTAATAATTAGCGAACCCCAAGAAGCACTGTAACGACTTCAGGGAGGCAGGTTGGACCCATTCCGCCACAGCCTGGACCTTGGCGGGGTCCATGCGGAATTCATGAGGAGTTAGCATTTGACCCAAAAATGGTATCTCCTGCACCCCAAACACACATTTTTCGGTCTTCGCAAGCAGTTTGTTTTCCCGAAGGGCCTGGAGCACCTTCCTGACATGCTCAATGTGGGAGGACCAGTCCTTGGAAAACACAAGTATGTCATCAAGGTACACTACAAGAAACACCCCCAGGTAATCTCTTAAAATCTCATTTATTAAATTCTGGAAGACCGCGGGGGCATTACACAACCCAAAGGGCATGACGAGGTATTCGAAATGACCTTCGAGCGTGTTAAACGCAGTCTTCCACTCATCCCCCTCTTTGATGCGGATAAGGTTATACGCCCCCCGTAAATCAAACTTAGAGAACCATTGGGCCCCCTGAACCTGATTAAAGAGATCAGGAATCAAAGGAAGGGGATACTGGTTCCTTAAAGTGACCTTATTCAAGTTACGGTAGTCAATGCATGGCCTAAGACCACCATCCTTCTTCCCTACGACGAAGAAGCCAGCACCTACCGGAGAAGTAGAGGGGCGAATGTAACCCTTGGCCAGGCATTCCTGGATATACTCTCTCATGGCTTCACGTTCGGGACAAGAGAGATTAAATATCCTACCCTTAGGGAGCTTAGATCCTGGTACTAAATCGATAGCACAATCGTATTCTCTATGAGGAGGTAACACTTTGGAGGCCTCTCTAGAGAAAACATCAGCAAAGTCCTGAACAAACTCAGGTAGCGTGTTCACCTCCTTAGGGGGAGAAATAGAATTAACAGAAAAACATGACGTCAAGCATTCATTATCCCATTTGGTAAGATCCCCAGTATTCCAGTCAAACGTGGGATTATGCAACTGCAACCAGGGAAGGCCTAAAACCAAATCGGACGATAATCCCTGCATCAACAGTACAGAGCACTGCTCCAAATGCATGGAGCCTACAAGTAGTTCAAAAACAGGGGTATGCTGTGTAAAATAACCATTAGCAAGAGGAGTGGAGTCGATACCCACTACCGGGACAGGTTTAGGCAAATCAATCAAAGGCATAGCTAGAGACATAGCAAATTCCACAGACATGATATTAGCAGACGACCCTGAATCCACGAAGGCACTGCCGGTAGCAGACCTACCACCAAATGAGACCTGAAAGGGAAGCAAGGTTTTATTATGTTTCATATTTACGGGAAATACCTGTGCGCCCAAGTGACCTCCCCGATGATCACTTAGGCGCGGAAGTTCTCCGGCTGCTTGTTCTTACGCCTAGGACAGGTGTTCACTTGATGATTGTCATCCCCACAAAAGAAACAGAGACCATTCTTCCTGCGGAACTCTCTACGTTGTTGGGCGGACACGGAGGCCCCGAGTTGCATAGGTACCTCCAAGTCCACCGTGGAAGAACGAAGCAACGGAACCTCGGGGGGCATCGTGGAGGAGAAAACACAAAAACGTTCACGTTGTCGTTCCCTGAGACGTCGGTCAAGTCGTACCGCTAAAGCCATAACCTGGTCTAGGGAGTCAGAAGAGGGATAGCTAACTAGCAGGTCTTTCAGGGCGTTCGACAGACCCAACCTAAACTGGCACCTTAAGGCAGGGTCATTCCACCGAGAAGCTATGCACCACTTCCTAAAGTCAGAGCAATACTCCTCAACAGGTCTCTTACCCTGACGTAAGGTCACCAGCTGACTCTCGGCAAAGGCAGTCCTGTCAGTCTCGTCATAAATGAGTCCGAGAGCAGAAAAGAAAAGATCAACGGAGGAAAGTTCAGGGGCATCAGGAGCCAAGGAGAAGGCCCATTCTTTGGCCCTTCCTGGAGCCGGGACATAATTATACCCACCCGCTGGCACTCAAAACCTGAGGAGTGGGTCTTTAAGCGAAAGTAGAGCCTACAACTCTCCCGAAAGGAGAGAAAAGTCTTCCGGTCACCTGAGAACCGGTCAGGCAACTTGAGGTGGGGTTCAAGAGGTGAGGTGAGGAGCACTACCATGGTAGCATCAGGCTGGTTGACCCTCGGAGCCAGGGCCTGGACCTGTAGGGAGAGACCCTGCATTTGCTGAGCCAGGGTCTCAAGGGGGTCCATAGTAGTGTGAGCGACCAGGGTAGACTAGGTATATGGGCTTGCGATTATGTAATGATGGGGGATAAGGAAACAGACAAGTGAACCCTAATCTACCCGCCACTCAGTCCCTGTCTACTTGCAACGACCCGCCCTAGGCGACGGGGTACAACTGGGCGACGGTCCCTACGCTCAATAAGTGCACGACAGACAAACAGACAAGTGTACACAGAAGCAGGGAAAAGGGGCAGTTGCCCACGGCGACACCGTGAGCAACAAGAGAGGTGAACAAGCCGAGTCAAACCAGGAGTGTACAAGTTACCAAACGCAGAGCAGGAGAGTAGTGAACAAGCCGAGTCAAACCAGGAGTGTACGAGGTACCAAACGCAGAGCAGGAGAGTAGTCAGTAAGCCAAGGTCGATATGAAGCAGGGTCAAATAGTTCAGAAGCTGCAGCAGGGCCAGGAAACAAAACGAGAAGAATCACAAGCAAGGAGGAACAGGAAAGGCAGGCATAAATAGACAGAGGGCGGGAGCTAGCTCCGTCTGGCCAGGCTGTGATAGGCTCTCCCACTCCTAAGCCTGCCACCTTGAGTTGTGGAAGATGGAGTCAGTCTCACAGACATAGAAGCAGGTGCAGACTGATTGCCTATGGGCGTAGATACAGAAGCTGTGCCTGGCAGATCCTTAACATTGTGACTGTTCTTACAGTAGAGGTTCCATAGTGTGACTGCTCTTACAGTAGAGGCTAAATAGTGTGACTGATCTTACAGTAGAGGTTCCATAGTGTGACTACTCTTACAGTAGAGGTTACATAGTGTGACTGCTTTTACAATAGAGGCTCAATAGTGCGACTGATCTTACAGTAGAGGTTCCATAGTGTGACTGATCTTACAGTAGTTGTTCCATAGTGTGACTGCTCTTACAGTAGAGGTTACATAGTCTGAATGCTCTTACAGTAGAGGCTCAATAGTGTGACTGATCTTACAGTAGACGTTCCATAGTTTGACTGTTCTTACAGTAGAGGTTCCATTGTGTGACTGCTCTTACAGTAAAGGCTCAATAGTGTGACTGATCTTACAGTAGAGGTTCCATAGTTTGACTGCTCTTACAATAGAGGCTCTATAGTGTGACTGATCTTACAGTAGAGGTTCCATAGTGTGACTGTTCTTACGGGAGAGGTTTCATAGTGTGACTGCTCTTACAGTAGAGGGTCCATAGTGTGACTGCTCTTACAGTAGAGGCTCCATAGTGTGACTGCTCCTACAGTAGAGATTCCATAGTGTGACTGTTCTTACAGTAGAGGTTACATAGTGTGACTGCTCTTACAGTAGAGGTTCCATAGTGTGACTGTTCTTACAGTAGAGGTTCCATAGTGTGACTGCTCTTACAGTAGATGTTCCAAAGTGTCACTGATCTTACAGTAGAGGTTCCATAGTGTTACTGCTCTTACAGTAGAGGGTCCATAGTGTGACTAATCTTACAGTAGAGGTTCCATAGTGTGACTGTTCTTACAGTAGAGGTTCCATAGTATGACTGATCTTACAGTAGAGGTTCCATAGTGTGACTACTCTTACAGTAGAGGTTCCATAGTATGACTGCTCTTACAGTTGAGGTTCCATAGTATGACTGCTCTTACAGTAGAGGTTCCATAGTGTGACTGCTCTTACAGTAGAGGTTCCATATTGTGACTGATCTTACAGTAGAGGTTCCATAGTGTGACTGCTCTTACAGTAGATGTTCCAAAGTGTCACTGATCTTACAGTAGAGGTTCCATAGTTTTACTGCTCTTACAGTAGAGGGTCCATAGTGTGACTAATCTTACAGTAGAGGTTCCATAGTGTGACTGTTCTTACAGTAGAAGTTCCATAGTGTGACTGATCTTACAGTAGAGGTTCCGTAGTGTGACTGTTCTTACAGTAGAGGTTCCATAGTGTGACTGATCTTACAGTAGAGGTTCCATAGTGTGACTGTTCTTACAGTAGAGGTTCCATAGTGTGACTGTTCTTACAGTAGAGGCTCAATAGTGTGACTGCTCTTATAGTAGAGGTTCCATAGTGTGACCACTCTTACAGTAGAGGTTCCATAGTGTGACTGCTCTTACAGTAGAGGTTCCATAGTGTGACTGCTCTTACAATAGAGGTTCCATAGTGTGCCTGTTCTTACAGTAGATGTTCCATAGTGTGACTGCTTTTACAATAGAGGTTCCTTAGTGTGCCTGTACTTACAGTAGATGTTCCATAGTGTGACTGCTCTTACAGTAGAGGCTCCATAGTGTGACTGCTCTTACAGTAGAGGTTCCATAGTGTGACTATTCTTACAGTAGAGGTTCCATAGTGTAACTGTTCTTACAGTAGAGGTTCCATAGTGTGGCTGTTCTTACAATAGAGGTTCCATAGTGTGGTTGTTCTTACAATAGAGGTTCCATAGTGTGACTGATCTTACAGTTGAGGTTCCATAGTGTGACTGCTCTTACAGTAGAGGTTCCATAGTGTGACTGCTCTTACAGTAGGGGTTCCATAGTGTGACTGTTTTTACAGTAGAGGTTCCATAGTGTGACTGATCTTACAGTAGCTGTTCCAAAGTGTCACTGATCTTACAGTAGAGGTTCCATAGTGTTACTGCTCTTACAGTAGAGGGTCCATAGTGTGACTAATCTTAAAGTAGAGGTTCCATAGTGTGACTGTTCTTACAGTAGAGGTTCCATAGTGTGACTGTTCTTACAGTAGAGGCTCAATAGTGTGACTGCTCTTATAGTAGAGGTTCCATAGTGTGACCACTCTTACAGTAGAGGTTCCATAGTGTGACTGCTCTTACAGTAGAGGTTCCATAGTGTGACTGCTCTTACAATAGAGGTTCCATAGTGTGCCTGTTCTTACAGTAGATGTTCCATAGTGTGACTGCTTTTACAATAGAGGTTCCTTAGTGTGCCTGTACTTACAGTAGATGTTCCATAGTGTGACTGCTCTTACAGTAGAGGCTCCATAGTGTGACTGCTCTTACAGTAGAGGTTCCATAGTGTGACTATTCTTACAGTAGAGGTTCCATAGTGTAACTGTTCTTACAGTAGAGGTTCCATAGTGTGGCTGTTCTTACAATAGAGGTTCCATAGTGTGGTTGTTCTTACAATAGAGGTTCCATAGTGTGACTGATCTTACAGTTGAGGTTTCATAGTGTGACTGCTCTTACAGTAGAGGTTCCATAGTGTGACTGCTCTTACAGTAGGGGTTCCATAGTGTGACTGTTTTTACAGTAGAGGTTCCATAGTGTGACTGATCTTACAGTAGCTGTTCCAAAGTGTCACTGATCTTACAGTAGAGGTTCCATAGTGTTACTGCTCTTACAGTAGAGGGTCCATAGTGTGACTAATCTTAAAGTAGAGGTTCCATAGTGTGACTGTTCTTACAGTAGAGGTTCCATAGTGTGACTGATCTTACAGTAGAGGTTCCGTAGTGTGACTGTTCTTACAGTAGAAGTTCCTTAGTGTGACTGATCTTACAGTAGAGGTTCCGTAGTGTGACTGTTCTTACAGTAGAAGTTCCATAGTGTGACTGATCTTACAGTAGAAGTTCCATAGTGTGACTGTTCTTACAGTAGAGGTTCCATAGTGTGACTGCTCTTATAGTAGAGGTTCCATAATGTGACTGCTCTTACAGTAGAGGTTCCATAGTGTGACTGCTCTTACAATAGAGGTTCCATAGTGTGCCTGTTCTTACAGTAGATGTTCCATAGTGTGACTGCTCTTACAGTAGAGGCTCCATAGTGTGACTGCTCTTACAGTAGAGGTTCCATAGTGTGACTATTCTTACAGTAGAGGTTCCATAGTGTAACTGTTCTTACAGTAGAGGTTCCATAGTGTGGCTGTTCTTACAATAGAGGTTCCATAGTGTGGCTGTTCTTACAATAGAGGTTCCATAGTGTGACTGATATTACAGTTGAGGTTCCATAGTGTGACTGCTCTTACGGTAGAGGTTCCATAGTGTGACTTCTCTTACAGTAGGTGTTCCATAGTATGGCTGTACCTATTCAAGTGACTCTGAGAAAATTTGCTCGATACATTCAGTATTTAATTGTGAAAAACACTGGCATAGTTTTACTTTGATGTAAAGGCCTTGTATACTTGATTAAAAGTTTACTTTGTGTTGTAATACAAGTGTTGTTTTTTTCTTCATCTACGTTTGGCCTTGTCCACACGTAACGAAATTTGATCAGCAATTGCAGCAAACTTTCCGCTGCTGAAATTCCGTAGACTTACCACAGCAGGAATTGACGTGCCGTGGGCAAAAAAATAGACCATGCACGTCAAGTTGGGCTTTGATTTTTTGTGCAGTGTGTGTATGCGATTTGTTAAATCTCATACACTTTGCTGCTACTGTATTCAGCTGCATATATCCACTCACCTCCCGACGCCCGCAGCCATGGATCCGTGAGCGCTGGTCCCCATCTCCTTCCTAGGAGACGCCAGCGATCACTTCCACTCCAGTCTGCTGTGTCCCGTAGGATGCGCGCACACGCTCGTGCCCGGCCTTAAAGGGCATGCGCGCACCAAGGGGATCGTCATCATCAACAAGTGCCACGATTTCCTGGTCCATAAGAAGGCCCCAGGCCTTCTGATCCTTGCCTGAGTGTTGTTCGTTTTCCCAGTCTGTCTTGCAAATGGTCCCTTAGTGTTTCCCGTTCCAGTTGTTACCCGTGCCTTGTTCACTGTTCCTGTTTCCCATCCTGTGCCTTTAGTATCAAGTCTGCCACGTCCAGGGGAATCCGCCACGTCCTGTGTCATCTGCTACGTCCGGAGGAATCCGCCACGTTCTGTGTCATCTTCCACGTCTGGAGGAATCCGCCATGTCCTGTGTCATCTGCCACGTCCGGAGGAATCGCCACGTCTGGCGCAATCTGCGACACCTGTGTCATCCACCACATTTGGCGTTATCTGCTTCAACCGTCTCCATCAGTGCCAGAGCTTTGGCCACCGTCTGGACTATCCAGGTACCCTTGTGCGGGACATTGTATTGCTGGCGTTTCCTGTTGTTTGGACAGCTGCCTCCCCGCCACGGCGGTACGGCCTAGTGGGTCCACTAACCCGCTTTGTGACAGTACGCTCAGGCCATGGACGCCGCTGGTCAACCTGAGACTTTGACGACACAATCCATGCTGGCCGAGATGCTGGCCAAAACCAGCTCCTCCTGTCGGTGAGCGCCATAGGCCATCGGCTGCTTTCTCTAACCATAGTCGTCACCGCACCCATTCCTGCAGTTCCTCCTGCTACAGTTCCTGTCTGTACCAATCTCCTGTGTTTCTTGCCGCTACCTCCATGCTATGACGGAGATCCGAGGTCCTGCAGAGGATTTTTGAATCAGTGCTTGATCCACTTCAGACTACATGCCAGGTTCTTCTCTTCGGATTACGTTAGGATCGCCTTCATCATCTCTCTCCTTACTTGGAAAGCCGTGGCATGGGCTAATCCTCAGTGGGAACATCAGGGACCAGAGACCCGTGACTTGCAGTGCTTCTTACAGACCTTCCGCTCGATCTTTGAGGAACCTGGGAGAGTTTCTTCAGCTGCTGCATCCTTGCTGACCCTACATCAGGGAGACCTCTCCGTGGGCGAGTATGCCATTCAGTTCCGTATCCTGGCTGCTGAATTGACCTGGAACAACTAGGCTTTGGTGGCCACTTTCTGTCAGGGACTGTCTTCAGGGATCAAGGACGAGCTGGCTGCTCGCGATCTGCCATCTACCCTGGGCGATCTTGTCCTACTCGCCTCCCGGGTTGACATAAGGATCCGGGAGCGTTCCCAAGAGGTTCTCCGGGAGAGAGAACTTCCTAGGCTGGATGCCACTTTTCAGCAACCCTCCTCAGTCGTCCCACCAGAGGTTCCGATGCAGAGTAACTATGTCAAATTGTCTACCCAGGAGAGACTACGCAGACGCACTACTGGACTTTCTCTGTATTGCGGCCTCGGAGGCCATATTGTGCGCCTGTGTCCCCAGAGGCCAGAGAGACCCCATTGCCTAAAACTGATTGGAGAGACAACCCTAGATGGAACGGTACGTAATAAAGCCTTCTGTTCCAAGTTGACTATTCCTGTGACCCTAGTATCCGGCGAGAGGACGCATCAAGTTTCTGCCTATCTTGACTCTGGTTCTGCTGCAAACTTCATCCAGAAAGAGCTTGTGGATCATCTTCAGTTGCCCACAGTCCCCCCAGACAGGTCTTTGGCTGTTGCCTCAGTTAATGGACTGCCTCTGCCTAATCCCATCATTTCTAAAACCAAGCCGTTGAAGCTCCAGGTTGGAGTCCTTCATTCTGAACTAATTTCTTTCCTTGTTTTGCCCAAGGCCATCAATCCTGTTCTACTGGGCCTGCCTTGGCTTCGACTACATGCCCCAGTCCTGAACTGGAATTCTGGAGAGGTTCTCCAATGGGGCTCCAAGTGACATGGTCGTTGTCTGTTGCAGATCCATCCTGTCAAGCCTCCTCTGTCTCAGTCATTGGCGGGTCTGCCTCCCCAGTTTTCTCAGTATGCAGATGTTTTCAGCAAAAGGGAGGCTGAGATGCTGCCTCCACATCGGACTTATGACTGCCCCATTGAACTGGTTCCTAATGCCTCTCTTCCCCGTGGCCGAGTATATCCTCTCCCCTTGCCTGAGTCTCTATCCATGTTGGCCTATATCAAGGAGAACCTGGAGAGGGGTTTCATACTAAGTCTTCCTCCCCGTCCGGGGCTGGATTCTTCTTTGTTAAAAAGGAGGGATCCCTTCGACCCTGCATTGACTACCGTGGTCTCAACCAAATCACGGTCAAGAACAAATACCCGTTGCCACTTATATCTGAGCTGTTTGATCGCATACGAGGAGCCAAAAAAATTTCTAAGCTAGACCTGCGGGGGTTTTATAATCTAGTCCGGATTCGCCGGGGTGATGAATGGAAGACGGCTTTTAACATCGGGGACGGGCACTACGAATACCTAGTGATGCCCTTCGGACTGTGTAACGCTCCCACAGTGTTTCAGGAGTTCGTTAATGATATCTTCCGAGATCTCCTCTATGTTTGTGTTGTTGTTTATCTCGATGATATTTTGATTTTCTCCCCAGATCCGACGACTCATCGGAGGCATGTCCGTCAGGTTCTACTACGATTAAGGGAGGATCATTTATACGCCAAGCTGGATAAGTGCGTCTTTGAGAAGAGTTCTCTGCCCTTCCTGGGCTACATCATCTCAGATCAAGGCCTCAAGATGGATCCTGAGAAAGTGAAAGCTGTCCTGGAGTGGCCACCTCCTCAAGGCTTAAGGGCCATACAGCGGTTCCTGGGATTCGCCAATTTCTACCGGTAGTTTATTCCTAACTACTCTTCTCTGACGGCTCCCATCTCTACCCTTACCAAGAAGGGTGTGAACGCCAAGGTGTGGACTCCAGAGGCAGAGTGCGCATTTATTAGCCTCAAGAAATCCTTCACTTCAGCTTTAATCCTCCATCATCCTGATGTATCTCGGCAGTTCTCACTCGAAGTGGACACCTCCTCTGTTGGTGCAGGTGCACTTCTGTTCCAGAGGAGCTCCAAAGGAAAAGCAGTAGTATGTGGCTACTACTCAAAACTTTTTTCTTCTGCTGAGCGCAATTACTCTATTGGAGATCGGGAGCTGCTGGCCATCAAATTGGCTCTGGAGGAGTGGAGACATCTTCTAGAGGGCGCTGCTCATCCCATCCTGATCTTCACTGACCACAAGAACCTTACGTACCATCAGTCTGCACAACGACTGAATCCCCATCAAGCCAGGTGGTCGCTGTTCTTTACCCGTTTTCAGTTTGTGCTCCACTACCGTCCCGCGGACAAGAATGTGAGGGCCGATGCCCTGTCCAGATCATTTGTGATGGAAGACACGGTGGAGTCCCTTCAGACTATCATAGACCCATCCTGCATTGTCACTGCTAATCCTCTGCTGGTTAGAGACATCCCTCCTGGGAGGACTTTTGTTCGGTTGGCCGACAGGAGAAGAATTCTCCGCTTGGGACACAGTTCTAAACTTGCTGGGCACGCTGGTGTCCGTAAGACCCGAGACCTAATTGCTCGTCACTTCTGGTGACCCACGCTACCTAAAGATGTTCTGGACTTTGTCTCTTCTTGCACGGTTTGAGCTTTTAACAAAGTTACTCACTCCAAGCCTGCCGGCCTGCTTCAACCTCTGCCTGTGCCCAATGCCCCCTGGCAGCACATTGTGATGGACTTTGTCACAGACCTTCCACCCTCAGCAGGATGCAACACCGTCTGGGTTGTGGTGGACCGGTTCTCTAAGATGGCACATTTTATCCCGCTGACCGGCCTACCTTCTGTTCCTCGACTGGCGAGTCTCTTCATTCTACACATCTTTCGCTTGCATGGCCTGCCTCTACGCATTGTGTCCGACTGGGGGGTTCAGTTTACTTCAAACTTCTGGATGTTAGATCGGACTTTTCCTCAGCTTATCACCCCCAGTCCAATGGGCAAGTTGAGAGGATCAACCATATCATGGAGAATTATCTCCGCCACTTCATCTCTTCACAGCACGATAACTGGGTACAGCTTCTTCCATGGGCCGAGTTTTCATACAACAACCACACAAGTGAGTCCACCACTTCCACTCCATTTCACATTGTGTACAGTCAACATCCTAGAGTCCCTCTCCCAGTGTCAACCACATCTCAAGTACCCGCTGCTGACTCTGCTTATGGGGACTTTTTGCAAATCTGGCAACAGACCCGGTCCTCTATTTTACTGGCAGTCGATCGCATGAAGCGAAAAGCAGATACTAGGAGAAGAGAGCCGCCTCAGTATCTTCCGGGGACTAAAGTCTAGCTGTCCACTCGGAACATTCGCTTGAAGGTACACTCATACAGTGAAGGAAATAAGTATTTGATCCCTTGCTGATTTTGTAAGTTTGCCCACTGTCAAAGACATGAGCAGTCTAGAATTTTTAGGCTAGGTTAATTTTACCAGTGAGAGATAGATTATATAAAAAAAAAAAAAAAAAATCACATAGTCAAAATGATACATATTTATTAGCATTGTGTACAGAGAAATAAGTATTTGATCCCCTACCAACCATTAAGAGTTCAGCCTCCTCCAGACCAGTTACACGCTCCAAATCAACTTGGTGCCTGCATTAAAGACAGCTGTCTTAAATGGTCACCTGTATAAAAGACTCCTGTCCACAGACTCAATTAATCAGTCTGACTCTAACCTCTACAACATGGGCAAGACCAAAGAGCTTTCTAAGGATGTCAGGGACAAGAGCATAGACCTGCACAAGGCTGGAATGGGCTACAAAACCATAAGTAAGACGCTGGGTGAGAAGGAGACAACTGTTGGGGCAATAGTAAGAAAATGGAAGACATAGAAAATGACTGTCAATCGACATCGATCTGGGGCTCCATGCAAAATCTCACCTCGTGGGGTATCCTTGATCCTGAGGAAGCTGAGCGCTCAGCCGAAAACTACACGGGGGAACTTGTTAATGATCTCAAGGCAGCTGGGACCACAGTCACCAAGAAAACCATTGGTAACACATTGCGCCGTAGTGGATTAAAATCCTGCAGTGCCCGCAAGGTCCCCCTGCTCAAGAAGGCACATGTACAGGCCCGTCTGAAGTTTGCAAATGAACATCTGGATGATTCTGAGAGTGTTTGGAAGAAGGTGCTGTGGTCAGATGAGACTAAAATTGAGCTCTTTGGCATTAACTCAACTCGCCGTGTTTGGAGGAAGAAAAATGCTGCCTATGACCCAAAGAACACCGTCCCCACTGTCAAGCATGGAGGTGGAAACATTATGTTTTGGGGGTGTTTCTCTGCTAAGGGCACAGGACTACTTCACCGCATCAATAGGAGAATGGATGGAGCCATGTACCGTCAAATCCTGAGTGACAACCTCCTTCCCTCTACCAGGACATTAAAAATGGCTCGTGGCTGGGTCTTCCAGCACGACAATGACCCGAAACATACAGCCAAGGCAACAAAGGAGTGGCTCAAAAAGAAGCACATTAAGGTCATGGAGTGGCCTAGCCAGTCTCCAGACCTTAATCCCATCGAAAACTTATGGAGGGAGCTGAAGATCCGAGTTGCCAAGCGACAGCCTCGAAATCTTAATGATTTACAGATGATCTGCAAAGAGGAGTGGGCCAAAATTCCATCTAACATGTGTGCAAACCTCATCATCAACTACAAAAAACGTCTGACTGCTGTGCTTGCCAACAAGGGTTTTACCACCAAGTATTAAGTCTTGTTTGCCAAAGGGATCAAATACTTATTTCTCTGTGAACAATGCAAATAAATATATATAATTTTGACTGTGTGATTTTCTTTTTTTTTTTTGTATAATCTATCTCTCACTGGTAAAATTAACCTAGCCTAAAAATTCTAGACTGTTCATGTCTTTGACAGTGGGCAAACTTACAAAATCAGTAAGGGATCAAATACTTATTTCCTTCACTGTACATGTTTGTTCCCAGGTTCCTTGGTCCTTTCGAGATTCTGCAACAGACAAACCCTGTCTCCTATAAGCTGCGGCTGCCTCCTATCCTCAGAATCCCCAACTCCTTTCATGTGTCCCTCCTGAAGCCAGTGGTCTTGAACTGCTACAGCAAGACCTCTAGTTCCACAGTTGCTCCCAGCGGTTCTTCTGATATATTCGAGGTGAGGGAGATCCTGGACTGCAAGAGGGTAGGAGGAAGGACTTTCTATTTGGTGGACTGGAGAGGGTTTGGTCCTGAGGAGAGGTCCTGGGAGCCAGAAGAGAACCTCAGTGCCCCTGCGCTTATTAAGAAATTCCTCTCTCGCTCTGGCCCCAAGAATAGGGGGTGTAAGAGAGGGGATACTGTAGCGTCCATTGTCCATGGTTACACTCATACACCTCATACCTTCTCGAATTATGAGGATATGATCATATATCAGGTATGACTACGATCCTCACACCTTATACTCCTCATACACCTTATACCTTCTCTAGTCATGAGGATATGATCATATATCAGGTATGACTACGATCCTCACACCTTATACTCCTCATACATCTTATACTTTCTCTACTCAAGAGGTTATGACCATATATCAGGTATGACTATGATCCCCACACCTTATACTCCTCATACATCTTATACCTTCTCTACTCATGAGGATATAATCATATATCAGGTATGTCTACGATCTTCACACGTTACACTCCTCATACATCTTATACCTTCTCTTCTCATGAGGATGTGATCATATATCAGGTATGACTACGATTTCCACACCTTATACTCGTCATAAACCTCATACCTTCTCGACTTATGAAGATATGATCATATATCAGGTATGACTACGATCCTCACACCTTATACTCCTCATACATCTTATAACTTCTCTAGTCATGAGGATATGACCATATATCAGGAATGACTACGATCCTCACAACTTATACTCCTCATACATCTTATACCTTCTCTACTCATGAGGATATGATCATATATCAGGTATGTCTACGATCCTCACACCTTATACTCCTCATACATCTTATACCTTCTCTACTCATGAGGATATGATCATATATCAGGTATGTCTACGATCCCCACACCTTATACTCCTCATGCATCTTATACCTTCTCTTCTCATGAGGATATGATCATATATGAGGTATGTCTACGATCCTCACACCTTATACTCCTCATACATCTTATACCTTCTCTACTCATGAGGATATGATCATATATGAGGTATGTCTACGATCCTCACACTTTATACTCCTCATACATCTTATACCTTCTCTTCTCATGAGGATATGATCATATATCAGGTATGTCTACGATCCTCACACCTTATACTCCTCATACATCTTATACCTTCTCTTCTCATGAGGATATGATCATATATCAGGTATGCCTACGATCCTCACACCTTATACTCCTCATACATCTTATACCTTCTCTACTCATGAGGATATGATCATATATCAGGTATGACTACGATCCCCACACCTTACACTCCCCATACACCTTATACCTTCTCTACTCATGAGGTTATGACCATATATCAGGTATGACTATGATCCTCACACCTTATACTCCTCATACATCTTATACCTTCTCTACTCATGAGGATATGATCATATATCAGGTATGACTACGATCCTCACACCTTATACTCCTCATACATCTTATACCTTCTCTACTCATGAGGTTATGATCATATATCAGGTATGTCTACGATCCTCACACCTTATACTCCTCATACATCTTATACCTTCTCTACTCATGAGGATATGATCATATATCAGGCATGACTACGATCCCCACACCTTACACTCCCCATACACCTTATACCTTCGCTACTCATGAGAATATGATCATATATGAGGTATGTCTACGATCCTCACACCTTATACTCCTCATACATCTTCGCTACTCATGAGGATATGATCATATATCAGGTATGTCCACATTCCTTCTACAATCATATAGTTGTGGTGAGATGCTGGTTATAAATTGCTGCAGTAATGTCCAGTGTGAATCTGGTCTTATATGAGAATTCTAGAGCGTAGATATTTCATGTATCCAGTAACATGTATAATTAATCACACTGATATTATAGCTGATAAATAATAAAATGCTGCATCTTATCTGTCAATCACACAGTCAATCACAGTCCTGGTCCAGATGTTATTCCAAAAATTGTAGAAAAAGTCCAAAATTGTGATCTGTAGGAAACACACTGATCAAATATCAAGAGTAAAGTGAGTGTAATCCAGCTGCGCATAGAACCTAGCGACTAGTACTGTCTATGACATCATCAGTGACATCATAAGCGGCTGCAGTATCGGTTACATCATCGATTATCTCCTCCTGCCTGGATAGACTGTCTGTGTATACACTGGATATAGGCGTTACATGGGACTGCTGTTTTATAAACTTGGAAGATACATGCCCACTTGGTCAAAAGCAAAAAAAAACGCCAAGTTGGGCATTAAGAAAGTTATTAGCATAAATCTAAAATAGGTCATAACTTGGTCAAAATTGATCTACATGACAGCGCCGAGTACATGTAGGAGACAGGCCACGTAGAATGTGGTGACAGCCTCTTTAAGTCATTGAAAACCATTGAAAAAGTGAAATTAAAGTTTCTTGCCGGTTTAAACGTGCGTAAAAACAGGCGTTGCTGATGAGGCTTCTGTGGGCCAAGCGCGCGTCACAGAACCTTGATTTTTTTTAGGATAGGTCAGAGTGTCAAGGGCTACATGTGTAATAAATATAAGGTCCTCTTTAAGTTAGTGGAGCGGTTAAAAGTACATTAGATGTTTAAGTTGTTAGACCATATGCCTAATGACAGAGCCTATATGATGTCATGCAGATATGAGTCTCTACAGTTACCAACAGGGCAGCCTTAGCCACTCCATTTGCCATTGTATGGCATCAGCGTATGACATCATATTCCAGAAGCATTGTTACTAGGGGTGAGTACCTTTATAAAATAGCACCCAATGGCGCCTGACACAGTTTTTTTTCCGTATTCTGTGTAATTTCAAAAATTTTCTTGAGAGAATATTGGAGACATACAGAGGTACAGTGTGGCTCCATACATTTCTTGGCTGCTGAACTACAGTTCTGTACAATTCAGAACTACTCAGTCATCTACTCTATAAAAGGACTAATATAAAGAGACACAGGTAAAACTGTTATATCATGACACGAAAATCAGAATCTACAATAACCGTACACATGATAAATTACAAAATCCCGAAAGAAGATATAATACTATCCTTACAATGGTGACTGAGAGGCATCTAATTAGCCAATAATGTAGTAATTGGGGCTGGCACTGTCTGTCATAGGTCACCAGGAAGCAGGTGTATTAGAAGTGGTCATGCTCAGTGCAGCAAGTCGCTGTAATCCGAGTTGTATCACGACACTGACCAGGAAACTTGATTTTCTTTTTATTCAAAGTAAAGAGCACAATATACAGTACGGTACAAAAGTTTTAAGCAGTTCTGAAAAAATTTACGATTTCATTCTAATAAATAAACGATATTATAAATACTAGAAGTGCAAAAGCCGTATTTTTTTATACACATCTAGCCTTTGACGCTCTGACCTACCATATAAAAACTCAATCTAGCCTTTTTCACTAAAATGGGTATAAATAATAATTTTCCACAATGCTGTCCCAGAGCATTTCACAACCAGTAACGAACCGTGGGTCTGATGGAATCGACCGAGGCGTCCATTCATTCGACTTGCAAAGCCAAACAATACGACACCTGACTCGGTCGTCTTTTGCCCCATAAACATGGCGGAATTTCCTTATTTAGAGCTTAATATTGACAATTTTACCAAAATATTTCCGTAACCGCTCAATGTGGAGTTACGAGCCCCGAAGCTATTATACATCACCATCTCCTGAGTATGTACGCCAAGACTCGTGACGATACGTCGCGCGGTTTGCGAGGAAACTCCTCGCTAGCGACGCCTGTTTCTACACACGGCTTCAATTTATTTTTATAAAAAAATTAATATCTTAAAAACTAACTGTTGAATATACCTAATATTTGTTACACATGTAGCCCTTGACACTCTGACCTATCCTAAGAAAATGCAAGTTTCTGTGACGCGCGCTTGACCCACAAAAGCCTTGTGAGCGACGGCTATTTTTGTGCACGTTTACAATTTAGTTCTAATGAAAAAATAATGTCTTAAAAGCGAATCGCCTCAAAGCCATCAAACTTCTGACACCTGTAGCAGTTGACACTCTGACCTACCACAGAAAATGTCAAGGGTCTGTGTCACATTCTTAGCCTCCAAAAGCCTCTTTAGCTGCTCCTGATTTACGCACAGAGTGTATAATTTACAATTTAATTCTAATAAATAAACGATATCATAAACAATATTAGTGCAAAAGCCCTTATTTTTTATACACATCTAGCCTTTGAGGCTCTGACCTACCAAATAAAAACACAGGCCAGTAGGACAGATGTAGCCCGCACAGCGGGCCATACAAATGATGCCTTTTTCACTAAAATGGGTATAAATAATCATTTTCCACAATGCTGTCCCAGAGCATTTCACAACCAGCAACGAACCGCGGGTCTGATGGAATCGACCTAGGCGTCCATTCGTTCGACTTACACAGACGAATAATAAGATACCTGACTCGGTCATTTGCTGTAAATGGGGAACCCTCTCTTGCCTCCGAAACATGGCGCAGTTCCTTCATTTATAGCTAAATCTGAGCGGTTTTATCAAAATATTTCCGTAGCTGTTTATTGTGAAGTTCCGAGCCCTGGAACGTTCATGCATCACCATGTCCTGAGTATGTCTACCACAACTCATGAACCTGCGTTGTGCGGTTCACCCAGAAAAACCTCGTCACGACGGCTGTATTTTAGGATCGTTTACAATAAAGAAACAATATCTAATAAAGAAACAATATCTGAGAAACGAATCGTCCAAAAGCCGTAACATTTTATATACTCGTAGCCTTTGACACTCTTACCTACACCCTAAAAAATCAGGGCACCCAAACAAACTTAAAATTGTTGAGCAAACAAATCTCTGTGCTCAATAATTTATTGCTTTCAACCCCGGTAGTTTTTATGCCAGGCCATATAGGTGCGATGATGCCTTCCACCCAGGTCTCTGAATGCCCCATAGGCCCAACCAGCATAGGAGAGGTTGATCAGAACAGGCCAACCGAAGGAGCTCCCACCCGTTTGTAAATCTCTGTATTTTTTATTTTATTTTTTCGTTTTTTTGAGTCAAGTTTAGATGGTGCAAAAGGAGGCCTGGCCATGACAGAGCCTATATGATGTCATGCAGATATGTATCTCTACGGTTACCTACTGTAACGTCCGTGGCTGCGGGCTGTCAGCTCCAGCCTCCCGCTGACAGCCGCAGCCACGAGTCGGCAAGCGCTGGCCCCAGCCTCCTCCTCAGAAGACGCCAGCGCTTGCATCCACTCACCTTCGCCGGAGCCCGCAGGGTGCGTGCGCACGCTCGTCCCCGCTCTTAAAGGGGCAGCACGCGCACCGGACATCTTGAACGACCTTTGATCCGTGAGTACCCTGGGCTATGAGGGGTCCAGCCCCCTAGTTCGATGCCTGAGCGTTGTTAGTTTTCCCAGTCTGTCTTGCAAATGGTCCCTTAGTTGGTCCCGTTCCTGTTGTTACCCGTACCTTGTTCTCCGTACTTGTTTCCGTGCTTTGCCCTAGTATCTAGTCGTGCCACGTCCAGAGGAACCTGCCACGTCCTGTGTCATCTGCCACGTCCAGAGGAATCTGCCACGTCCGGAGGAATCCGCCACGTCCAGAGGAATCTGCCACGTCCAGAGGAATCTGCCACGTCTGGAGGAATCCGACACGTCTAGAGGAATCCACCACATCCTGTGTCATCTGCCACGTCCGGAGGAATCCGCCACATTAGGCGCAACTTGCGGCTCCTGTGTCATCTGCCACGTTTGGCGCCATCTGCTGCACCCATCTCATCTGTGCCAGAGCTGCGGCCACCATCTGGACTATTCAGGTACCCTTGTGCGGGACATTGTATTTCTGGGGTGTCCTGTTGTTTGGCCAGCTGCCTCCCCGCTGCGGCGGTACGGCCTAGTGGGTCCACTAACCCGCTTCGTGACACCTACAAGGGAGCCTTAGCCACTTTCTTTGCCATTGTATGGCATAAGCGTATGACATCATACTCCAGAAGCATTGTTCCTAGGAGAGAATACCTTTATAAAATAGCACCCAATGGCGCCTGGCACAGTTTTTTTTTCGTATTCTGTGTAAATTCAAAAATGTTCTTGAGAGAAAATTGGAGACATACAGAGGTACAGTGTGGCTCCATACATTTCTTGGCTGCTGAACTACAGTTCTGTACAATTCAGAACTACTCAGCCATCTATTATTGAATTATTAAGCTTCCTTACTATCTATACCTGTAGTCATTATGCCGACCATCATAATCATTATCTCTTATGGTAAAATTGCATCTGTCATCTTAAGGATTCCATCCGGTACAGGTAGGCAGAAAGCCTTCTCCACCTGTAGCTCCCACCTCACTGTGGTCTCCATATTTTACTGCTCTCTGTTCACTGCTTATGGGCAGTGCTAGAAGCATCACAGCTTCTAACAACCGGTCTAGGGTTCAAGTGGCGAAAAAATTCAGAGCGCACTATGTGTTTTAGAGTCTATTTTACATTTTGGGACCAAAAGGTTTGTATGGTTAGTGACTTTCGCCATCACCACCGGTGGTGCAATGTCAAAAATGAAATTTTCAGGGAAGCGACCGGCGTAGTTTCTGACTCAGGAAGTTTACCACTAAAGGTTGTGTGCTGTGCTGAGCCAGAGTTGTGATGTGATGTATTCCACGCCTGTCCTGCTTCACTACGCCTGACGTCTGCCTGCTGCCTAGTTCCAGCCGAGTCTGCCGTGCTACTGTCCGAGCTGCCACGTGGTACCCTATACAAACTATAGACTTTTACCTGTGCCCTGTTGGCCAGCTGCCATACCGCCAAGGCGGTACGGCCCAGTGGGTCCACAAACCCTACGTGACAGTGCCACCTCTCACGCCTGCTGTCATACACCACGTCTAGTGTCATCTGCCACGCCTGATATCATCCGCCATGTGTGGCGCCATCTACCTTCAAGTTTCAGCTGTGCCTAAGCCTCTGCTACTGTCTGGACTATCCCAGGTAATCTTGTACTAGGACTTTGTATAGACTATGGCTTGGCCAGCTGCACTAAGTAGTGACAGCTCTAAGTTGTCATTAATGAGTTTACATCACATGGTGCCCGATTACATCAGTTCATTAGCCTACTTATAATAGTAGTCCAGTGACCTGGGGTTAACCTGGGACCACGTGATGTAAACCAACCAATTAGATCTGTCACTGCTTGGTTTACTGTCATGGAGCTCACTGTGGCTCCAGTATTGGATTTAGGAAAGGTAAAAATAACTTTTTTATGTGTTACTAATGTTTTAGGTTTTTTGTGTTTGTATTTTTTGCAGGTTGGGTTGCTTCGGATTCGAGGACTACTTCGATGACAGCGTTTTTTTTTTTTTTTTATAAAATGGTTAACGAGGGTGTTTTTTTTAAATTTCAATAAAATATTTTTGTTATGTCCTTGTTTTTTTTAAACTTTATTACTACCATCTTAGTAATGGCCACTGGCTGATTGGCTATTGGCTTATTAAAAAAAAAATAATAAAAAAACGTTATCAAAGTTTTCCTCGAATCCAACATAGTCCAATAACCGATCCTGTAAAGAAAAGCACAAAAAAACCATAAGTAACACATGTGGTAGGTTTAGATACAGGGCCCATGTGTGATCCTGTGTGATTGGCCCTGTATCTAAGCCTACCAAATGGTAGGCTTAGATACAGGGCCCCAGCAGGCGGTAATGTGATACTTCAGCTCCGGGTGCAGCTCCGGGTGCAGTGGAGGTCCTGACGCCATCCAGCATTGTGACATATTTGTGCGACACACAGCAATGTGACGTCGTGACCCAGAAAGATATCGGGACCTCCGCTGTGCTCGGGAATGAGGAGGGTAAGTATATTGTTACTATAGTAACAGGGGCCCCAGTTATTATAGCAACTTTAAATAGAAATAGTGTAGGGGGGCCCTGGCCCCCTGACTTTTGGGCATGGTCGCAATTGTGACTGCTGCATCCCCAATAGCTACACGACCGATGCCGTTAGTGAGAGGCTGCTCTTACTAGAATAGTCCCTAAGAAAGCAGAGTTCACCTGTAACTGGGGCTACTGTGCAAATAGGATTGATGGTTTGTCTACTAATTGGTTGAATAGGTTAAGTGCAATAACCGGTCTCTTCTGCCCGTCTCTGATAGGGCATTCTGGGACCTGTAGTATCTCTTAATCCTATCTCACACCACTCATTACACTTGACTCTCCGTGTTTCTGCATCACCATACATCATCAGGGGTATAGAATATTCTAGTATATGTTATTTATGTCATTGTCATGTAGCAGCAAGACTTTGTGGCAAGCATTTATACCAGCCCTACGGTTTGTTCGTATAGCGCTTTAATAAGAGAAACTCCCCCTCCCCCTCTTTTGTCAAGCCTCTTCAACATCCAATCAATGCAGCACATGTACCACTGATGTTCCTACTCCTGATTGGCTCATCGGATCAGTCACTGGAGTACCACCAGTTACCATGGAGTTTGTCATTGTTTTATGTTCCGGTTATGGTGCTCAGGTGCCTTTTACACTTTTCTATCATGGTCAGAAGTTGTTTTTTTTAGCAATTTGTGCTACAGCAGCTCTTTGGAATCGAACTAGATGGGCTATAATTCACTTCCCATGTTCATCAATGAGCCTTGCATGCCCATGACTCTGTCTCGAGTCCTCCGGTTGTCCTTGCTTGGACCACTTTTGCTTTGGTATTAACCACTGCATAACGGGAAAACCCAACAAGACCGGCAATTTCCGAGATGCTCTGACCCAGTCATTTAGCCATAACTATTTGTTAAATTCGCCCTGATCCTTGTAATTGCCCTTTTTCAATAACTATTTACCTGCTGCCATCCCCCCACCCATTTGACAGGTGCGGTGGTATTGATCAGTTCTTTACACGTGTGATGTCAACACCAAAGAAGGCTAAAAAAAAATCTGACAAAATAGTAAGAACTGATTTTTAGAATGAAAAAACATCTACCGTTCATTCTCATGATGGAACAAGAGTTCCACCCGACATCACCCCAACGCCCGCTTTCCCACTGGTTTGTTGCTTTATTATAATGATAAGGAATGAGGTCTGTTACAATGAGACACAGATAAAGTTCATTTCAAAACTCTGAAAAGTTTACATTAAACTATTAAAAAAGTAACTAAAAGTAAAGATCTCATTAAGAGTTTAGAACTTAGAACAACTTCATCACCCGAGAGATGGACGTCATTCTCCAGATATAGGATGGATCTCGTCAGGGATTTATCCAGCAGCTTATAAACATATCACATTCTATCATTTTCTGTTTCATTTCATCTGGAGAACGGGAATGTGTAAGTACAGAGCTCTTCTCTATATTTTGTAATCTTGTTCCCTTATGACAATGTGAGGCGGTGACTCTGTAAAGTCTATGGGGGTCTCCTTTTTTCAATTATTTCTTTTTTTATCTCTTTTTCTTTTATATTATTATTATTTCTGAGAGAATGTTGAGTAAGGCCACATGCACAAGACTGTAATTTTTATCCGCAATTACGGATTCATAATTGCGGATAAAATACGGACCATTTATTTCGGCCACAGACACCTTACCGTTTATTTAGGAGTGTATGTTTGTTCGTAGAAATGACACGAAAAAAATATGACATGTCCTATTTTTTCCATTTACGGACCGTTCTACTATACTTTTTACTATGAGTACGGTCCGCAAATGCGAGTGACACTCCGTGGCGCGTAAATACTACATGATTTCTCCATCCTTCTTACATAACTGAGCCATGTTCTTTATGGTGATTACAAACCTTTTTCTTGGGTTTCCAGGTCTCCATTTTAGAATCTTGTTTTTTATATTTCTATTAATCACTTTATGCCCTGGACTGAAAAAGCCTTAATGATCGGCAAGGGTCCTCTTACACGGTCCGACATGAGCCGTGTAAACAAGCGCCAATCAACGAGACAGCTCATTGGTCAACGCTCGTTTGCTCCTTTCACAAGGAGCTATGTATGGGGATGAGCACTCGTTACTACGATCTCTTGTCCCCACACATTTCTATCATGTCGGAAGCGCATCTTTGTTTACTGCCCACAATGCTAATATTTAATGCTGCATAAATGATACGATCAGCCGATCATCAAGCGTTTGCTCATTCATCGGCTGATCGTTTCCCTGGGGAATGATCTGGAACGAGCTTTCACATGAACGTTTGTTTGCCCGATAATTTGCCCGTGTAAAAGGGCCTTTCGTTTTTACGTTTTTGTCTTTCTGCATTTCAGCAGCCGTAACTTTTTTTATTTTTTCATTGACATGGCAGCATTAGGCTTTGTGTTATGCAGGAGAAGTTGTATTTTTTTGTTGCCACTGTTTGGGGGTAGAAATAAATTACTGTGTAATGTTATATAACAAAGATGTAGCATTAATATATTGAAAGTGATTTACGCATTGTTTTCTCTTTATACCATTCACATTTCACATTAAATTACATATTCAATTAATTCTTCAGGTTATTATGGTCATTTGTATGCCTAATAAGTGTAAGTTTTTTGTTTTTATGTAATGCATAATAAAATGTATTTTATATTAAATAGTCACTTTATTATTTTTTTATTTTTTGTCTTTTTTTTATCTCATGAAGGGATTACTATTTTGCAACTTTATTTTATACTTTTAACGTATTAACATACTCGTAAATCCTGTGTCACTATGAAACCGGCTGCTGTTAGGGCAAAATGTCCATATTGGACCTAATACAGACCTGGGATATTCTCCCGAACATGCTTCGTGTGCTTCTCCACAGTGGTTCCCCTAGGTTTTTTTCCGGTTGTTTCACACAATTATTTTTCTTAGGTTCCGGCCATGAATTAATATTGTGTTCAAATATATTAAATCTTTCAGGAGTTGTCCGGTCTCAGATATCCAATTTACAACACACACTCTGTATTAATTCCTCACGGTTTTCAAGATCTCTGCTTGTTGTTTTTCAGTAGTAACTTTCATTGCTTACTTCAAGTAGATAAAATTCTGTCCTGGTCATGTGATAGACACACAGGTGCTGGGATCGTTACAGGGTCATGTGATAGAGACACATGTTCTCTGATCGTTACAGGATCATGTGATGGACACTCAAGTTCTGGCATTGTTACAGGGTCATATGATAGACACACAGGTGCTGGGATCATTACAGGGTCATGTGATGGACACACAGGTGCTGAGATTGTTACAGGGTCATGTGATGGACACACAGGTGCTGAGATTGTTACAGGGTCATGTGATCGACACACAGGTGCTGGGATCGTTACAGTGTCATGTGATAGAGACACAGTTGCTGGGATCGTTACAGGATGATGTGATGGACACTCAGGTGCTGGGATCATTACTGGGTCATGTGATGGATATACAAATGCACGGCTGGTTATATGGTCATGTGATGAACACACAGGTGCACGGCTCATTACATGGTCATGTGATGAAAACACAGGTGCTGGGATAGTTACAGGGTCATGTGATGGACACACAGGTGCTGGGATCGTTACATGGCCATGAGATGGAAACACAGGTGCTGGGATCGTTACATGGTCATGTGATGGACACACCGATGCTGGGATCGTTACATGGTCGTGTGATGGACACACAGGCGCTGGGATCGTTACATGACCATGCAATGGACACACAGGTGCACGGCTCGTTACAGGGTCATGTGATGGACACACAGGTGCTGGGATAGTTACATGGTCAAGTGATGAACACACGGGTGCTGGGATCGTTACAGGGTTGTGTGATGGACACACAGGTGCTGGGATCGTTACATGGTTGTGTGATTGACACACAGGTCCTGGTTAGAAGAAAGCTCTGATGGCCGATTTGACACGCATTCGTGTGAATGTAGCCTTATAGTCATTACATTCGGGGTTCACCACTAAAGACCAAACCCACTTGGCTAGCCAGCGGTTTATTTACAAGCCATCACCCCCCCCCATGCCGATGGCTTCGCTAGCAGTTGCTATGGCTGCTACAGTGGTGGCGACGCCATATTCAATAGTATCTGCTTTCTTAGGATGCAAAAACTGTTAACCACTATGGCAGAGCAGGGAGGTATCTCCCTGCTCTACCATAGGCTACAGGCCATGTTCGGCATGCAGCCAATCAGGCGCAGGCCGGCATTATGACGTCACTGGATCACGCTGGCTAATGCAAGGATCCTGTCAGCATTGAGGAGCAGATCCGTTCATCATGGGAACGGGACCGAGATAAGTAGAACACTTTTTGTTTTATTTGTTTGAGGGGTGATATATGGTGCTATTTACAGGGGGGGATGTACGGCACAATTTACAAAGGGGATCTTTAACTAGAAGGGGGGGCTATATAGCACTGTCTACAGGGGGCTGCATAGAACTGTCTACAGAGGGCTGTATAGCACTGTATAGGGAGGCTGTATAGCACTGTCTACAGGGTGGACTGCATAGCACTGTCTACAGGGGGGCTGTATAGCACTTTCCATAGGGGAGCTGTATAGCACTGTCTACAGGGGGGCTGTATAGCACTTTCTACACGGGACTGTTGAGAACTGTTTACAGGGGGGCTGTATAGCACTGTCTACAGGGGGATCTGTCTAGCACTGTCTACAGGGCAGCTTTATAGCACTGTCTACAGGGGGGCTGTATAGCACTGTCTACAGGGAGTCTGTATAGCACTGTCTACAGTGGCTGTATATTACTGTCTACAGGGGGGACAGTGTAGTACTGTCTACAGGGGGGCTGTATAGCACTGTCAACAGAGAAGCTGTATAGGAGTGTCTACAGGGGTGGCTGTATAGCACTGTCTACATAGGGGGCTTTATAGCACAAACTACAGGGGGGCTGTATAGCGCTGCCTACAGGGGCTGTATTGCACTGTCTACAGGGGGGCTGCATAGCACTGTCTACAGGCGGGGCTGTGTAATACTGTCTACAGGTGGGGCTGTGTGGCAAAATCTACAGGGGGATGTATGGCACAATCTACAGGGGGCGCTATCTAACAAGTGGAACTGTGTGCAGCATCCAGGGGAGGGGGCCCAGTCAAAAGTTTGCTAGGTACAGGGCCCAGTATTTCCTAGTTATGCCCCTGATGACAACCATTGGCCACCCGTGATCGCATCGCAGGGGGGGAATTGGACTGTCAAAGGGGGCCGACCTCCTCTTTTTAACAGCTTAAGTTGCTTTATGTCAATGACTAAGCTCCCGGAAGGCTCATGAAGGTAAAATTGTTTGTTTTAATGTTGCTTCAATAAGTGATATTTATCTGGTCACTGTCTGCACTATTTATCTAGTCACTGTCTGCACTATTTATCTGGCCACTGTCTGCACTATTTATCTAGTCACTGTCTGCACTATTTATCTAGTCACTGTCTGCACTATTTATCTAGTCACTGTCTGCACTATTTATCTAGTCACTGTCTCCACTATTTATCTGGTCACTGTCTGCACTATTTATCTAGTCACTATCTGCACTATTTATCTAGCCACTGTCTGCACTATTTATCTAGTCACTGTCTGCACTATTTATCTGGTCACTGTCTGCACTATTTATCTAGTCACTGTCTGCACTATTTATCTAGTCACTGTCTGCACTATTTATCTGGTCACTGTCTGCACTATTTATCTAGTCACTGTCTGCACTATTTATCTAGTAACTGTCTGCACTATTTATCTAGTCACTGTCTGCTCTATTTATCTAGTCACTGTCTGCACTATTTATCTAGTCACTGTCTGCACTATTTATCTGGTAGCTGTCTGCACTATTTATCTAGTCACTGTCTGCTCTATTTATCTAGTCACTGTCTGCAGTATTTATCTAGTAACTGTCTGCACTATTTATCTAGTCACTGTCTGCTCTATTTATCTAGTCACTGTCTGCACTATTTATCTAGTCACTGTCTGCACTATTTATCTAGTCACTGTCTGCACTATTTATCTAGTCACTGTCTGCTCTATTTATCTGGTCACTGTCTGCTCTATTTATCTAGTCACTGTCTGCACTATTTATCTAGTCACTGTCTGCTCCATTTATCTGGTCACTGTCTGCACTATTTATCTAGTCACTGTCTGCAATATTCATCTGGTCACTGTCTGCTCTATTTATCTAGTCACTGTCTGCACTATTTATCTGGTCACTGTCTGCTCCATTTATCTGGTCACTGTCTGCACTATTTATCTAGTCACTGTCTGCAATATTCATCTGGTCACTGTCTGCTCTATTTATCTAGTCACTGTCTGCAATATTTATCTAGTCACTGTCTGCACTATTTATCTGGTCACTGTCTGCACCATTTATCTAGTCACTGTCTGCACTATTTATCTAGTCACTGTCTGCACTATTTATCTAGTCACTGTCTGCACTATTTATCTGGTCACTGTCTGCACTATTTATCTGGTCACTATCTGCACTATTTATCTGGTGACTGTCTGCTCTATTTATCTGGTCACTGTCTGCACTATTTATCTAGTCACTGTCTGCACTATTTATCTGGTGACTGTCTGCACTATTTATCTGGTCACTGTCTGCACTATTTATCTAGTCACTATCTTCACTATTTATCTAGTCACTGCCTGCACTATTTATCTGGTCACTGTCTGCACCATTTATCTAGTCACTGTCTGCACTATTTATCTGGTCACTGTCTGCACTATTTATCAGGTCACTGTCTGCACTATTTATCTAGTCACTGTCTGCACTATTTATCTAGTCACTGTCTGCACTATTTATCAGGTCACTGTCTGCACTATTTATCTAGTCACTATCTGCACTATTTATCTAGTAACTGCCTGCACTATTTATCTGGTCACTGTCTGCACCATTTATCTAGTCACTGTCTGCACTATTTATCTGGTCACTGTCTGCACTATTTATCAGGTCACTGTCTGCACTATTTATCTAGTCACTGTCTGCACTATTTATATAGTCACTGTCTGCACTATTTATCAGGTCACTGTCTGCACTATTTATCTAGTCACTGTCTGCACTATTTATCTAGTCACTGTCTGCACTATTTATCTAGTCACTGTCTGCACTATTTATCTAGTCACTGTCTGCACTATTTATCAGGTCACTGTCTGCACTATTTATCTAGTCACTGTCTGCACTATTTATCTAGTCACTGACTGCACTATTTATCTAGTCACTGTCTCCACTATTTATCTGGTCACTGTCTGCACTATTTAACTAGTCACTGTCTGCACTATTTATCTAGTCACTGTCTGCAATATGCATCTGGTCACTGTCTGCTCTATTTATCTAGTCACTGTCTGCACTATTTATCTGGCAACTATCTGCACTATTTATCTGGTCACTGTCTGCACTATTTATCTAGTCACTCTCTGCACTATTTATCTAGTCACTGTCTGCACTATTTATCTGGCCACTGTCTGCACTATTTATCTGGTCACTGTCTGCACTATTTATCTAGTCACTGTCTGCACTATTTATCTAGTCACTGTCTGCACTATTTGTCTGGTCACTGTCTGCACTATTTATCTAGTCACTGTCTGCACTATTTATCTGGTCGCTGTCTGCACTATTCATCTGATCACTGTCTGCACTATTTATCTAGTCACTGTCTGCTCTATTTATCTGGTCACTGTCTGCACTATTTATTTAGTCACTGTCTGCACTATTTATCTAGTCACTGCCTGCACTATTTATCTGGTCACTGTCTGCACTATTTATCAGGTCACTGTCTGCACTATTTATCTAGTCACTGTCTGCACTATTTATCTAGTCACTGTCTGCACTATTTATCAGGTCACTGTCTGCACTATTTATCTAGTCACTGTCTGCACTATTTATCTAGTCACTGTCTGCACTATTTATCTAGTCACTGTCTGCACTATTTATCTAGTCACTGTCTGCACTATTTATCAGGTCACTGTCTGCACTATTTATCTAGTCACTGTCTGCACTATTTATCTAGTCACTGACTGCACTATTTATCTAGTCACTGTCTCCACTATTTATCTGGTCACTGTCTGCACTATTTAACTAGTCACTGTCTGCACTATTTATCTAGTCACTGTCTGCAATATGCATCTGGTCACTGTCTGCTCTATTTATCTAGTCACTGTCTGCACTATTTATCTGGCCACTATCTGCACTATTTATCTGGTCACTGTCTGCACTATTTATCTAGTCACTCTCTGCACTATTTATCTAGTCACTGTCTGCACTATTTATCTAGTCACTCTCTGCACTATTTATCTAGTCACTGTCTGCACTATTTATCTGGCCACTGTCTGCACTATTTATCTGGTCACTGTCTGCACTATTTATCTAGTCACTGTCTGCACTATTTATCTAGTCACTGTCTGCACTATTTGTCTGGTCACTGTCTGCACTATTTATCTAGTCACTGTCTGCACTATTTATCTGGTCGCTGTCTGCACTATTCATCTGATCACTGTCTGCACTATTTATCTAGTCACTGTCTGCTCTATTTATCTGGTCACTGTCTGCACTATTTATTTAGTCACTGTCTGCACTATTTATCTAGTCACTGCCTGCACTATTTATCTGGTCACTGTCTGCACCATTTATCTAGTCACTGTCTGCACTATTTATCTGGTCGCTGTCTGCACTATTCATCTGATCACTGTCTGCACTATTTATCTAGTCACTGTCTGCTCTATTTATCTGGTCACTGTCTGCACTATTTATCTAGTCACTGTCTGCTCTATTTATCTGGTCACTGTCTGCACTATTTATCTAGTCACTGTCTGCACTATTTATCAGGTCACTGTCTGCACTATTTATCTAGTCACTGTCTGCTCTATTTATCTGGTCACTGTCTGCACTATTTATCTAGTCACTGTCTGCACTATTTATCTAGTCACTGCCTGCACTATTTATCTGGACACTGTCTGCACCATTTATCTAGTCACTGTCTGCACTATTTATCTAGTCAATTTCTGCACTATTTATCTGGTCACTGTCTGCTCTATTTATATGATCACTGTCTGCTCTATTTATCTAGTCAATTTCTGCACTATTTATCTGGTCACTGTCAGCACTATTTATCTGGTCACTGTCTGCACTATTTATCTAGTCACTGACTGCACTATTTATCTAGTCACTGTCTGTACTATTTATCTAGTCACTGACTGCACTATTTATCTGGTCACTGTCTGCACTATTTATCTAGTCACTGTCTGCACTATTTATCTGGTCACTGTCTGCAATATTTATCTAGTAACTGTCTGCACTATTTATGTGGTCACTGTCTGGACTATTTATCTAGTCACTGTCTGCAATATTTATCTGGTCACTGTCTACAATATTTATCTAGTCACTGACTGCACTATTTATCTGGTCACTGTCTGCACTATTTATCTGGTCACTGTCTGCAATATTTATCTAGTCATTGCCTGCACTATTTATGTGGTCACTGTCTGCACTATTTATCTAGACACTGTCTGCAATATTCATCTGGTCACTGTCTGCTCTATTTATCTAGTATCTGTCTGCACTATTTATCTGGCCACTGTCTGCACTATTTATCTAGTCACTGTCTGCACTATTTATCTGGTGACTGTCTGCTCTATTTATCTGGCCACTGTCTGCTCTATTTATCTGATCACTGTCTGCACTATTTATCTAGTCACTGTCTGCTCTATTTATCTAGTCACTGTCTGCTCTATTTATCTCGTCACTGTCTGCTCTATTTATCTCGTCACTGTCTGCACTATTTATCTGGTCACTGTCTGCTCTATTTATCTAGTATCTGTCTGCACTATTTATCTAAACACTTTATGCATTATTTATCTGGTCACTATCTGCACTATTTATCTGGTCACTATCTGCACTATTTATCTAGTCACTTTCTGCACTATTTATCTAGTCACTATCTGCACTATTTATCTAGCCACTGTCTGCATTATTTATCTGGTCACTATCTGCACTATTTATCTGGTCACTGTCTGCACTATTTATCTAGTCACTATCTGCACTATTTATCTGGTCACTATCTGCACTATTTATCTGGTCACTGTCTGCACTATGTATCTAGTCACTGTCTGCACTATTTATCTAGTCACTGTCTGCACTATTTATCTAGTCACTCTCTGCACTATTTATCTGGTCACTGTCTGCACTATTTATCTAGTCACTGTCTGCTCTATTTATCTAGTCACTGTCTGCGCTATTTATCTAGTCACTGTCTGAACTTTTTATCTGGTGACTGTCTGCACTATTTATCTGGTCACTGTCTGCTCTATTTATCTAGTCACTGTCTGAACTTTTTATCTGGTGACTGTCTGCACTATTTATCTGGTCACTGTCTGCTCTATTTATCTAGTCACTGCCTTCACTATTTATCTAGTCACTGTCTGCTCTATTTATCTGGTCACTGTCTGTACTATTTATCTTGTATCTGTCTGCACTATTTATCTAGTTACTATCTGCACTATTTATCTGGACCCTGTCTGCACTATTTATCTAGTCACTGTCTGCACTATTTATCTAGTCAATGTCTGCACTATTTATCTGGTCTCTGTCTGCACTGTTTATCTAGTCACTGTCTGCTCTATTTATCTAGTCACTGTCTGAACTTTTTATCTGGTGACTGTCTGCACTATTTATCTGGTCACTGTCTGCACTATTTATCTGGTCACTGTCTGCTCTATTTATCTAGTCACTGTCTGCACTATTTATCTAGTCACTGTCTGCTCTATTTATCTGGTCACTGTCTGTACTATTTATCTAGTATCTGTCTGCACTATTTATCTAGTTACTATCTGCACTATTTATCTGGACCCTGTCTGCACTATTTATTTAGTCACTGTCTGCACTATTTATCTAGTCAATGTCTGCACTATTTATCTGGTCTCTGTCTGCACTGTTTATCTAGTCAATGTCTGCTCTATTTATCTTGTCTCTGTCTGCACTATTTATCTAGTCACTGTCTGCACTATTTATCTAGTCACTGACTGCACTATTTATCTAGTCACTGTCTGCATTATGTATCTAGTCACTGTCTGCTCTATTTATCTGGTCACTGTCTGCATTATGTATCTAGTCACTGTCTGCTCTATTTATCTGGTCACTGTCTGCACTATTTATGCGGTCACTGTCTGCACTATTTATCTAGTCACTGTCTGCCATATTTATCTAATCACTGTCTGCACTATTTATCTAAACACTTTATGCATTATTTATCTGGTCACTATCTGCACTATTTATCTGCTCACTTGCTGATACTAATTATCTGGTCACTGTCTGCTCTATTTAACTGGTTCTTTTCTACACTATTTATCTAAACACTTTATGCACTTTGTATCTGGTCACTGTCTGCACTATTTATCTGGTCACTGTCTGCACTATTTATCTGGTCACTGTCTGCACTATTTATCTAGTCACTGTCTGCACTATTTATCTGGTCACTGTCTGCTCTATTATCTGGTCACTGTCTGCACTATTTATCTAAACACTTTATGCATTATTTATCTGGTCACTATCTGCACTATTTATCTGCTCACTTGCTGATACTATTTATCTGGTCACTGTCTGCACTATTTAACTGGTCACTTTCTACACTATTTATCTAGTCACTGACTGCACTATTTATCTAGTCACTGTCTCCACTATTTATCTGGTCACTGTCTGCACTATTTATCTGGTCACTCTCTGCACTATTTATCTGGTCACTGTCTGCTCTATTTATCTGGTCACTGTCTGTACTATTTATCTAGTATCTGTCTGCACTATTTATCTAGTCACTGTCTGCACTATTTAACTGGTCACTTTCTACACTATTTATCTAGTCACTGACTGCACTATTTATCTAGTCACTGTCTCCACTATTTATCTGGTCACTGTCTGCACTATTTATCTAGTCACTCTCTGCACTATTTATCTGGTCACTGTCTGCTCTATTTATCTGGTCACTGTCTGCTCTATTTATCTGGTCACTGTCTGCACTATTTATCTAGTCACTGTCTGCTCTATTTATCTAGTCACTGTCTGCATTATTTATCTAGTATCTGTCTGCACTATTTATGTAGTCACTGTCTGCACTATTTATCTAGTCACTGTCTGCACTATTTATCTAGTAACTGCCTGCACTATTTATCTAGTCACTGTCTGCACTATTTATCTAGTCACTGTCTGCTCTATTTATCTAGTCACTGTCTGCACTATTTATCTAGTCACTGACTGCACTATTTATCTAGTAACTGCCTGCACTATTTATCTAGTCACTGTCTGCACTATTTATCTAGTCACTGTCTGCTCTATTTATCTAGTCACTGTCTGCACTATTTATCTAGTCACTGACTGCACTATTTATCTAGTCACTGTCTCCACTATTTATCTGGTAACTGTCTGCACTATTTATCTAGTCACTGTCTGCACTATTTATCTAGTCACTGTCTGCACTATTTATCTAGTCACTGACTGCACTATTTATCTAGTCACTGTCTCCACTATTTATCTGGTCACTGTCTGAACTATTTATCTGATCACTTAATGCACTATTTATCTGGTCCTTGTCTGCACTGTTTATCTAGTCACTGTCTGCTCTATCTATCTTGTCACTGTCTGCACTATTTATCTAGTCACTGTCTGCACTATTTATCTAGTCACTGACTGCACTATTTATCTAGTCACTGTCTCCACTATTTATCTGGTCACTGTCTGCTCTATTTATCTAGTCACTGTCTGCACTATTTATCTAGTCACTGTCTGCTCTATTTATGTGGTCACTGTCTGCACTATTTATCTAGTCACAGTCTGCCATATTTATCGAATCACTGTCTGCACTATTTATCTAAAAGCTTTATGCATTATTTATCTGGTCACTATCTGCACTATTTATCTGCTCACTTGCTGATACTATTTATCTGGACCCTGTCTGCACTATTTATCTAGTCACTGTCTGCACTATTTATCTAGTCAATGTCTGCACTATTTATCTGGTCTCTGTCTGCACTGTTTATCTAGTCACTGTCTGCTCTATTTATCTAGTCACTGTCTGCACTATTTATCTGGTCACTGTCTGCTCTATTTATCTAGTCACTGTCTGCACTATTTATCTAGTCACTGTCTGCTCTATTTATCTGGTCACTGTCTGTACTATTTATCTAGTATCTGTCTGCACTATTTATCTAGTTACTATCTGCACTATTTATCTGGACCCTGTCTGCACTATTTATCTAGTCACTGTCTGCACTATTTATCTAGTCAATGTCTGCACTATTTATCTGGTCTCTGTCTGCACTGTTTATCTAGTCAATGTCTGCTCTATTTATCTTGTCTCTGTCTGCACTATTTATCTAGTCACTGTCTGCACTATTTATCTAGTCACTGACTGCACTATTTATCTAGTCACTGTCTGCATTATGTATCTAGTCACTGTCTGCTCTATTTATCTGGTCACTGTCTGCATTATGTATCTAGTCACTGTCTGCACTATTTATGCGGTCACTGTCTGCACTATTTATCTAGTCACTGTCTGCCATATTTATCTAATCACTGTCTGCACTATTTATCTAAACACTTTATGCATTATTTATCTGGTCACTATCTGCACTATTTATCTGCTCACTTGCTGATACTAATTATCTGGTCACTGTCTGCTCTATTTAACTGGTTCTTTTCTACACTATTTATCTAAACACTTTATGCACTTTGTATCTGGTCACTGTCTGCACTATTTATCTGGTCACTGTCTGCACTATTTATCTGGTCACTGTCTGCAGTATTTATCTAGTCACTGTCTGCACTATTTATCTGGTCACTGTCTGCTCTATTATCTGGTCACTGTCTGCACTATTTATCTAGTCACTGTCTGCACTATTTATCTAAACACTTTATGCATTATTTATCTGGTCACTATCTGCACTATTTATCTGCTCACTTGCTGATACTATTTATCTGGTCACTGTCTGCATTATTTAACTGGTCACTTTCTACACTATTTATCTAGTCACTGACTGCACTATTTATCTAGTCACTGTCTCCACTATTTATCTGGTCACTGTCTGCACTATTTATCTGGTCACTCTCTGCACTATTTATCTGGTCACTGTCTGCACTATTTATCTGGTCACTGTCTGCTCTATTTATCTGGTCACTGTCTGCTCTATTTATCTGGTCACTGTCTGCACTATTTATCTAGTCACTGTCTGCTCTATTTATCTAGTCACTGTCTGCATTATTTATCTAGTATCTGTCTGCACTATTTATCTGGTCACTGTCTGCTCTATTTATCTGGTCTCTGTCTGTACTATTTATCTAGTATCTGTCTGCACTATTTATCTAGTCACTATCTGCACTATTTATCTGGACCCTGTCTGCACTATTTATCTAGTCACTGTCTGCACTATTTATCTAGTCACTGTCTGCACTATTTATCTAGTCACTGTCTGCACTATTTATCTAGTCACTGACTGCACTATTTATCTAGTCACTGTCTCCACTATTTATCTGGTCACTGTCTGAACTATTTATCTGATCACTTAATGCACTATTTATCTGGTCCTTGTCTGCACTGTTTATCTAGTCACTGTCTGCACTATTTATCTTGTCACTGTCTGCACTATTTATCTAGTCACTGTCTGCACTATTTATCTAGTCACTGACTGCACTATTTATCTAGTCACTGTCTGCTCTATTTATCTTGTCACTGTCTGCACTATTTATCTAGTCACTGTCTGCACTATTTATCTAGTCACTGACTGCACTATTTATCTAGTCACTGTCTCCACTATTTATCTGGTCACTGTCTGCTCTATTTATCTAGTCACTGTCTGCACTATTTATCTAGTCACTGTCTGCACTATTTATCTAGTCACTGTCTGCTCTATTTATGTGGTCACTGTCTGCACTATTTATCTAGTCACAGTCTGCCATATTTATCGAATCACTGTCTGCACTATTTATCTAAAAGCTTTATGCATTATTTATCTGGTCACTATCTGCACTATTTATCTGCTCACTTGCTGATACTATTTATCTGGCACTGTCTGCTCTATTTAACTGGTCACTTTCTACACTATTTATCTAAACACTTTAGGCATATGTATCTGGTCACTGTCTGCACTATTTATCTAGTATCTGTCTGCATTATTTATCTGGTCACTGTCTGCGCTATTTATCTGGTCACTGTCTGCACTATTTATCTCGTCACTGTCTGCACTATTTATCTCGTCACTGTCTGTTCTATTATCTGGTCACTGTCTGCACTATTTATCTAGTCACTGTCTGCACTATTTATCTAGTCACTGTCTGCTCTATTTATCTGGTCACTGTCTGCACTATTTATCTAGTCACTGACTGCACTATTTATCTAGTCACTGTCTCCACTATTTATCTGGTCACTGTCTGCACTAATTATCTGGTCACTCCCTGCACTATTTATCTAGTCACTGTCTGCTCTATTTATCTAGTAACTGTCTGCAGTATTTATCTGGTCACTGTCTGCAGTATTTATCTAGTCACTGACTGCACTATTTATCTAGTCACTGTCTCCACTATTTATCTGGTCACTGTCTGCACTAATTATCTGGTCACTCCCTGCACTATTTATCTGGTCACTGTCTGCACTATTTATCTGGTCACTGTCTGCAATATTTATCTTTTCACTGTCTGCACTATGTATTAAGTCAGTATCTGCACTATTTATCTGGTCACTGTCTGCACTATTTATCTGGTCACTGTCTGCTCTATTTATCTAGCCACTGTCTGCTCTATTTATCTAGTCACTGTCTGCACTATTTATCTAGTCACTGTCGACACTATTTATCTAGTCACTGTCGGCACTATTTATCTGGTCACTGTCTGCACTATTTATCTAGTCACTCTCTGAACTATTTATCTGGTCACTGTCTGCACTATTTATCTAGTCACTGTCTGCACTATTTATCTAGTCACTGTCTGCACTATTTATCTGGTCACTGTCTGCTCTATTTATCTGGTCATTGTCTGCACTATTTATCTAGTCACTGTCTGCACTATTTATCTGGTCACTGTCTGCTCTATTTATCTGGTCATTGTCTGCACTTTTGATTTAGTCACTGTCTGCACTATTTATCTAGTCACTGTCTGCACTATTTATCTGGTCACTGTCTGCACTATGTATCTGGTCACTGTCTGCACTATTTATCTGGTCACTGTCTGCACTATTTATCTAGTCACTGTCTGCACTATGTATCTGGTCACTGTCTGCAATATTTATCTTTTCACTGTCTGCACTATGTATTAAGTCAGTATCTGCTCTATTTATCTAGTCACTGTCTGCACTATTTATCTAGTCACTGTCGACACTATTTATCTAGTCACTGTCGGCACTATTTATCTGGTCACTGTCTGCACTATTTATCTAGTCACTGTCTGCACTATTTATCTAGTCACTGTCTGCACAATTTATCTAGTCACTGTCGACACTATTTATCTAGTCACTGTCGGCAATATTTATCTGGTCACTGTCTGCACTATTTATCTAGTCACTGTCTCCACTATTTATCTGGTCACTGTCTGCACTATTTATCTCATCACTGTCTCCACTATTTATCTGGTCACTGTCTGCACTATTTATCTGGTCACTGTCTCCACTATTTATCTGGTTACTGTCTGCACTATTTATCTGGTCACTGTCTGCACTATTTATCTAGTCACTGTCTGCACTATTTATCTAGTCACTATCTGCACTATTTATCTAGTCACTGTCTGCACTATTTATCTAGTCACTGTCTGCTCTATTTATCTGGTCACTGTCTGCACTATTTATCTCGTCACTGTCTGCACTATTTATCTCGTCACTGTCTGTTCTATTATCTGGTCACTGTCTGCACTATTTATCTAGTCACTGTCTGCACTATTTATCTAGTCACTGTCTGCTCTATTTATCTGGTCACTGTCTGCACTATTTATCTAGTCACTGACTGCACTATTTATCTAGTCACTGTCTCCACTATTTATCTGGTCACTGTCTGCACTAATTATCTGGTCACTCCCTGCACTATTTATCTAGTCACTGTCTGCTCTATTTATCTAGTAACTGTCTGCAGTATTTATCTGGTCACTGTCTGCAGTATTTATCTAGTCACTGACTGCACTATTTATCTAGTCACTGTCTCCACTATTTATCTGGTCACTGTCTGCACTAATTATCTGGTCACTCCCTGCACTATTTATCTGGTCACTGTCTGCACTATTTATCTGGTCACTGTCTGCAATATTTATCTTTTCACTGTCTGCACTATGTATTAAGTCAGTATCTGCACTATTTATCAGGTCACTGTCTGCACTATTTATCTGGTCACTGTCTGCTCTATTTATCTAGTCACTGTCTCCACTATTTATCTGGTCACTGTCTGCACTATTTATCTGGTCACTGTCTGCACTATTTATCTAGTCACTGTCTGAACTATTTATCTGGTCACTGTCTGCACTATTTATCTAGTCACTGTCTGCACTATTTATCTAGTCACTGTCTGCACTATTTATCTGGTCACTGTCTGCTCTATTTATCTGGTCATTGTCTGCACTATTTATCTAGTCACTGTCTGCACTATTTATCTGGTCACTGTCTGCTCTATTTATCTGGTCATTGTCTGCACTTTTGATTTAGTCACTGTCTGCACTATTTATCTAGTCACTGTCTGCACTATTTATCTGGTCACTGTCTGCACTATGTATCTGGTCACTGTCTGCACTATTTATCTGGTCACTGTCTGCACTATTTATCTAGTCACTGTCTGCACTATGTATCTGGTCACTGTCTGCAATATTTATCTTTTCACTGTCTGCACTATGTATTAAGTCAGTATCTGCACTATTTATCTGGTCACTGTCTGCACTATTTATCTGGTCACTGTCTGCTCTATTTATCTAGTCACTGTCTGCACTATTTATCTAGTCACTGTCGACACTATTTATCTAGTCACTGTCGGCACTATTTATCTGGTCACTGTCTGCACTATTTATCTAGTCACTGTCTGCACTATTTATCTAGTCACTGTCTGCACTATTTATCTAGTCACTGTCGACACTATTTATCTAGTCACTGTCGGCAATATTTATCTGGTCACTGTCTGCACTATTTATCTAGTCACTGTCTCCACTATTTATCTGGTCACTGTCTGCACTATTTATCTCATCACTGTCTCCACTATTTATCTGGTCACTGTCTGCACTATTTATCTAGTCACTGTCTGCACTATTTATCTGGTCACTGTCTGCACTATTTATCTAGTCACTGTCTGCACTATTTATCTAGTCACTATCTGCACTATTTATCTAGTCACTGTCTGCACTATTTATCTGGTCACTGTCTGCACTATTTATCTGGTCACTGTCTCCACTATTTATCTGGTTACTGTCTGCACTATTTATCTGGTCACTGTCTGCACTATTTATCTAGTCACTGTCTGCACTATTTATCTAGTCACTATCTGCACTATTTATCTAGTCACTGTCTGCACTATTTATCTAGTCACTGTCTCCACTATTTATCTGGTCACTGTCTGCACTATTTAACTAGTCACTGTCTGCACTATTTATCTAGTCACTGTCTCCACTATTTATCTGGTTACTGTCTGCACTATTTATCTGGTCACTGTCTGCACTATTTATCTAGTCACTGTCTGCACTATTTATCTAGTCACTGTCTCCACTATTTATCTAGTCACTGTCTGCACTATTTATCTAGTCACTGTCTGCACTATTTAACTAGTCACTGTCTGCACTATTTATCTAGTCACTGTCTCCACTATTTATCTGGTTACTGTCTGCACTATTTATCTGGTCACTGTCTGCACTATTTATCTAGTCACTGTCTGCACTATTTATCTAGTCACTGTCTCCACTATTTATCTAGTCACTGTCTCCACTATTTATCTAGTCACTGTCTGCACTATTTATCTAGTCACTGTCTGCACTATTTATCTGGTCACTGTCTGCTCTATTTATCTGGTCATTGGCTGCACTATTTATCTAGTCACTGTCTGCACTATTTATCTAGTCACTATCTGCTCTATTTATCTGGTCATTGTCTGCACTTTTGATTTAGTCACTTTCTGCACTATGTGGTTATTAATGTTATTTTTATTATTATTTATTTTTTATTATAATTATTATTTTTATTATTGTTTCATATTAGTATTATTTTTATTATTATCATTTTTATTATTTCATATTATTATTATTATTATTATTATTAGTAGCAGCAGTAATAGCAGTTTAGACAATATTAATTTAAAAAAAATTAATCAGGAATATTTACAGATTCCTTTTTCAATTGTTTGCTATTAGTGTTATACGTTCTTGAAATTATTAATTTGTTTAACCCCTTAAGGACGCAGCCTAGTTTGGGCCTTAAGGCTCAGAGCCCATTTTTCAAATCTGACATATTTCACTTTATGTGGTAATAACGTCGGAATGCTTAAACCTATCCAAGCGATTCTGAGATTGTTTTCTCGTGACACTTTGGGCTTCATGTTCGTGGTAAAATTTGGTCGATATATTCAGTGTTTATTGGTGAAAAATTGCAAAATTTAGAGAAAATTTTGAAAAAATTGCATTTTTCAGAATTTAAATGCATCTGCTTGTAAAACAGACGGTTATACCACCCAAAATAGTTACTAGTTCACATTTCCCATATGTCTACTTTAGATTGGCATCGTTTTTTTAACATTCTTTTATTTTTCTTGGACGTTACAAGGCTTAGAACATAAACAGCAATTTCTCATATTTTTAAGAAAATTTCAAAAGCCTTTTTTTTAAGGTACCTCTTGAGTTCTGAAGTGGCTTTGAGGGGCCTATGTATTAGAAACCCCCATAAAACACCCCATTTTAAAAACTAGACCCCTCAAAGTATTCAAAACAGCATTTAGAAAGTTTTTTAACCCTTCAGGCATTTCACAGGAATTAAAGCAATGTGGAGGTGAAATTTGCAAATTTCATTTTTCTTGCTGAATTTCAATATTATTCCATTTTTTTCTGTAACACAGAAGATTTTACCAGAGAAATACTACTAAATATGTATTGTCCAGATTCTGCAGTTTTTAGAAATGTCCCACATGTGGCTCTAGTGCGCTCGTGGAATAAAACACAAGCCTCAGAAACAAAGGAGCACCTAGTGCATTTTGAGGCCTCTTTTTTATTAGAATATATTTTAGGCAGCATGCCAGGTTTGAAGAGGTGTTGAGGTATGAAAGCAATGGAAACCCACCAGAAGTGACCCCATTTTGGAAACTAGACCCCTCAAGGAATTCATTTATGGTTGTTGTTATCATTTTGACCACACCGTTTTTTCACAGCACCTATTTGAATTGGGCTGTGAATTAAAAAAATGATATTTTTTTCCATTAAGATGTAATTTTTGTTCAAAATTTCTTATTTTCACAAGGAATAAAACACCCCATTTTGTTGCCCAATTTGTCCTGAGTGCGGCAATACCCCATTTGTGGTGATAAACTGATGTTTGGGCCCATGGCAGGACTCAGAAGGAAAGGACCACCATTTGGCCTACTGGAGCTTTTCTTGTGCTAAGTCATGTATGCAGAAGCCCCTGAGGTACCAGTACAGTTAAAACCCCCGAGAAGTGACCCCATTTTAAAAACTACACCCCTTAAGACATTCATCTAGTGGTGTAGTGAGCATTTTGACCCCACAGTTATTGTGTAAAAGGTAATGCGCAGCAGATGGTGCAAAGTGAGATTTGCAATTTCCTATGCATATATGCCATTTCAGTGTCTGATATATTGTGCCCAGCATGTGCCACTGGAGACATACACCCCATAAATTGTAATGTGGGTTCTCCCGGGTACGGCAATACCCTACATGTGGCTGTTATTAGCTGCCTGGGCACACGACAGGGCTCAGAAGGGAAGGACCACCATTTAGCCTACTGGAGCTTTTCTGGTGCTAAGTCATGTAGGCAGAACCCCTGAGGTACCAGTACAGTTGAAACCCCCGAGAAGTGACCCCATTTTAAAAACTACACCCCTTAAGACATTCATCTAGTGGTGTAGTGAGCATTTTGACCCCACAGTTATTGTGTAAAAGGTAATGCGCAGCAGATGGTGCAAAGTGAGATTTGCAATTTCCTATGCATATATGCCATTTCAGTGTCTGATATATTGTGCCCAGCATGTGCCACTGGAGACATACACCCCATAAATTGTAATGTGGGTTCTCCCGGGTACGGCAATACCCTACATGTGGCTGTTATTAGCTGCCTGGGCACACGACAGGGCTCAGAAGGGAAGGACCACCATTTAGCCTACTGGAGCTTTTCTGGTGCTAAGTCATGTAGGCAGAACCCCTGAGGTACCAGTACAGTTGAAACCCCCGAGAAGTGACCCCATTTTAAAAACTACACCCCTTAAGACATTCATCTAGTGGTGTAGTGAGCATTTTGACCCCACAGTTATTGTGTAAAAGGTAATGCGCAGCAGATGGTGCAAAGTGAGATTTGCAATTTCCTATGCATATATGCCATTTCAGTGTCTGATATATTGTGCCCAGCATGTGCCACTGGAGACATACACCCCATAAATTGTAATGTGGGTTCTCCCGGGTACGGCAATACCCTACATGTGGCTGTTATTAGCTGCCTGGGCACACGACAGGGCTCAGAAGGGAAGGACCACCATTTAGCCTACTGGAGCTTTTCTGGTGCTAAGTCATGTAGGCAGAACCCCTGAGGTACCAGTACAGTTGAAACCCCCGAGAAGTGACCCCATTTTAAAAACTACACCCCTTAAGACATTCATCTAGTGGTGTAGTGAGCATTTTGACCCCACAGTTATTGTGTAAAAGGTAATGCGCAGCAGATGGTGCAAAGTGAGATTTGCAATTTCCTATGCATATATGCCATTTCAGTGTCTGATATATTGTGCCCAGCATGTGCCACTGGAGACATACACCCCATAAATTGTAATGTGGGTTCTCCCGGGTACGGCAATACCCTACATGTGGCTGTTATTAGCTGCCTGGGCACACGACAGGGCTCAGAAGGGAAGGACCACCATTTAGCCTACTGGAGCTTTTCTGGTGCTAAGTCATGTAGGCAGAACCCCTGAGGTACCAGTACAGTTGAAACCCCCGAGAAGTGACCCCATTTTAAAAACTACACCCCTTAAGACATTCATCTAGTGGTGTAGTGAGCATTTTGACCCCACAGTTATTGTGTAAAAGGTAATGCGCAGCAGATGGTGCAAAGTGAGATTTGCAATTTCCTATGCATATATGCCATTTCAGTGTCTGATATATTGTGCCCAGCATGTGCTACTGGAGACATACACCCCATAAATTGTAATGTGGGTTCTCCCGGGTACGGCAATACCCTACATGTGGCTGTTATTAGCTGCCTGGGCACACGACAGGGCTCAGAAGGGAAGGACCACCATTTAGCCTACTGGAGCTTTTCTGGTGCTAAGTCATGTAGGCAGAACCCCTGAGGTACCAGTACAGTTGAAACCCCCGAGAAGTGACCCCATTTTAAAAACTACACCCCTTAAGACATTCATCTAGTGGTGTAGTGAGCATTTTGACCCCACAGTTATTGTGTAAAAGGTAATGCGCAGCAGATGGTGCAAAGTGAGATTTGCAATTTCCTATGCATATATGCCATTTCAGTGTCTGATATATTGTGCCCAGCATGTGCCACTGGAGACATACACCCCATAAATTGTAATGTGGGTTCTCCCGGGTACGGCAATACCCTACATGTGGCTGTTATTAGCTGCCTGGGCACACGACAGGGCTCAGAAGGGAAGGACCACCATTTAGCCTACTGGAGCTTTTCTGGTGCTAAGTCATGTAGGCAGAACCCCTGAGGTACCAGTACAGTTGAAACCCCCGAGAAGTGACCCCATTTTAAAAACTACACCCCTTAAGACATTCATCTAGAGTGTAGTGAGCATTTTGACCCAACAGTTATTGTGTAAAAGGTAATGCGCAGTAGATGGTGCAAAGTGAGATTTGCAATTTCCTATACATATATGCCATTTCAGTGTCCGATATATTGTGCCCAGCATGTGCCACCGGAGACATACACCCCATAAATTGTAATGTGGGTTCTCCCGGGTACGGCAATACCCTACATGTGGCTGTTATTTGCTGCTTGGGCACATGGCAGGGCTCAAAAGGGAAAGATGAGGGGGATAAGCTGTGCGGAGTGCATCAGGGTAAATTAAAAATCAAGGGATGTATGGTAAATTTTAAAACAATCTTTCATACAGAGCCCTGGTTTTTCGGGACACGTGTCGCATTGGTATGTTGTGTCCTTCCTTATCCCCCTCTTATAGCACACTTTGCACCTCTTTTGACTTTTTCCCTTCTTGCCAGTTTGGGGAACTTCTCCTGGAAAGTGTTGCCCTGGTACGATGCGTGTGGCCTCGCTTCCAGAAGTACTGGGTGCCCCTCCTTCCTGGTCGCCAAAAATTAGGTTCTTTATAACCACCTCTTGAAATTCCAGGAAAGTTCCCCTCTGGCCTGCACATCGACGTAGCACGTACGCATTGTACAATGCCATCTGTATGATGTGCACGGCCAGCTTCTTATACCACACCCTCGATTTCCGCGTAGCGCTGTAGGGCTTCAGGACTTGATCTGACAAGTCCACCCCTCCCATGTACCTATTGTAGTCCAGGATGCAATCTGGTTTGGGGGTCTCTGTACTGGTACCTCGTACAGGTACATGGGTACTGGTGTGGCCATGTATTGTTGTCAATACAAGGACATCTCTCTTGTCCTTGTACTTGACACACAATATGTTGCTACTAGAATGTGCCCTGCTCTCACCCCTTCTGAGTGTTTGCCCAAGCAGTGTTTTAGGGAGGCCTCTAAGATTTTTTCTAGCAGTGCCGCATGCCGCAGTCCTTCTGGAAGCGAGGCACTTGAAGAGCGGGACGCTGGTATAAAAATTATCCAGGTAGAGGTGGTAACCCTGGTCCAGCAGTGGGTGCACCAAATCCCACACAATTTTTGCGTTAATTCCCAGTAAGGGGGGGCATTCTGGGGGCTGAATACTGCTGTCCTTCCCTTCATATATCCTGAATTTATATGTATACCCTGATGCACTCTCGCACAGCTTATACAACTTCACGCCATACCTTGCCCTCTTACTTGGCAGGTATTGGCGGAATTGAAGCCTCCCTTTAAAATGTACCAGGGACTCATCAATGGAAATACACTTCTCGGGGGTGTATGCTTGGGCAAACCGGGCACTGAAATGGTCTAATAGGGGTCTCAGTTTATATAAACGGTCAAAACTGGGGTCATCTCGGGGTGGGCACTGCTCATTATCGGCATAATGTAGGAAGCGAAGTATTGCCTCATAACGCATCCTGGACATGGCCATACGGTACATCGGGGTGTGGTATAGGATGTCCGTGCTCCAGTAGGTCCTAATGGATGGCTTTTTTAGAAGCCCCATGTTCAAGAGCAGTCCCCAGAACTTGCCCAACTCTGCTGCGTTTACAGGAGTCCACCTCTGGGATTGGGCATAAAATGAGTTGGGGTTCTTGGTGATATACTGTTGGGCATATAAATTAGTCTGGGTGACCATTAGCTCTATAAAGTTATCAGTGAAGAAGAACTTGAAAAAGTCCATCTCACTGAACCCTGCCGTGTTAAATTTGATGCCTGGGCTGCCCGTGTACTCAGGGATTTGGGGTTCATAATGGTCTGGTGTGGGTGTCCAAATGGGGTCACTTCGCTCAGGGGTATCACTTGTTGTGGGGTCACTTCTCTCAGGGATTTCTACTATGGTGGTGGTCCTGGGGCGTCTCCTAGGGGGTCCCTCCTCTTCATCGCTGGATGAGGAGGTAGACAAATAAAATACTGTATCGCCATCCGACGAGTCTGTGTCGGAGGCCAGAAATGCATACGCCTCTTCAGCAGTAAATGTCCGTTGGGACATGCTTGTTGTGCGAAGACAAAATTTATATACTGCAAAAAAATAAATCCCTAACTGGGAGCAATAGGATAGCACAACTAGCACAAATGTGTGTTTTGTTTTTAGAGAGCAAGTGGACTTCCCTGACACTAAAGCTAACTAGGGCGAGGGTTCCTAACACTAAACCTAACTAAATTTTATGTGGACTTCCCTAACGCTAAACCTAACTACGGCGACGATTCCCTGACACTAAACCTATCTAGATTATTTCAAGCTTCCCTGACACTAAACCTAACTACGGTGACGGGTGCCTGACACTAAACCTATCTAATTATTCCGAGCTTCCCTGACGCTAAACCTAACTACGGTGATGGATCCCTAACGCTAAGCCTATCTACGGTGACCGATTCCTGACGCTAAATTCCCTGACACTATACCTAACTACGCTTTTTGACGGTTCCCTGACACTAACTAACCCTAATACTAAACTAACCAGTTAAATTTTCAAAATTGGCTAAACTAACTATTTTTTTTTGTTTCTTTTTTTTCTTTTTATATTTTTTTTTTTGTTTTATGTTTTATATAGAAAAAAATGAAAAAAAAATCCCCAGGGACCAAGAAATGTGGTCCTGAAGACTGAAAAGTGGTCAGTGATAGGAGATCACTGACCAAAAAACGTGGGTAGAACTCAAAGAGGAAGGGAACAGGAGTGGGTAGTGAATGGGGTGGTGGGAAGCAAAAAAAACGTTGTTTTAGAAACTTTTTTTCACTTTTTTTCACTTCTTTTCTCTCTGACTCTCTGCTCACAACCGATCTCAACGCCTCGCTAACTCCAACAGGGCGTTCAGGGCGGTTGCAGCAGGATGTGAGGTCAGAGAGAGGAAGTGACGAGAATGATCGCTGCTATTGGCTAGTTACTCACTGACTAGCCAATAGCGGCGATCGGCGAGGCGGGACCATAGTAAATGGTCCCGGCCCATTATGCTGTGATAGCATGCTGTCAGAAACAGCAGCTATCACAGCTCAGGAACGCCGGGCTCGAGCACTGCTGTGCTGAATGAGACCGATCGCTGCTATTGGCTAGTTACTCACTGACTAGCCAATAGCGGCGATCGGCGAGGCGGGACCATAGTAAATGGTCCCGGCCCATTATGCTGTGATAGCATGCTGTCAGAAACAGCAGCTATCACAGCTCAGGAACGCCGGGCTCGAGCACTGCTGTGCTGAATGAGACCGATCGCTGCTATTGGCTAGTTACTCACTGACTAGCCAATAGCGGCGATCGGCGAGGCGGGACCATAGTAAATGGTCCCGTCCCATTATGCCGTGATAGCCTGCTGTCAGAAACAGCAGCTATCACAGCGCATGAACGCGCCGGGCGCGCGCACCGCTGTTCTAACTGCAAGACGTACTATTACGGCATGGAGCGCGAACGATAGAGCTGCCATGACGTAATAGTACGTCAAGGAGCGGGAAGGGGCTAATACTAAACTAACCAGTTAAATTTTCAAAATTGGCTAAACTAACTATTTTTTTTTGTTTCTTTTTTTTCTTTTTATATTTTTTTTTTTGTTTTATGTTTTATATAGAAAAAAATGAAAAAAAAATCCCCAGGGACCAAGAAATGTGGTCCTGAAGACTGAAAAGTGGTCAGTGATAGGAGATCACTGACCAAAAAACGTGGGTAGAACTCAAAGAGGAAGGGAACAGGAGTGGGTAGTGGATGGGGTGGTGGGAAGCAAAAAAAACGTTGTTTTAGAAACTTTTTTTCACTTTTTTTCACTTCTTTTCTCTCTGACTCTCTGCTCACAACCGATCTCAACGCCTCGCTAACTCCAACAGGGCGTTCAGGGCGGTTGCAGCAGGATGTGAGGTCAGAGAGAGGAAGTGACGAGAATGATCGCTGCTATTGGCTAGTTACTCACTGACTAGCCAATAGCGGCGATCGGCGAGGCGGGACCATAGTAAATGGTCCCGGCCCATTATGCTGTGATAGCATGCTGTCAGAAACAGCAGCTATCACAGCTCAGGAACGCCGGGCTCGAGCACTGCTGTGCTGAATGAGACCGATCGCTGCTATTGGCTAGTTACTCACTGACTAGCCAATAGCGGCGATCGGCGAGGCGGGACCATAGTAAATGGTCCCGGCCCATTATGCTGTGATAGCATGCTGTCAGAAACAGCAGCTATCACAGCTCAGGAACGCCGGGCTCGAGCACTGCTGTGCTGAATGAGACCGATCGCTGCTATTGGCTAGTTACTCACTGACTAGCCAATAGCGGCGATCGGCGAGGCGGGACCATAGTAAATGGTCCCGTCCCATTATGCCGTGATAGCCTGCTGTCAGAAACAGCAGCTATCACAGCGCATGAACGCGCCGGGCGCGCGCACCGCTGTTCTAACTGCAAGACGTACTATTACGGCATGGAGCGCGAACGATAGAGCTGCCATGACGTAATAGTACGTCAAGGAGCGGGAAGGGGTTAACTGAGTTGTGTGTGCTGCATATCACTGTAATATAAATATTCTCAGCAACTATTTACTCATCTCTTCATTTTTTTTTTTTAAAGAAATACTGTACATATTTTCTCTACAGGCAGTCAATGAAAATCAAAGATTTTTCTGGGATCGACATCGCAATGCTTTCCTCTTGGGAATAAAATCCTTTAGAAAATTACACAAACTTTTCCTTCAAGTGTGTATGAACGGAGACTAAATGTAAATATTCTGTCCTTTATTAGATTTAACTCTAGTTTCTTAATTTTTAATATGCAATTTCACAATTTTACTAAAGTAACTGAAATTGTACTCTTGGGATTTCAAAATTTGCAAAGTTTACATTTTCTTTTCTTTCTTCTGCTGCTGATAATCTTCTGTGTGACCGTATGTGGAAACCTCCTCATCATTCTAGTGGTGTCCTACAGCCGGTCACTCCACTCTCCCATGTACTTCTTCCTCACACAACTCTCCTTTATCGATCTTTTACTCTCCACCACTATAGTACCCAACATGCTCCATGTGGTGTTGTATGAAGGAAGTTCTGTGTCTTTTATTGGCTGTTTGACACAATTTTACTTTTTTTCAGGCTGTGAGGCATTGGAATGTCTTCTCCTGAGCGTGATGTCCTATGACAGGTATCAGGCCATCTGTAACCCTCTACATTACACCTCCATCATGGACCTCAAATTTTGTCTAAGAGCCGTTCTCGTGTGTTGGGTGATGATTTTTGCTACATTGTTGATGATTTATTTAACACTGAGTCATTTGGATTTCTGTGGACCAAACATCATTGACCATTTCTTCTGTGACTTGGAACCTTTACTGGAGCTTTCATGCTCAGACACTTTTATTATGAAGTTGGAGACTTTGTTTCTGGTTATTGTCCTTGCAATCTGCCCGGTTACCGTTATTATTGTATCCTATGTGTATATTATCATTACTATATTAAAGATCCCATCCGTGAGTGGGAGGCAGAAGACCTTCTCCACCTGTAGCTCTCACCTGGCAGTGGTGTCCATGTATTATGGGTCACTTATTAGCATATACGTATTTCCACGCCAGCAAAATGCAAAATCATTACTCTCTCTGTTCTACACAGTGATAACTCCACTTCTTAATCCTATGATCTACAGTCTGAGTAATAGAGACATTAAACAAGCTCTTAGGAAACTCTTGAACAATCTTTCTGCAATGTTTCATATAAATTGGCTTCTTAGACTTTCTTCTTTACCAATTAAAGGAACAATGTAATCACAATTTTAATATCTTTTATATATTTGTTTTCCATATTTAAAAAAAAATAAATCTCATTTTTATCCATTTAAAAATAAATGTTGAATGTTTTACTGGTGCTGACATCTATATGCCAAATAGGCTACGCTGCACTGGAGAAGTATCTCATTTTACAGCCTACAGCAATGTCATCGTCATAGTATGTCATCAGCTCACTAGTAGGCAGAATGATAGAATGACAGGTCTATTGTATTTCCTCAAAAAAGACATGAAAATAAGAGTATAGATAACAGAAACAGAGCACAGTGCGAGGTTGAGTTATTTTCTGAGGGCTGGGGATGTGACTGCCCATCTGAAGGTCCAGACTTCGCCAAATCATATGTGTCTCTCTTCTGCTTTAGAGAGAGTGGAGGGAGGGTAGTTCCTCTTAGGAAATGCATGAACAAAACCTAAAAAAAAACGAAGTATAAGAATATTAATAAAATCCATGCACTACTAAGAGTCCTCCCCTTTATAATTATAATGGCTGAGGACATTCTATAGCACAATCATCTCCTCGGGAGGGACAATTATTCTTCTGAAAGTCCCAATTTTTGGGGAAATTTAGAAAATGTTGTAAATTGAGTAAAAAGTTCTAGAGGGTTGAGAAGGTCATGAGACTACGATATGAAATTTAAGAGGCAACATAAAGAGAGATATCTGTTTACTACCCACTTACCTCAGATCCAATGACTTGTGATAATAGCCGGTGTTATTTGCTGTTTGTTTAGCCTCTTGTACTTTACTGCAACAAGACATACAAAAAACTCAGTGTGTTCAAAATGTGAGTCCTGATTCACCACAACATACTGCTGAACTAACAAACTAATGAGGAGGAGAGTTGTTGCAGGACACAACCCTTCATATACCGTCAGTCAGGTGCTGCGGAGGCAGCCGGAAGGACACATTATTGCTGTATTATTCTGTAGCATAATAGCAAAACTTTATAAAAGCAAAAAAGCATAAAAGCAAAACTTTATTGCCAACTATGACAATCACAGAACAAAATACATGCAATAAACACAAAGCACAAATAATCGGAACATATGGCTTGAAAACAGATTAGACCAGAACTTGTCATACAATCAGACTTGCTTGTTTATAAATCATAATGCAGTAGGATATAAACTCTCTATAGACCCGCTCATTCCTGCTCTGGCAACACAATATCGCCTTCCAGATGGTTCCAATTCAAGCAGGCTACTACACGGGTTTGAAGTGTCTTCTAGAATTTCAGCTGCTCTATTCACATTGGGCCGCCATCAGAAATTTCTGGCCCTCATATCTCTGCCCCCCCATTACTGGGGAAAGGGGGTGGCAAAGAGGACACACACACACACACACACACACACACACACTCTCTGATGGGCTCTGTGGAGGGACAGGGGGGGAGACAGTAGGTGTTACGGCCAGCAAAACGCTCCAAACGCGTAGACGAAAACTTTGACACAGTCGAAAACTGAACCGTGGATCCGATGGACCCGTACATTTGTTTGCCTTGCAGAGCTGAACAATACGACACCTGACTCTGTCGTCTTTTCTAAAAGGGGACTCCTCTTTTTTGCCCCATAAAAATGGCGGAATTTCCTTATTTAGAACTAAATATCGACGGTTTTACCAAAATATTTCCGTAACCGCTCACTGTGCAGTTACGAGCCCTAAACCTATTATACGTCACCATCTACTGAGTATATACGCCAAGACTCATGACGATGTGTTGCGCGGTGAGCCAGGGAAATCCTCGTTAGCGATGCCTGTTTTTACCCACGGCTTAAATTTTTTTTTTAATTAAATCTGACCTTTTCTGAAAAATGTCATGTTTATGTGACGTGCGCTTGGCCCACAAAAAACTCGTCACCGATGAATGTAAAATAAGTGCAGTATCAATTTCACTGTGTTTTTTCACAGATCCATCTGAAAACAGATTTGACACTGATTTGAAACTGAAACGTGGGTCCGATTGACTCGAGCTAAGCGTCCATTCATTCACCTTGCAGAGCCGAACAATATGACACCTAATTTGGTCGTCTTTTCTAAAAGGATACCCCTCTTTTGCCCAAAAAACATGGTAGAATTTCCTTATTTGTTATATTTTTGTTAAAAAATGAATATCTCAAAAACTAACCGTTGAATATCCCTTATATTTAATGCACCTGCAGCCCTTGACACTCTGACCTATCCTATGTCAAGGTTCTGCGACACGCGCTTGGCCCACAAAAGCCTTGTCAGCAACGCCTGTTTTTACGCATGTTTAGACCGGTTTCTGGAGAAAAACCACCGATGAATGTAAAATGACTGCAGTATCCATTTCACAGTGTTTTTTCACAGCTCCATCTGAAAACAGATTTGACACTGTATTATCACACGAGAAAGCTATCTGCAAGATTAAACACCTGGGAGACATGGCCAATTTTTGTTTTTTTAATCTTTCGTTTTTTGAACTCTCACACAAGCACTTCAGCTGCTTCGTTCTAGAGTTTGGTGGGGGTCTCAGTGCTCGGACCCCCACCAATCCAAACTTTTGACATGTCACTATGAGATGTCAGTAGTTTGTCAAAGTTTAGCTACACTGTAAGGCATTCATCTAGAGGCGTAGTGAGCATTTTGACCTTAAAGTTACTGTGTAAAAGGTAATGCACAGCAGATGGTGCAGAGTGAGGTTTGTAATTTTCTGTACATATATGCCATTTCAGTGTCCGAAATATTGTGTCCGGCATGTGCCACGGGAGACATACACCCCATAAATAGTAATGTGGCTTCTTCCGGGTACGGCAATACCCCACATGTGTTCTGAATTTGCAGTGCTCTCCATCTGGGCCTAGGCTGCTGTCTTTCCTGCAGAGGTAGGTTTTGTGCAGGTGGTGGTGGTGGCTGCACCTGTGGCATTGCCTGTGTTGGTGGTACCTCTATGTGTCTGCAGTCGAGTGGAGAGGCATTTGGCCATCTGAATTCAAATCCAGTGGTGCTGGTTGCAGATTAATTTGCTTGACGGCCGTCATCCCTGCTGCTCTATCCTGTTATTTTGGAGGCCTCCGCTGGGACGGGTTTTAGTGGATAGCGGCTTCTTTCCCTGCTCTCTTCTTGTCCCCTGCACCGCAGAGGAACTCTGACCCGTCTCTCACTCCTCCCAGTGACATCATCGATGGTAGAAGGTTTTCTCTGTTCTCTTTGGGAAGACCTGAGTCTTTGGATAATAATGGCCTGACCTATAAAGAGGTTATAATTTATTAGAATTTTACACATTTTTATCAATTACTTTTGTGTCATAGGGACGGACCCTATTGCTGTTATGGGAATTAGGGAGAGGGGAACCCCTGCAAAGATCAGTTCAACTATGGTCTGAGTAAAGCTGCTGAGTATAGATGTCACAAGGCAGGGGTGGAACTGGGCTGAAGGAAAAGAAATAGAAGTTGGAAAATGCACTGTCTAACCAAAACATTGCCCAACAGAGCCCAGGGATAACCCCTCCCAGGAAAGTTCCTATAGGGTGGGAATATTGTCCATCTCTTTCCAAACATATCACTTATCTTGATTTTCGGGCCGGCTCAGCCATGCATCATAGTCAGCAGTCAGCTGACGCAGCTCTCGGGAACTCATGACTTAGTTACCTGAGGCTGGATTGATGGAAATAGATGGTACAAAAGTAAAGGCCTGGTTTTAACGCCATCTTTGTAGATGGCAGTTTGATATTTTCGCATCTACAGTGATGCCGACTTCATCTTTTTGCATCACCAGAGATGCTAGATCCTGTTTTGTGGATCAACACAGATGCGTTGATGGCCCAGATGGCACTTTACACACACTGTGTGGTTAAAAATAAAAACACTGATGCATTACTGATGTGGCACACTCACAGAAGTGTTCTGAGCCTTCACATGGAATTTGGGGGGCATATTCACATTTTGGGGTGACCGCCCCAAAATGACAAAATTGCACTCTGGGTGCTATGTAAGCACTATGGCTTTACAGTGAGGGGGTAGAGAAAGTACATTGATGTTTGATGGTTACAGGATGAAAGTTCTGAAGCACTGAAACCAGCAGTTCTATTATTAACTGCCAGGTTCACTCATGGATCTCAGGCGATTGACATAGAGCCACAGTAAAATAGCACATAAAGGTACTTACTGGTGAGGTACTCACAGCAGTGTTCTGAGCCCTCGCAGGAAACTTGCACTCTGGGTGCTATTTGTGCCAAGGGGCTTTAAATATCTTTCTCCTGTGATTATACCATCAAATCTGTTTTCAGATGGATCTGTGAAAAAACACTGTGCAATCAATACTGCACTTATCTTACATTGATCGGCGGTGTTTCACCAAAAACCGGTCTAAACATGCGTAAAAACAGGCGTTGCTGACGATGTTTCTGTGGGCCAAGCACGCGTCACAGAACCTTGAATTTTTTTAGGATAAGTCAGAGTGTCAAGGGCTACATGTGTAATAAATATAAGGTCCTCTTTAAGTTAGTGGAGAGGTTAAAAGTACATTAGATGTTTAAGTTGTTAGACCATATGCCTAATGACAGAGCCTATATTATGTCATGCAGATATGAGTCTCTACAGTTACCAACAAGGGAGCCTTAGCCACTCCATTTGCCATTGTATGGCATCAGCGTATGACATCATATTCCAGAAGCATTGTTCCTAGGGGCGAGTACCTTTATAAAATAGCACCCAATGGCTCCTGACACAGTTTTTTTTCCGTATTCTGTGTAAATTCAAAAATTTTCTTGAGAGAAAATTGGAGACATACAGAGGTACAGTGTGGCTCCATACATTTCTTGGCTGCTGAACTACAGTTCTGTACAATTCAGAACTACTCAGTCATCTATTATTGAATTATTAAGCTTCCTTACTATGTATACCTGTAGTCATTATGCCGACCATCATAATCATTATCTCTTATGGTAAAATTGCATCTGTCATCTTAAGGATTCCATCCGGCACAGGTAGGCAGAAAGCCTTCTCCACCTGTAGCTCCCACCTCACTGTGGTCTCCATATTTTACTGCTCTCTGTTCACTGCTTATGTCACTGCTTCCAATGAGATGTAGTTTTTGCTTAAAATTTCTTATTTTCACATGAAATAAAATACCCAATTTTGTTGCCCAATTTGCCTGAGTGCGGCAATACCCCATTTGTTGTGATAAACTGCCGTTTGGGCCCATGGGAGGGCTCAAAAGGAAAGGACCACAATTTTGCCTACTGGGGATTTTCTGGCTCTAAGTCATGTTTGCAGAAGACCCTGAGGTACCAGTACAGTTGAAACCCCCGAGAAGTGACCCCATTTTAAAAACTACACCCCTTAAGGCATTCATCTAGAGGTGTAGTAAGCATTTTAACTGGAGACATATACACCATAAACTGTAATGTGGGTTCTCCCGGGTACAGCAATACCCTCAATGTGGCTATTATCAGCTGCCTGGGCACGCAGCAGGACTCAGAAGGGAAAGACGAGGGGGATAAGCTGTGCGGAGTGCATCAGGGTAAGTAAAACTGGGGTAGATTAAAAATCAAGGGATGTATGATACATTTTAAAACACTTTCATAAAGAGCCTTGGTGTGTCGTGACACATGTCACATTGATATATTGTGTCCTCCCTTATACCCCTCTTATAGCAGACTCTGCACCTCTTTTGACTTTTTCCCTTCTTGCCAGTTTGGGGAACTTCTCCTGGAAAGTGTTGCCCTGGTATGATGCGTGTGGCCAGGGGCGTAACTAGGAAACACTGGGCCCCATAGTAAACTCTTGACCGGGGCCCCCCCGGGTGCCACAAGCAGCACCCCTTATAAATAGTGCCCCCTGCAGAATGTGCCATACAGCTTCCCCTGTAGACAGGGCTACATGTGCAATAAATATAAGGGATATTAAACGGTTAGTTTTGGAGATGTTCATTTTGAAATAAAAAAGAGAAATAAGGGAATTCCACCATGTGATAAGAGACTCCATGGGCTACTGAGAACCTTGTCCTTTATTTGTGTTTGTTTCTACAAAAACAGCCATGTGCAGTACTGATATATGGTCTGTGTGCCCTGGACTGCACCCAGGGACCAAGCACAGAAGATGTAACGGGTTCTTGGCTGTTCACCCATCTCCCAATGTGAAGAGTACCATTGGCGGAGATTGGATGTTGCTATTTTTATGTAGAGGCCTCTTCAGGACTATGTGTATATATAGCTTTAGGTCTGTAGGACTATGTGTATCTAGCTGTAGGTCTGTAGGCTATATGTAGACATATGGGACTCTACATGAGATCTGGAAGAGATCTGTGGAGAGGAGTGGGCCCTGCCAGGATTTGTTGCTAAAAAAGCAGTGACCCTGTGCATCCAGCTGAGCGTTTGCGGACTGCTACCAGCTCCTTGATCCTAAACCAGACTGCTGGAATACTCGGGTCTGCCAGGGAGAGTGCTGTGTGACTGGAGAAGGCCCTGTGTATCCTGAAAGCCTTGTCACCCCTGCCTGAAAGTAAAACCAAGGCCTAGAGACTATAACTGCCAAGAGAAGTGCCCATCAGAGACTGTAACTGCCAAGTGAAGTGCCCATCAGAGACTGTAACCGCCAAGAGAAGTGCCCATCAGAGACTGTAACCACCAAGAGAAGTCTCCATTAGAGACTGTAACCGCCAAGAGAAGTCTCCATTAGAGACTGTAACCGCCAAAGCGAATTGCCCATTAGAGACTGTAACCGCCAAGCAAAGTCTCCATTAGAGACTGTAACCGCCAAGCTAAGTGCCCATCAAAATCTAAGACTGTAACTGACAAGCTTTGTGTCCTTTGTGTGATTTGTAACCTCCTAGCTGTGTACCCATTTGAGACTCTAACCGCCAATCTAAGTGCCACTGTTTGTAACCATTACACATTGTGCCCAGTCAGAGTGAAGTTACATTGAACTTAGCGGTCTTCATCTCCATAGTTGTGCCATCTTCGAGTGGGGTACCATGTCAGGGTCAAATCCAACACTCAAGAAACTGACTTACATGTGAACGTTGTCTTAGTCTTCCAGTATGAACCTACAACTCAGATATTTCTGTTTTAAAATAAAGCCGAAAGTGGAATAAAGAAGTCTTATGATGGGCCCATTGTGAGAAACCAGCATTCAATGTACCACAAGCTTTATTCCCCATTGTAAAGTATAAAGAGCACGACCCTCTGTCCAGCTCTATTTGTAGAACTTTTTTACTATATTTAAAATCTACCTACAATTAGAGATGAGCGAACCGGGACAACCGAACCCGGTTTCTGTCCGAACATCGTGAAAAGTTCGGTTCGCAGCGAATCCGAACTTCACCGGGTTCGGCCGTACACGTTTTGACCGAACCAGGATACATTTTGGCGCCTGCCACATGTTAGATCTAAAATGGAGGATTTCAAAATATCACCTGACATCAGGCTACCCCATAATGCCTTGCAAACGGGTCTCCCAGCCAATCGGGAGGCAGCATAGGGGTGGGCTCAAGCCTGCAATAAAAGTCTATGCACGGAGCTCAGCGGCCATTATAAAGACAGGAGCTGTAGGGATAGCGTCTCTGTGCAGTAAGGGAAAGCTTTAGGAATCTAAAAGCCAGGAATCCAGCAATCGAAGGGGCTCATCCACTACAGCGGGAGTTAGTCTACTCTCAACATCCAAATTGCAATACAAATTCTCTATTTGCCAAGCCAGTGTGTGAATAAGCTTTTAGAAGGGGCTCATCCCCGTTACATGGGTTAACATAACAATCCAACTTGCAATCCCGGCAGGCAGCTGTAGTACTACAACGCCCAGCATTCCCTGAGTGCACAGTGGCTGATAGAAATTCTCATTCATTGCCATTTGCCAAGCCAGTGTGTGAATAAGCTTTTAGAAGGGGCTCATCCCTGTTGCATGGGTTAACATAACAAACCAACTTGCAATACAGGCAGCCTTTGTAGTACTACAACGCCCAGTATTCCCTGAGTGCATCGTGGCTGATAGAAATTCTCATTCATTGCCATTTGCCAAGCCAGTGTGTGAATTAGCTTTTAGAAGGGGCTCATCCCCGTTGCATGGGTTAACATAACAATCCAACTTGCAATACAGGCAGCCTTTGTAGTGCTACAACGCCCAGCATTCCCTGAGTGCACAGTGGCTGATAGAAATTCTCATTCATTGCCATTTGCCAAGCCAGTGTGTGAATAAGCTTTTAGAAGGGGCTCATCCCCGTTGCATGGGTTAACATAACAATCCAACTTGCAATACAGGCAGCCTTTGTAGTACTACAACACCCAGCATTCCCTGAGTGCACCGCGGCGTGGCTGATAGAAATTCTCATTCATTGCCATTTGCCAAGCCAGTGTGTGAATAAGCTTTTAGAAGGGGCTCATCCCCGTTGCATGGGTAAACATAACAATCCAACTTGCAATACAGGCAGCCAGTCCAATAATATTTTATAAGGGCCTCATTCCTCTAGTAGGGGAAGGGATTTTGATTCAACTTGCTGAACTCCAGCACAGCAGTGAAATGTCTGGTAAAAAAAAAGGTTGTGAAAGGATGGAGTAGAGGAAAAAAACACCCATGCCATGTCCTCTTCCAGTCCAAATGTTGGATCTGTTGGTGCCAGACCCAGTACCAGCATTTGTGGCACAAGACATGTGCCCAGTTCCACTAGTAGCAGCAGCCATGTGCCTGCTGGTAGTAGTAGCAGTATCAGCAAGCCAGACTTGTCCATCTCCTCCGGTGGGCGGGTTACTTTAGACAATACGGCCATTGTGGACTGGTTGGCTGGCTCACGGTCATCTCAGCAGGAAGACTATGATGATCTGGCTTCAAGCCAGGTTTCGTTGGATTCCAGATCCTCTACAGTTCGTTGGCACAGTGACAGTAGTAATATGGGTATTTCTAGCGTTTCCATTCCATCATCTATGTCTTCACTCCCCCTTCCTAGCGGGAAGCCATCTTTCCTGAGAGTCCTAAGAGACATCTCCTCGGGTGCGAAGGAAGATATTACTGAACAACATAGTGATGATGATTTGTTTTCCGCGAGTCAGCCAACGGAGTGTGTTGCGGCGTTGGTGGAGGTGGAAGCGGTGTCCGAGATGCATAGCTGTGGTAGTGGGGGTGTTGGTGGTAGCCGTGGTGACAGACGCAGTAATGAGGGGGGGCATGGAGCCCGCCATGATGTCACATCACATTCACAACACAGTGACAGAAGTGGCGGGGATGATGAGGAGGGCTATGATGATGTTGTTTTAGACAAGACGTGGGAACCAGGTGACGAGGTGATGACGGCGTCAGAGGAGGAGGGTAGTAGTGGCGGCACTGGCAGTTATAAACAGCCAAGCCGAGGGAGGGGCAGAAATCAATCTGCAAAACGTTGCAGCGGTAGGGTCAGCTCAGGAGCCGGTGACAGCGACACTGATGCTATTGGTGAAGGCTCCCGAAAAAAGCCTGCCAGACAAGGGGCAAGCTCGGGTGGTGGTGGTAATGGTGCTGGTGGACGTGGTACTACCTGTTTACGGTACTCTGACGTGTGGCAATTTTTCTGTACCTTCCCGGAGGATGAAAACATGGCACAGTGCCGTATCTGCAAGCAGAAAGTAAGGCGTGGGCAGGGCAGCAATGTAAGAACTACCGCTCTACGTAAACACATTGAGCGGCATCACAAGGTCATGTGGGACAATCGACATGCCCCACCATCATCATGTACATCTAATGAAGACCCCTCTGCCGCTGCTGCTGCTGCTCCGAGTCCCTGTCATCTAAGTAGTAGCTAGGTCTTATCCACCATGTCGTTGTCATCATCATCATCACTGTCATCTAGTGCTCCTCCTACGTCCCATCAGTTATCCATTACGGAATCGTTGTCCAATAAGCAACAATATATACTCAGTCATCCACTTGTCGTGCAGCTTAATTCACACCTGGCTAAGTTGTCGGTGGTGCAGTCGCTGCCATACCACCTGGTCGACTCCGCCGTCTTCAAGCGATTGATGGCGTGCACTCAGCCTAGGTGGTGAATACCTAGCCGCCATTACTTCTCCAAAACAGCTGTCCCTGCCTTGCACAAGCACGTGGAGGAAAAGGTGGACCAGTCCTTGCAATTATCCGTGTGCAGCAGGGTACATGCCACCATCGACACGTGGAGCAGCAACTATGGGCAGGGACAGTACACGTCTTTCACGGCCCACTGGGTCAATATTTTGCAGTCTGATGCACCACCGCAGCAATGCCAGACATTACCACCTCGACGCTTGTATCTTTCTGGTTCAACTCCTGACACCAGGCGCCTACCATCCTCCTCCTCCTCCTCCTTGCACTCCTCAATGGAGGTCTTCCCGTCCCCGACAGGACACAGCGTATCTTCCACTCCTCCTCCCTCCTCTTTTCATAGTTGCAAGCTGAAGCGCCACAACGCTGTCTTACACCTGCTGAGCCTGGGCGAGAAAAGCCACACAGGGCAGGAGCTGCTGCTGTGCATCAAGGAGGAAATCGCACGCTGGCTGTCTCCTCTGAAACTCACACTGGGCAATGTTGTCTCAGATAACGGCAAGAACGTTGTGGCTGCACTGCATCTAGGTCACCTGACACATGCTCCTTGCATGGCACATGTGATCAATCTGGTCATAACACGCTTCTTAAAGTCATATGTTGGTTTGAAGGGTGTGCTGGCCATGTCCAGGAGGGTTTGCGTTCGCTTTAGACGTTCGTATGCATTAAAGCACGCCCTCCTGGACATCAAAACAATCTCCCAGAACACAGCCTGATTTGCGACGTTCCAACACGCTGGAATTCCACCCTGCACATGTTGGACAGTCTGTACGTACAGCGGAAAGCCGTGAATGATTTCCTGATGCAGCAGATGGGCAGCGTTTGGAGCCAGTGTAATTTTGAGCTCAGGCACTGGCAGCTGGTTAGAGACGCATGCCGCGTTTTGAGGCCCTTTGAAGAGGCCAGACGATTTGTGAGCCGTGACGCTAGCGGAATGAACGATGTTAAGCCGCTGATATTCATTATGGAGCAAACGCTCACAGCGATGATTCAGCAAAGGATGGAGGAAGGATCACATCTGGCTATGGATGTTAAGGAGGAGGAGGAGGATGAGGAAACAGGACCTGAAGAGGAGCTGGATTTGGAGATGGAATCACAGGAAGGGATAGGGGACGAGGCAGCCACACAACATGACAGTGATGGTGATGACGAGTCTGACGACGACCTTGATGACGGAAAACCATGGCAGTATAGTGCGGAGATGGAACCAACCGGGCCCTCTGAAACGCTGGCCAGGATGGCGAGCTGTATGCTTCGTTACTTGCGCGCTGACTGTCGTATTGTTAGCATGAAGCAAAGAGACGAGTACTGGATAGCCACACTTTTAGACCCTCGGTATAAAGCCAGAATGGGGGAGTTTTTTGCGCCATCCGAGAGGGAGGCAAAATTTGCACATTATCGAGAGAAGCAATGCAGCCATCTTGTCACGGCTTTCAAACGGCAAACACCTGCTGCAAGCATGTCTGACCGGGGGGCCACTCTACGCTCCCCACTGTCTCATCATTCCACCGCCTCTGGCAGAGCTACCTCTGCAATAGGCGGCAGCAGCAGCAGCAGCAGCCAATTCAGTTTGGAAAATATGATGACAAAATTTCTACATCCAATACCCCTACCTGACACACATCGTAGTCACCAAAGGGATGTTCACCAGCACAATCACCAGCACCTAAACAACCAGGTTCACTCATACCTGGACTGTGCCCTTTCTCCATCAGAAATCCTGATCCCAGACCCCATGGACTTCTGAGTCAGCAGATTGGATCATTGGCAAGAACTGGCCCAGTTTGCCATGGGTGTACTGTCTTGTCCACCCTCCAGTTTAGCGTCAGAGAGGGTATTCAGCGCGGCAGGGGGCTTCGTCACCCCTAAGCGAACAAGATTGTCCGCCAACACCTTGTAAAATCTCACGTTTCTGAAAATGAATCAAGCGTGGATCGGTGGGGGAATTTAAAACCCCTGTGCCTGATGCCACTGATTAGATCTGACATTGCTGCTGCTGCTGCTACTGCCGCCTGCTACTGCCGCCTGCTACTACGGGATTCTGTCCTGTCCACACTTTTTTTTAATGTGCCGCTGTTGGTGCTGCTACTACTTCTACCACCAATCCACCCCCAGTGCCGTCTGCTACAAGCAGGCCTGCCCCACCACAGGGCTTTGTCCTGTGACTGTCCAGTCTCTTTTAATGTGCTGCTGCTACTACTACTACCACCCTTGCTGTCTGTTGGCTACTTCTACTACCACCAATATACCTCCACTGCCGTTTGCTACAAGCAGGCCTGAGGCCTGCCCCACCACAGGGCTTTGTCCTGTGACTGTCCAGTCTCTTTTAATGTGCTGCTACTACTACCACCCTTGCTGTCCGTTGGCTACCTCGTCCTCTACTACCACCAATACACCTCCACTGCCGTCTGCTACAAGCAGGCCTGAGGCCTGCCCAACCACAGGGCTTTGCCCTGTGAGTTGTGACTGCCCAGTCTCTTTTAATGTACTGCTACTACTACTACCACCCTTGCTGTCTGTTGGCTACCTCTACTACCACCAATACACCTCCACTGCCGTCTGCTACAAGCAGGCCTGAGGCCTGCCCCACCACAGGGCTTTGTCCTGTGACTGTCCAGTCTCTTTTAATGTGCTGCTACTACTACTACCACCCTTGCTGTCTGTTGGCTACCTCTATTACCACCAATACACCTCCACTGCCATCTGCTACAAGCAGGCCTGAGGCCTGCCCCACCACAGGGCTTTGTCCTGTGACTGTCCAGTTTCTTTTAATGTGCTGCTACTACTACTACCACCCTTGCTGTCTGTTGGCTACCTCTACTACCACCAATACACCTCCACTGCCATCTGCTACAAGCAGGCCTGCCCCACCACAGGGCTTTGTCCTGTGACTGTCCAGTCTCTTTTAGTGTTCTGCTACTACTACTACCACCACCCTTGCTGTCCGTTGGTTACCTCTACTACCACCAATACACCTCCACTGCCGTCTGCTACAAGCAGGCCTGAGGCCTGCCCCACCACAGGGCTTTGTCCTGTGACTGTCCAGTCTCTTTTAATGTGCTGCTACTACTACTACCACCCTTGCTGTCCGTTGACTACCTCTACTACCATCAATACACCTCCACTGCCGTCTGCTACAAGCAAGCCTGAGGCCTGCCCCACCACAAGGCTTTGTCCTGTGACTGTCCAGTGTCTTTTAATGTGCTGCTACTACTACTACCACATTTGCTGTCTGTTGGCTACCTCTACTACCACCAATACACCTCCACTGCCGTCTGCTACAAGCAGGCCTGCCCCACCACAGTCTTTTTTTAATGTCCTCTTTTTATCTTGGGGATTGTAAAATTCTGCCACAGTTTATTTTCCACATCTTTTGTTCCAAAGGAAGCCTTGGCTTGATATTCCATGTTGTCTGTGTCTGCCTAGTATCCGACACCGGTCCTCACACACAGCAGTGACAGCACCATCCGCAGTACCTCTGACAAGTCTCAGAAAAACAACCACAGGGCTTTGTCCTGTCCACTCTTTTTTAATGTGCTGCTGTGCTGTTGATGCAGCTACTACTACTACCACCACCACCCGTGCTGTCAGTAGTCCACCACCACCACTACTGCCAGTCAACCACCACCAATCCACCCCCAGTGCCGTCTGCTACAAGCAGGCCTGCCCCACCACAGGGCTTTGTCCTGTGACTGTCCAGTGTCTTTTAATGTGCTGCTACTACTACTACTACCACCCTTGCTGTCCATAGGCTACCTCTACTACCACCAATACACCTCCACTGCCGTCTGCTACAAGCAGGCCTAAGGCCTGCCCCACCACAGGGCTTTGTTCTGTTACTGTCCAGTCTCTTTTAATATGCTGCTACTACTACTACCACCCTTGCTGTCTGTTGGCTACCTCTACTACCACCAATATACCTCCACTGCCGTCTGCTACAAGCAGGCCTAAGGCCTGCCCCACCACAGGACTTTGTCCTGTGACTGTCCAGTCTCTTTTAATGTGCTGCTACTACTAATACCACCACCCTTGCTGTCCGTTGGCTACCTATACTACCACCAATACACCTCCACTGCCGTCTGCTACAAGCTGGCCTGGAGGGCTTGTGAAAAGCCATTGCTTGTTGCTTTTACATCCATGTATGGATGAACCCCGGCAGGCATCTGCCAATAAAAAGGGTAAATTTTTGGAGGGTTTGTCAAAAGCCATTGCTTGTTGCTTTTACATCCATGTATGGATGAACCCCGGCAGGCATCTGCCACCATAAAGGGTACATTTTTTGAGGGCTTGTCAAAAGCCATTGCTTCTTCTTTTACCACCTTATTTGTATGAACCCTGGCAGGCATCAGCCGCCTAAAATGGTTAATTTTTGTACCTTTTTTAACAATGCATTAAGCATACAACATGCACAAGTGCAGTGGTTTCTGTTAGTTATCACCGTGTCCCATCCGTTTTCCTATAGCCATACATGTTGGCGTAACTTTGACACTAACTTTGCCTTAAAGACAGCTCAAAAGTACTTGAATACACTCATGGGTGACCTAAGACTGTTATACAGGGCTTCTAGGGCTTTTAAACAGTGTTATACACGATTTTTAGGGGCTTTCTTGTATTACAGGTTCGGTCAGAACTAGTTTGGTCCGAATCAAACTTTTTCATGAAATTCGGCGAACCAGCCGAACCGAAGTTTTCATAAGTTCGCTCATCTCTAGATGCAGAGTATTGCGGTCTGCTTCTTCCAGGATGCAGCAAGACAAGACAACAGACCGACAACATATCTACAATATATCATCATTTGGCTTTAGACAGTCTCTTAAAGAGCCAGTTAACTTATTTACACATATGATACGTTCACAGTCAATTGGCTGTAGCTGGGGAAGGAGGCTTCACCCTCCTTACAATTGTACAGTATATATTATATGCAGGCATTGCCTCTGTTTTTCACAACACCACAATAACTTTAGCTGTCAAATCAGTTGCCCCTCTCACACACAACAGAACTCGATGAGTCAATAGGAAGCCCTGGCACACCAATCTGACAAAAAGACTGAGGCAAGCTTCTAGGATTGCAGAGTGGTGTTTGAAAGAAAACCAACTCCAAGGAAGACTTAGCAACATTTAAACAAGCATTTCTCCACCTCAAATCAGCATCAGGATTAAAAGATCGACACCTTTAAAGGACATACTGTATACTACTTACAGTCCCCACAACCCTTCTATACACCTGCAAAGTGCTCTGCCCCATAACCTACATCTCCACGATTACTGATGGAAGTCTTTCCACCCTAGCCTCCAAATCACATCTCACCACATCTGCACTTGACCCAATCCCATTTCAACTACTGGAGTCTTCCCTTTTTCATTTAAACATGTAATTATCACACCCATCTTCAAGAAACTATCCCTTTACCCATTTTCTTTGTCCAACTTTGGACTTATCTCGCTACTCCTATTTCCTCTTTGAGCAACATGTTCACTTTGAACTGTACTCCCACCTCTTATCCAACACTTACCACCTCTCATCCAACTTATTAATACATACCATCTGGCTTCCAACCTCACCGTTTTACTGAAACGACCCTAACCAAATTGACTAATTATGTGTTTAAGACAAAGCCTTACACCATTAATATGTGCTCCTTCTTTTAGACCTGTCCACCACCATTAACATGGTCGACCATTCCTTCCTGCTACACCTTTTCCTGTCCATGGCATCAGAGACTTGGTCCTCTACTGGATCTCCTCATACCTCACCAAACATAAAAAAATGTTGTCTCCCATTTGCACACCAACGCCTCTTCTTAAGTACATAGCTTTGTCCTGAGCCCCTTGCGCTTGTCTATCTATACCTTTGGCCTAGTAGAACTCATGAAATCCCTTGGCTTTCTGTACTACTTTTATACTGATGGCACATAAATTTACTTCTCTGGTCTGCATGTTTTTTCTCTGCTATCCAAGGTCCCAGATTGTGTATCAGCTTCTCCTTCTTCTCCTCTCGCTTCCTAAAACACAACATGGGGAAAGCAGAATTATTTTTCTTTCCCTCCTCTTATTCAACCCCCTTATTAGAACTATCAATCACAGTTAATGGCTCCACATATTCTCTAGTCTAACAAGTCTACTGCCTTGGCATAACATTTGATTCTGCTCTTTTCATTCAAACTGCACATCCAAGCCTTTACCATCTGCTGCCTTATTTATCAAATCCGCTCTTTCATCAACCCTGAGTGAACAAAAATGTCATCCCTGCCTAGACTACTGCAACATCCTTCTCAGTGGCTTCCCATCTAGTACTCTTGCACCCCTCTAATCTACCCTCAACTCTGCTGACCGGTTAATACACCTTACCCCTTGTTTCACCTCTGCCTCTTCCAATCTCTTCAATTTAATTTTAAAATACTAACCATGACATATAAGGCTGTCCGCAACTATCTCACTCCGTACATCGCTGCCATAATCCTCCGATACCTACCCACATGTAATATCCGGTCCTCGCAAGACCTTGATTCCTCTCCTCTCATAAGCTTCTCACATCATTGTCTCTAATATTTTCCCATGCATCATCTATATTATGGAACTCACTACCCCAACACTTGAGTCTCTCCGACCATCCAAACCTTCAAAAGCAACCTGAAAACCCTCCTCTTCAGAAACACTTACAAACCTACCATAATGCTGATGCCACTAGACTACCAGTTGAACAGCTTCCACCCTAACCTTCTATCTCCATTTAATTCCTTGCGGGCAAGGACTTCACTACTTCTGTACCAGATAGTCACTTACCAAGATTACTTATTTGTACCTTAATAAATACAGAAATAAATAAAAATATATAATAATAATAATATACTGCAATAATGTCTAGATACTTATTTTTATATATGTAAAGGGAAGTGTTTTACATATACAGTGAAGGAAATAAGTATTTGATCCCTTGCTGATTTTGTAAGTTTGCCCACTGTCAAAGACATGAACAGTCTATAATTTTTAGGCTAGGTTAATTTTATCAGTGAGAGATAGATTATATAAAAAAAAACCTGAAAATCACATTGTCAAAATTATATATATGTATTTGCATTGTGCACAGAGAAATAAGTATTCGATCCCCTACCAACCATTAAGAGTTCAGCCTCCTCCAGACAAGTTACACGCTCCAAATCAACTTGGTGCCTGCTTTAAAGAAAGCTGTGTTAAAGAGGCTCTGTCACCAGATTTTGCAACTCCTATCTGCTATTGCAGCAGATAGGCGCTGCAATGTAGATTACAGTAACGTTTTTATTTTTAAAAAACGAGCATTTTTGGCCAAGTTATGACCATTTTCGTATTTATGCAAATGAGGCTTGCAAAAGTACAACTGGGCGTGTTGAAAAGTAAAAGTACAACTGGGCGTGTATTATGTGCGTACATCGGGGCGTGTTTACTACTTTTACTAGCTGGCCGTTCTGATGAGAAGTATCATCCACTTCTCTTCACAACGCCCAGCTTCTGGCAGTGCAGATCTGTGACGTCACTCACAGGTCCTGCATCGTGTCGGCACCAGAGGCTACAGTTGATTCTGCAGCAGCATCAGCATTTGCAGGTAAGTAGCTACATCGACTTACCTGCAAACGCCGATGCTGCTGCAGAATCATCTGTAGCCTCTGGTGCCGACACGATGCAGGACCTGTGAGTGACGTCACAGATCTGCACTGCCAGAAGCTGGGCGTTGTGAAGAGAAGTGGATGATACTTCTATACACAACGCCCAGCTAGTAAAAGAAGTAAACACGCCCCGATGTACGCACATAATACACGCCCAGTTGTACTTTTACTTTTCAACACGCCCAGTTGTACTTTTGCAAACCTCATTTGCATAAATACGAAAACGGTCATAACTTGGCCAAAAATGCTCGTTTTTTAAAAATAAAAACGTTACTGTAATCTACATTGCAGCGTCTATCTGCTGCAATAGCAGATAGGGGTTGCAAAATCTGGTGACAGAGCCTCTTTAAATCGTCACCTGTATAAAAGACTCCTGTCCACAGACTCAATAAATCAGTCTGACTCTAACCTCTACAACATGGGCAAGACCAAAGAGCTTTCTAAGGATGTCAGGGACAAGATCATAGACCTGCACAAGGCTGGAATGGGCTACAAAACCATAAGTAAGACGCTGGGTGAGAAGGAGACAACTGTTGGTGCAATAGTAAGAAAATGGAAGACATATAAAATGACTGTCAATCGACATCGATCTGGGGCTCCATGCAAAACCTCACCTCGTGGGGTATCCTTGATCCTGAGGAAGGTGAGAGCTCAGCCGAAAACTACACGGGGGAAACTTGTTAATGATCTCAAGGCAGCTGGGACCACAGTCACCAAGAAAACCATTGGTAACACATTACGCCGTAATGGATTAAAATCCTGCAGTGCCCGCAAGGTCCCCCTGCTCAAGAAGGCACATGTACAGGCCCATCTGAAGTTTGCAAATGAACATCTGGATGATTATGAGAGTGATTGGGAGAAGGTGCTGTGGTCAGATGAGACTAAAATTGAGCTCTTTGGCATTAACTCAACTCGCCGTGTTTGGAGGAAGGGAAATGCTGCCTATGATCCAAATAACACCGTCCCCACTGTCAAGCATGGAGGTGTAAACATTATGTTTTGGGGGTGTTTCTCTGCTAAGGGCACAGGACTACTTCACCGCATCAATGGGAGAATGGATGGAGCCATGTACCATCAAATCCTGAGTGACAACCTCCTTCCCTCCACCAGGACATTAAAAATTGCTCGTGGCTGGGTCTTCCAGCACAACAATGACCCGAAACATACAGCCAAGGCAACAAAGGAGTGGCTCAAAAAGAAGAACATTAAGGTCATGGAGTGGCCTAGCCAGTCTCCAGACCTTAATCCCATCGAAAACTTATGGAGGGAGCTGAAGATCCGAGTTGCCAAGCGACAGCCTCGAAATCTTAATGATTTACAGATGATCTGCAAAGAGGAGTGGGCCAAAATTCCATCTAACATGTGTGCAAACCTCATCATCAACTACAAAAAACATCTGACTGCTGTGCTTGCCAACAAGGGTTTTGCCACCAAGTATTAAGTCTTGTTTGCCAAAGGGATCAAATACTTATTTCTCTGTGCACAATGCAAATAAATATATATAATTTTGACTATGTGATTTTCTTTTTTTTTTTATATAATCTATCTCTCACTGGTAAAATGAACCTAGCCTAAAAATTCTAGACTGTTCATGTCTTTGACAGTGGGCAAACTTACAAAATAAGCAAGGGATCAAATACTTATTTCCTTCACTGTATATATATATTTATTTATATATAAGAAATGTAGAAGAAATCCCACTGCACTCTGATGTAGTAAGAAAATGTGGCCTATTCAGTTAGCGCAAGCTGCAAGGTTTCCATCCTGCTATGGGACCTTTTTCAAGCATAGTGATACAACAACCTATGTGGAATATATAGTATGTGTCTCATTAACATAATGAGTAATAGTAGAAAACTTAAAGTACAATAGAGTGTCATTGTGCTAGTGATAAAGTTACCATGTAATAAATACAAACAATCGTTTAAAATAGACATAAATAAGCTTGTTGCTAAATTGAACATTCAAAAATATGTGCAGGGGTGGAGAACACCAGACCACTCACCAATCCAAAGTGGTGTATGTAAATGCATAGATCTGTAATTGTAGATCAGCGTCCGGCATACACATGGTGTCAAGCAGCTCAGCGTCCTCGATAAGGTAGAAACCAGCACTAAACTAATTAAAATCACCCAGGACAGAATGGGAGGAGGGCAAGATCAAAAAATGGAGGCAGCCAATAACCCCACATATATGAATCACATAAACACAAAGGTTTGAACAGCACATTCCAACAAAACTAAACAAAACGTGTATACAGGTGCAAGAACGTCTGTGACTGCAAATTCATACAGCACACAAGAAAATGGCGACAGCACACTGCGAACACTAATGCCACCTAAGTCACTAAATATAAATAAATATGCATTACTGCTACATCTACTTACAATAGGGAGGTTCTTAGTGCACATTTTGATCAAATTGTGTGAGCCGACCTGCCACGATATATATATATATATATATATTGAAGAAAATCCCACAGCACTCCGTGTTAGTGAAAAAAATGGTGATTTATTAAGCCAGCACAAGCTGCAAAGTTTCCGTCCTGCTATAGGACCTTTATCAAGCATAGTGATACAAGCAATGTGTGAACCATATATAGTGAGTGTCTCATTAGCATAATGACTAAACATTAAGACAGTATATATAAGAAAACCATACTGATATACATTCAAAACCGACACTTTAAAAAAGATTTCTAGTGATCAGTTGCCAGTGTTGACAACAGTGAATACAAAATTGCAAAAACATTATTAAAACATGCAAAATCTGTATGATTGTCATGAAATTGAAAATGCAACAATATGTGTGTGGGTGGAGAACATCCGACCACTCACCAATCCGGGCTAGTGTATGTAAATTCGTGAAAGGAGAGGCAGGTCTATTCCACCTGTTGAATCCACAAGCTCATTAGAGTCCTCAACCTTCTACTGCGAATGCTCCCATAAAGAAGAATGAAGACTGCAGTTGCATAGCAACAACTTAGTCTCCTTCGATGTGGTGTCCCTCTATGCCTCCATTCAACAACATAGAGGCATAGAAGCGGTTAGGCATAGACTTGTTACATCTACATATAGTGCACCATGTTATGAACTGATTATCTCTCTATTGGATTTGATTCTCACTTCACACTATTTTTCTTTTGACAATACATTTTATTTGCTGGAGAAAGGTACAGCCATGGGCTCCAACATGGCGCCTACCTACGCTAACATTTTTGTGGACATGATTGAGAAAATGTCGGTCTATGTATCCCACCATTTCGCTCATGTTTTGAGATGGTGGTGGTAAATATATGACATCTTCCTCATCTGGACGGATACAGCAGAATCATTACATGATTTTCATTCTTTTTTGAATCACATAGACCCAGATATTCAGTTCACTATTACATATTCTAAGACCACTATTCCAATTTTGGATGTTTTGGTGAACATTACAGACAATGCATTTCAAACCAGTCTCTACACGAAACAGACTGATCGCAACACGTTACTTAGATTTGACAGTTGCCATCCTAAAAAAATGGTACGGTCTCTTCCACACAGCCAAATGCTTAGAGCTACACGTATTGTCGATGATGGAGTCAAACTAGATCAAACATTAGATCAGATGGTGGTTAATTTTTCACAAAGAGGTTATCCCAGGAAATTATTCCGTACGTGTAGGGACAAGATTGCATCTTCTTCCAACGCTGGTACCTTCGCTGAAACAAAATCTTCCAAACAACATCACTATGCTTGATAAAGGTCCTTTAGCAGGACGGATTCGTTGCAGCTTGTGCTGGCTTAATAAACCACCATTTTTTTCACTAACACGGAGTGCTGTGGGATTTTCTTCAATATTGATCTATATCCCCTGGATCGGGATTACCTACTTGCACCTGAGACCATCTAGGAATTGCATTGTGAGAGCTGCTGCATTGTGTATGTATATATATATATATATATATATATATATATATACATGTATTGTACCATCAGACATAGGTGTGTATTCACACATATGCTCATGGGAAAGTGCCCCAGGTGTAATAAGACAAGTCAGCTTGCTCCAGCCAGAACATTGTCCTGCTTTACAACCTGGGATGTGCAGAGGATCTCCTGTGATCCTATGTCTCCTACTCTACCCAGGGTATGCCATAAACAGTGGACACATCCTTTGATGCATTCCCACATCACAGGATGTGCCCCGCGGCCTACCCCCTGCACGTTCATGAGATTGGCATGGTGATGTCATACAGGAGTGCTTTCACTGGTTTTAAATAGTTCAGTGCTAGTATACTACTCAGACCTACACTCCACCCCAACCTGAGGAGACCTGCACATCAGCCTCTCCTGAGGAGACCTGCACATCAGGCCCACCTGAGGAGACCTGCACATCAGCCTCACCTGAGGAGACCTGCACATCAGGCCCACCTGTGGAGACCTGCACATCAGGCCCACCTGAGGAGACCTGCACATCAGCCTCACATGAGGAGACCTTCACATCAGCCTCACCTGTGGAGACCTGCACATCAGCCTCATCTGAGGAGACCTGCACATCAGCCTCAGCTGAGGAGACCTGCACATCAGCCTCACATGAGGAGACCTTCACATCAGCCTCATCTGAGGAGACCTGCACATCAGCATCATCTGAGGAAACCTGCACATCAGCCTCATCTGAGGAGACCTGCACATCAGCCTCATCTGAGGAGACCTGCACATCAGCCTCACCTGAGGAGACCTGCACATCAGCCTCATCTGAGGAGACCTGCACATCAACCTCACCTGAGGAGACCTGCACATCAGCCTCAGCTGAGGAGACCTGCACATCAGCCTCACATGAGGAGACCTGCACATCAGCCTCACCTGAGGAGACCTGCACATCAGCCTCACCTGAGGAGACCTGCACATCAGGCCCACCTGTGGAGACCTGCACATCAGGCCCACCTGAGGAGACCTGCACATCAGCCTCACATGAGGAGACCTTCACATCAGCCTCACCTGTGGAGACCTGCACATCAGCCTCATCTGAGGAGACCTGCACATCAGCCTCAGCTGAGGAGACCTGCACATCAGCCTCACATGAGGAGACCTTCACATCAGCCTCATCTGAGGAGACCTGCACATCAGCATCATCTGAGGAAACCTGCACATCAGCCTCATCTGAGGAGACCTGCACATCAGCCTCATCTGAGGAGACCTGCACATCAGCCTCACCTGAGGAGACCTGCACATCAGCCTCATCTGAGGAGACCTGCACATCAGCCTCACCTGAGGAGACCTGCACATCAACCTCACCTGAGGAGACCTGCACATCAGCCTCAGCTGAGGAGACCTGCACATCAGCCTCACATGAGGAGACCTGCACATCAGCCTCACCTGAAGAGACCTGCACATCAGCCTCACCTGAGGAGATCTGCACATCAACCTCATCTGAGGAGACCTGCACATCAGCCTCACCTGAGCAGAAGCTGGATACCATCAAAGCACTCCAAAAGAAGCTTCAGCACTACCAACCATTGAAGCCACGAATAAGCTACAGGCCACGGCATTTTCTGTAACCCTGTCCTAACCCTCTCTCAGCAGCCAGACTGCCAGCTGAATTAACCCTTCCCCACCTTGTCATAACTACTCAAGCTGCTGCATCCCTCTCCAGCAATAGCTTAACCCCTGCAACTCCTTCACACTGCATTTAACCCTATGCTACCCTACCATAACCCTGCACCACAGCAACCCTTTATTAACCCCTTTGCTGTCATTCTATAACCCTAGCCCTAACCCACATCCATATACCACAAAACTTATCCTATTGCAACTCCCTTTGCATAGCCCTTCAGTCCCTTATTGTATTAACTCATTAGTTACAGGGACAGTAAGGGCATGACCAGACGTCGCGGAGTTCTGCATACACTGTCCGCATCAATGCCGCACAGAATCTGCGTTGCAGATTGTGTTGCGGCTTTGCCTAAAATGGGCATTAAATTGATGCGGACTAGCTGTTGCATCTTCAGGTGAAAGTACTTCCCTTCTCTCTATCAGTGCAGGATAGAGAGAAGGGACAGCCCTTTCCCTAGTAAAAGTTAAATAAATTCATAATTACCCGGCCGTTGTCTTGGTGACGTGTCCCTCTTTCAACATCCAGCCCGACCTCCCTGGATGACGCGGCAGTCCATGTGACCGCTGCAGCCTGTGATTGGCCTGTGATTGGCCTGTGATTGGCTGCAGCCGTCACTTGCACTGAAACGTCATCCCAGGAGGCCGGACTAGAGGTAGAAGCATGGAGTTCTCGGTAAGTATGAACTTATTTTTTTATTACACGTCGATCTATATTGTGATCGGTAGTCACTGTCCAGGGTGCTGAAACAGTTACTGCCGATCGCTTAACTCTTTCAGCACCCTGGACAGTGACTATTTACTGACGTCACCTAGCAACACTCCCGTAATTACGGGTGCACACACGTAGTCACCCATAATTACGGTAGCCCCATAGACTTCTATGGGCCTGCTCGTGCCCTAATAAAGGGCTGTGATTACGGGCGTTCAGTCTGGCTATAGACCTAGAAATACATAGGTCCAGCCAGAATGAAGAAATGTCATGTTCGTAAAACAAATACGCTCCGCAACACACATAACATCTGCGGACTTCATTGCGGAATTTTGACTCTCCATTGAAGTCAATGGAGAAATTCCGCAATGAGTCTGCAACAAGTTCGCTACACGTCCGCAACAACCAGTGTATGCTGCGGACACAAAATTCCGCACCGCAGCCTGAGGTGTGGAAAGCAATGGAGAAACGTGTACGCTGCGGATTTCCACAGCGGACTGTCCACAGCGGAATTCCAGAGCAATTCCGCCACGTCTGGTCATGCCCTTAGAGTCAGGTGGGTAAGGGTCACAGAAGTAAGCATGAGTGAGTGTATTGTATTTTATATGTGTATTTAGGCACATGGGAGAGTACTAGGATAGGATTGCAAAATCTTGTTGATATATTGTACCACGCATAGTATTAGTACACTCATTACATATTGATGGTTATTATATGTATTGAATTATACTGATACTGTATCATGATTATACATATCTATATTGTGTATACTGTGTTTTATAGCGGAGTGTGATTTTGTGCTAGTAATATACCTTCTTTATTATACACTTGTGTCATGAATCACCGCGTGCACACACTTAGATAATAAAGCAAATAGAAAGTGTAATACAAGGGGAAAGGTAGGGGAGCTGGACACAACCCTAGTGACCCTAATAAAAGGAGGTAGTAATGGTGGGGGAAACTAACCCAGTCAAACCAACCAAATATTAGCCCTTTTACAGGACATATACAGAAAACTGTACACCAAACATTGTGTGAGTAGAATCAGTAGAGTATATCCTTCTCCCATGACATAACTAACATCATTCGCTCTACAATGGCATCACGTAAAACGTAAGATTAGTGTTCCTTATTCTTCTGTGTGATTCTTGTATTTCTTGTCTCTACAGTTGGAGTTCTCTTCATAGACAGACACAAACAGGTTCTGATTAAAAGAATAACAACTATACAACCAGTTATAGATGGTTTGCTCCATGAAAATATGCTAACAAGAGAAAAGTGTGATTATATAATGGGAATGTCAGATACTGAGGAGATGATGAGACGTTACCATCAGAGACTGGAATGACGATGACAAAGAGAAGGTTTATAACACTTTGTATAAGTACAATCCCAGCGTCATTGATGACCTGAAAATGCTGGAAGATTTATCAAAATTAGGACAACACAGTAAGTGTAAATGTGATCCGTGTCCATTACTCCATGCTGTACTCTCCTCCTCTGCATACAGATATGAAGGGTCTTTGTATCAAAAGAAATATTTTAAGGTTTACTTTGCACTTACCATAAGCATTAGATTTTTGTTGAGATGCCTCAATAAATTCATAGGACGGGTTAGAGCAGGAGTGCATCATGCATGAGACCAGGTGTGCACCATCCATGACATCAGGTTTGCACCATCCATGACATCAGGTGTGCACCATCCATGACATCAGGTGTGCACCATCCATGACATCAGGTGTGCACCATCCATGACATCAGGTGTGCACCATCCATAACATCAGGTGTGCACCATCCATGAGACAAGGTGTACATGATCCATAAGACCAGGTGTGCACCATCCATGACATCAGGTTTGCACCATCCATGACATCAGGTGTGCACCATCCATAACATCAGGTGTGCACCATCCATGACATCAGGTGTGCAACATCCATGAGACAAGGTGTACATGATCCATAAGACCAGGTGTGCACCATCCATGACATCAGGTGTGCACCATCCATAACATCAGGTGTGCACCATCCATGACATCAGGTGTGCAACATCCATGACATCAGGTGTGCACCATCCATGAGACCAGGTAAGCACTTTTCTCCAGCCAGCACCTCTCACTGACTGCTAGGGGGCATTATTTTGAAAGATATACAGTATTTTGTATTACCAAGCACTTTACCTACAATTAACTTAGGGAGGTAGGAGAAACATTTCACTTTTTGGTTCAGGTATCAAAAAAGTTAGTATCACCCCAAGGTTAAAGGGGTTTTCCGGTACTACAATATTGATGGCCTACTTGCAGGATGTATAAATATCAGATATGTAGGGTACGACTTCCAGCACCCCCGTCTATCATGTGACTGAAGGGGCGATGGGGCTTGCAGGAGCTTTTTTGTTTACTAGGAACAGTGCCATACAACTGGTATTGGCCTTGCCAGGTATTGCAGCACAGTCCATTTAACTTGAATGTGACTGAGCTGCAGAAAGCTGTAGTAACAGATACAGTCACTAATAGTATGGTGATGTGTCTGGTAAACATTGTAGGAGACAGTCATTTGATCAGCAGGGTGGCAGGAGTCAGGCCCCCACTGTTTTGATAATGATGGCCTATCTGAAGGACAGGCCATTCATATTATAGTCCTGAAAAAGTTACTTTAACCTCTTAGTGACACCTGCTTGCTACAGCGGGATTTAAGTCAACTCCGACCTCAGCCATTTAACCCCTCATGGTCGATAGTGACTTCAGAATCTGAACAGTTAGACAAAGGGAGGGGAGTCTGAGCATTTGCTATGGCAGTCGAGGGCCTAATGTAGACCTCCAGTTCTGCCTTCTGTGTTTTAGGCAGATCTTAATAAGAGAGTAAAGGAGTGACCCAGCGATCTAAAAAAAGAAAAAAGTAAAACAAATATAATAAATAAATAAATCAAAAGTAAAAAAAAAAGCCTTTTCCTATTTTTCACATAAAAAATACACATAATTAGTATTACTGCATCCGTAAAAGTCTGAACAATCAAAATATCACGTTATTTATCCCGCATGGTGAACGCCGTAGAAAACAAACTTCACAATGTTAGAATTGACGTTTTTTGGTCACCTCGCTTACCCCCGAAGAAACAAAACATTGGTGAAAGTGATAAAAAAAGTTGTATATACTCTAAAATGGTACCAAAAAAAATGACAGCTCGCCCCGCAAATCTCAATCCCTCACACCGCTCCATGGACGAAAAAAATCAGTGTGAGAATATGACGACAAAAAACTATTTTTGTTTTTAACAAATAGTATTTACTTGGAAAATTAGTAAAACAAAAAAAAATCTAGATAAATTTGGCATTGTTGAAAATATAATGACCTGCAGAATAAAGTTAACATGTAATTTTTAGGGCACAGTGAACGCTGTAAAAAACAAAACCCAAAAAACAATTGCTTTTTTTTTTCTTTTTCAGTTAAATAAAGTGAAAAAGAATACAACTCGTCCCACTAAAAATGGCCTGCCCTGACTCATATCTGTTCTCCTTCATTACATGAACTCAGGCAGCCCCGACCTGTTTATTGATTCTGGTAGCACACTTCAGAATAATAATAATATAATATAATAATAATAATATAATAATAATAATCTTTATTTATATAGCGCAAACATATTCTGCAGCACTTTACAGTTCAGGGGGTACATTGTGCAGACAATATCAGATGTTACATATTGACAAATCTAATACTGTATACAGTTCAAAAAAGTGGAGTGAGGACCCTGCCAGTAAGAGCTTACAATCTATGAGGAAATAAGGGAGACACAAAGTGTAAGGGTATGTACACACACACTAATTACGGACGTAATTCGGGCGTTTTTGCCCCGAATTACGTCCGAAAAATGCGCCTCAATAGTTACATAGTTACATAGTTAGTACGGCTGAAAAAAGACACATGTCCATCAAGTTCAACCAAGGGACGGGAAAAGGGAAGGAAAAATTTCTACACATAGGAGCTAATATTTTTTTGTTCTAGGAAATTATCTAACCCTTTTTTAAAGCCATCTACTGTCCCTGCTGTGACCAGCTCCTGCGGTAGACTATTCCATAGATTCACAGTTCTCACGGTAAAGAAGGCTTGTCGCCTCTGCAGGTTGAACCTTTTTTTCTCCAGACGGAGGGAGTGCCCCCTTGTTTTTTGAGGGGGTTTTACAAGGAACAGGATTTCACCATATTTTTTGTATGTGCCATTAATATATTTATATAAGTTAATCATGTCCCCCCTTAGTCGTCTTTTTTCAAGGCTAAATAGGTTTAATTCTTTCAATCTTTCCTCATAACTTAAATTCTCCATGCCCCTAATTAGCTTCGTTGCTCTTCTTTGTATTTTTTCCAACTCCAGGGCATCCTTTCTATGAACTGGAGCCCAGAACTGAACTGCATATTCTAGATGAGGCCTCACTAATGCTTTGTAAAGTGGTAATATTACATCCCTGTCCCGTGAGTCCATGCCTCTTTTAATACACGACAATATCCTGCTGGCCTTTGAAGCAGCTGATTGACACTGCATGCTGTTATTGAGTTTATGATTTACAAGTACACCCAGATCCTTCTCAACAAGTCAATCTGCCAGTGTAGCTCCCCCTAGGACATATGATGCATGCAGGTTGTTGGTATCCAGATGCATAACTTTACATTTATCTACATTAAACTTCATCTGCCAAGTGGACGCCCAAACACTTAGTTTGTTTAAATCTGCCTGCAATTCATGAACATCTTCCATAGACTGAACTATATTACATAGCTTGGTGTCATCTGCAAAAATAGAAATAGTGCTATTAATCCCATCTTCTATATCGTTAATAAATAAGTTGAATAATGGTGGTCCCAGCACCGAACCCTGGGGTACACCACTTATTACCGGGGACCATTCAGAGTAGGAATCATTGACCACAACCCTCTGGATACGGTCCTTGAGCCAATTCTCAATCCAATTACAAACTATATTTTCTAAACCTATAGTCCTTAATTTACCCATTAGGCGTCTATGGGGGACAGTGTCAAATGCCTTTGCAAAGTCCAAAAACACTAAATCCACAGCGGCCCCTCTGTCTAGACTTCTGCTCACCTCTTCATAAAAACAGATTAGGTTAGTTTGACAACTTCTGTCCTTCGTAAAACCGTGCTGGCTGTCACTTATAATGCTATTTATTGTCACATAATCCTGTATATAGTCCCTCAATAGCCCCTCAAACATTTTCCCCACGATGGATGTTAAGCTTACTGGTCTATAATTACCCGGGGAAGACCTAGAGCCCTTTTTGAAAATAGGCACCACATTTGCGCTGCGCCAGTCCCTTGGCACTATACCAGTCACTAGAGATTCTCTGAATATTATGAAAAGAGGGACAGAAATAACTGAACTAAGCTCTTTAAGAACTCTAGGGTGTAACCCATCTGGTGCCGGGGCCTTGTGCACATTTATTTTATTTAATTTAGCTTGGACCATATCTACATTCATCCAATTCAGTATATCAACTGATATATTAACAGCACTGGCACCGGCTACATCAGCTGCTCTTTCTTCTGTTGTATATACAGAGCGGAAGAACCCATTTAGTAACTCTGCCTTCTCTTGATCCCCTGTTATCAACTCCACATTACCATTATCTAGGGGTCCTACATGTTCAGACCTGGGCTTTTTTGCATTTATATGCTTGAAGAATTTTTTAGGATTTGTTTTACTATCCTTGGCCACCTGCCTTTCATTTTGTATTTTTGCTAATTTTATTACATTTTTACAGATTTTATTAAGCTCTTTATATTTTACAAAGGCTACAGCGTTGACAAACATCTGCCCATTGAAAGCAATGGGCTGATGTTTGTCTGTTCACACGAGGCGTATAATTACGCGCCGCTGTCAAATGACGGCGCGTAAATAGACGCCCACGTCAAAGAAGTGACCTGTCACTTCTTGGGGCGTAATTGGAGCCGTTATTCATTGACTCCAATGAAAAGCAGCGCCAATTACGTCCGTAATGGACGCGGCGTTCAAGCGCCTGCACATGCCGTTACGGCTGAAATTACGGGGATGTTTTCTCCTGAAAACATCCCCGTAATTTCAGCCGTTACGGACGCTGCCGTGTGAACAAGTGTTTGCTTAGTACAATGGTTTGGCCATTTTTTAAACACATTGGGCAGTAACATAAAGCTGCATGAGCCGGTCACCAGCCGGTATCTGTGTATGACGGACATGAAGTGTATTAGGGTGAAGGGAGTGTGGGGGATACTGCTGAATGAAGGGGTTAGGTTCTGATGAATAATGTAAAAGGGGGGCCATGGAAAGGAGTCAGATTAGGGAATGTTATAGGACTGTGTAAATAGATGTGTATTCAGGGCATGTTTAAAACTGTGGATATTGGGAATTAATCTGATTGTCTGGGGTAGCACATTTCAGAGTACGGTGTAGCACGAGAAAACTCTTGGAGACGGGAGTGGGAGGTTCCGATTATGGAGGAAGTTAATCTAAGGTCGTTGGCAGAACGTAGAGCCCGAGTAGGGTGGTGGACAGAGATGAGGGAGGAGATGTAAGGAGGTGCAGCACTGGGGAGAGCTTTGTGGGTGAGAGTAATATGTTTGAATTTAATTCTGAAGGGGATGGGCAACCAGTGCAGTGACTGGCACATGGTTGAGGCGTTGGTGTAGCGGTTGCTCAGAAAGATTAGCCTGGCTGCTGCATTGAGGATAGATTGGAGAGGGGAGAGTTTGGTGAGGGGAAGACCGACTAGTAATGAGTTACAGTTAATAAGATGAGAGTGAATCAGAGCAACAATGAGAGTTTTGGCGGTTTCCTCAGTAAGAAAAGGGCGGATTCTGGAGATGTTTTTGAGGTAAAAGTGACAGGAGCGTGAAAGTGATTGAATGTGAGGAGTAATGGAAAGATCTGAGTCAAAAATAACCTCGAGGTGGCGGGCGTGCAGCCTTGGAGTTATGGTAGTGCCACACACAGAGATGGAGACATCAGGTTTGGGGAGGTTAGTAGATGGTGGGAACACAAGGAGCTCAGTTTTAGAAAGATTTAGTTTCAGATAGAGAGAGGACATGATGTTAGAGACAGCGGACAGACAATCACTGGTGTTTTGTATTAGGGCAGGGGTGATGTCATGGGAATAGATATATAATACGGTGTCAGCATGGTGATGGTACTGGAAATCTGCTGATGGTTTGTCCAATAGGGGCTGAGTAGATAGAAAAGAGGAGCGGACCTAGGACTGATCCCTGAGGAACCCCGATAGCAAGGGGAAGAGGAGAAGAAGTAGAACCAGTAAATGACACACTGAACGAGTGGTCGAGATAGGAGGAAAACAGGAGAGAGCCGTGTATTTAAGGCCAATAGAGTGGAGCATGTTAAGTAGGAGTTTGTGGTCTACAGTGTCAAAGGCTGCAGAGAGATCCAGAAGAATCAGTAGAGAGTATTTGCCATTAGATTTTGCCGCCAAGAGATTGTTTAAGACTTTAGTAAGGACAGTTTCTGTGGATAGCACAGTGCGGAATAACATCTGCAAGCCATCAATGCTTATTATTAGAGAATGCTCCGAGGACACGACCTGGGGATTCCCTGAACAAAGTCCATACCCATGTATAAAAATGGATATAAATATATATTTTTTATTTAATAAAAGTCAATAACCAATTTAAAAAACCTATACAGTACTGTGCAAAAGATTTAGGCATTTGTGGAAAAATGCTGCACAGTAAGAATGCTTTCAAAAATAGTAGTCTTAAAGAGGCTCTGTCACCACATTATAAGTGCCCTATCTCCTAGATAAGAAGATTGGCGCTATACTGTAGGTGACAGCAGTGCTTTTTATTTAGAAAAACGATCTATTTTTACCACTTTATGAGCGATTTTTTGTTTCTTAATGCCCAAGTGGGCGTGTTTTTACTTTAGACCAAGTGGGCGTTGTACAGAGGAGTGTATGACGCTGACCAATCAGCGACCAATCAGCGTCATACACTTCTCTCCGTTGATTTACACAGCAGCATCGTGTTCTTACTAGAACATGATGTGAAGCCACATACACACACAATAACGTTAATCAAGTGTCCTGACAATGAATATACATTACCTCCAGCCGGGACGTGATGTGTATTCAGAATCCTGACACGTCTGAATCTTTTCTGTGAGATTTCCGGCAAGGCAAACGTAATCTCGCGAGATTAGGCTGTAAACTGTCATTTAAAACGAGATTACGTTTGCCTTGCTGGAAATCTCACAGAAAAGATTCAGAAGTGTCAGGATTCTGAATACACATCACGTCCTGGCTGGAGGTAATGTATATTCATTATCAGGACACTGCAGTAATGTTATAGTGTGTTTGTGTGGCTGCACATAGCGATCTAGCTATATCGCTACAGTATGTGCTGTGTAAATGAATGGAGAGGTGTATGACGTTGATTGGTCACTGTTTGGTCAGCGTCATACACGCCTCTGTACAACTCCCACTTGGTCTAAAGTAAAAACACGCCCACTTGGGCATTAAGAAAGTCATTAGCATAAAGCTAAAAATCGCTCATAAAGTGGTAAAAATAGATTGTTTTTTCTAAATAAAAAGCACTGCTGTGACCTACATTATAGCGCCGATCTCCTTATGTAGGAGATATGGCACTTATAATGTGGTGACAGAACCTCTTTAATAGTTTATTATTATCAATTAACAAAATTCAAAGTAAAAGAACAGAAGAGAAATCTAAATCAAATCAATATTTGGTGTGACCACCCTTGGCCTTCAAAACAGCACAAATTATTCTAGGTACACTTGCACACAGTTTTCGAAGGAACTCGGCAGGGAGGTTGTTCCAAACATCGTCCTACCCCTCTGTGGATGTAGGCATCCTCAAATCTTTCAATCTCTTCATGTAATCTCAGACAGACTCGATGTTGAGATCAGGGCTCTGTGGGGTCCATATCATCGCCTCCCTCGTGGTATTGCATGATGTATAAGTATCTGCCTGTATATCTCAGCATTGAGGACACCGTTAATCCTGACCAAATCCCCAACTTAATTTGCTGAAATGCAGCCCCAAACTTGCAAGAAACGTCCATCATGCTTCACTGTTGCCTGCAGAAAATCATTATTGTACCACTGTCCAGCCCTTTGGCGAACAAACTGCCTTGGACTCATCAGTCCAGAGCACCTGCTGCAATTTTTCTACATCCCAGTTCCTATGTTTCCATGCATAGTTGTGTCGCTTGGCCTTGTTTCCACATCGAAGGTATGGCTTTCTGTCCGCAATTCTTCCATGGAGACCACTTCTAGCCAGACTTCTCCGAACAGTAGATGGGTGTACCGGGGTCCCACCGGTTTCTGCCAGTTCTGAGCAGATAGCACTGCTTGACATCTTCCGATTTTGAGGGGAAGTAGGCATGATGTGTCTTTGATCTGCTGCACTGTTTCCTTAATTCACCTCTGTTTCTAAAGTCCTCAATGTTGCCCGCAGCTTTGTGCTTCTTCAAAACAGCTTGAAAAGCACATCTTGAAACCCCAGTCTGCTTTGAAATCTTTGCCTAGGAGAGACCTTCCTGATGCAGTATAACTACCTTGTGACTTGTCATGGTGGACCTGTGACATAAAACTGTTTTCCACAACCTCACCTTTGTAGCAGAGTTTGGCTGTTTCTCACCCAGTTTTAAGCATCCTACACAGCTGTTTCTGTTACAGTAAATGACTGTGTTTTAACCTACATATGAAAAGGATGATTATTATCACCTGTTTGGTATAATTGGTAGATCGTACACCTCGTATACCTAGAAAAATTTATGCAGTTTTGAAGACAAAGGGTGGTCACACCAAGTTATGATTTGATTTAGGTTTCTCTTGTGCTCATTCACTTTGCATTTCTTAATTGATTAAAAAAACTGTTAACACTTCTATTTTTGAAAGCGTTCTAACTTTGCAGAATTTTTCCACATCTTCCTAAAACTCTTGCACAGTACTGAACATATTAGCTATCCCCATACTCGTAATAACCGCTACAATTAAGTTATTAATGTGAACCATTTACTCAGTAGAAATTTAAAAAAAACAATGGTAAAATTGTTTTTTTTTTCTCTATTCCTACATCATGAAAAATGGATATATATTAAATGCTACTGTATAAGAAAATGCTACGTGTAAGAAAAAAATGTCTATAAATGTACATGAAAATAAATGCAATAAAAGGCCTAAACTTTGTAGCCTTAAAAAGAAAAATGTTATGTCTGAAAAGTGCAAAGAAGCAAAAACTCTTTATTAACATATTAAAGTTTATAAGCGTAGAATGTGGTCCTGAAAACAGGCTACAAATGAAAATAGACATTAACTTTAACACATATTGCGCTAAATTATTTTTCTCTAAAATTCCATTTAATTGCATTGAAACACTGGGGCAGTGTTAATATACAGATCGCTGGAGTAATATGTCCCTATGTTATTAACAGGCGCAACTTATTAAATTAGGCATATCTCTGGCTGTTTGTGAAAAATTCAAATTCATGCTATACTTTAAGGCAATTTTGGGAGTAAATTATAGTAAATTTGTTTGGCCGCTGAAAGCCCAACCCAATTTTTTTAAGCCCCATCAAATTTTTGATTATGTGACGTGTGCTGTGAAAATGCCCCAAAAATCTAAATATATTAATATGTTTCCTGAAGTTCTTGAGTGAAATGATTGCTGAGCATTTTGGTAGACAAAGACAATTTCTCGTTTCATTAAATTCATTGTGCAAAAGTCTAGAGGATGTATAGAGAATATCTAAAATCTGCCTTTCCTCTTCCAACAGCCCAGTTTTTAGAAAAGCATCGCTTGGATCTGATCAATAAGGTGATCATGGTAGAGCCAATTCTAGATGATCTCAGGGACCAAGGTTTTCTAGAAAAAAAGCAGTATGATATTCTGCATCGTCACTCTTCCATCAGAATGAAGATGACCGAGCTCCTCGACATTGTGGACAACTGGAGTGATTATTCCAAGAAGATGTTCTTTCATTCTTTGTGTGCGTACAATTACTCTATAATTAAAGATCTTCATAATTCTGGCAAAAAGACGACTACAGAAATAGTCTTAAAATCTCCGGGTATATACATGTTATTGAACTTTCCACGTAGGAACCATGTCTTCTATTGTATGTGTTAAGGAAAACTTATGTTTTTAGTGGATTGGAAGGGTTTAAGTCCTGAGGAGAGATCTTGGAAACCAATAAAAAACATGCATATTCCATCTCTTATTAGTTACTTTTATAGAAAGTATCCTCAAAAACCTAAAAAGACGGGGCATAAGAGGAGGGTATTGTAATGGCCTCTGCTCCCTGCCACCGGCACGCTATATCGCTCCTCGATGTCCTGGTCCACGATGTCATCCTCCTTCTCTTCTGCCTGTAGCGTCTAGCAGGCACTCCAGCCACCGACGCGCTCCAATAGGTCTATTCTTAAAGGGCCAGAGCGGCAATTTTCTATCTATCACCTGATGTTCAATTTAAGCTCATCCTGCTTTTAAATACATTGCCAGAGCAATTTGGTTCCTTAGTGTTCCCCATGTTGCTGAGTTTTCCAGTTGACTGGTTGCTAAATCAATGTGTGTACCAATCTTCTGCCTGTTTTTGACCATCCGTGCCTGCCGCTCGCCCTAATCTATTGCTATTTTCACTGTATTAATATTCTGCCTTCCCAGACATATTGCTGCGTAACCGTATTGCACCTCTACTGATTTTCCAGACCTATTGTTTAGCTACAACTCTGACTGTACCAAAGTCATCAAAATAAACTACTTTGGGGGCAGCGACCTGGGGTTCCCTGCAGCTAAGTCTACATCCCTGTACAGGAGTTAAAGGGTGAAAACATGGTGTTCCCTTAGACCGCTCCATGGAGTAGCCACAAGTCAATTTCCTTGGTGACAAGAAGGGTTTACACCCACCCTTACTGGCTCTACTACAGCCCTATCCTTGAGATGTCATTACACTGACTTTTGTTCCGATGCTGTATGTATGTACTGAGCTTGGTTCTGGTGCTGTATTATGTACTGAGCTTGGTTCTTGTGCTGTATATATGTACTGAGCTTAGTTCTGGTACTGTTTATATGTACTGAGCTTAAATCTGGTGCAGTTTATATGTACTGAACTTAAATCTAGTGCTGTATTTATGTACTGAGCTGGGTTCTGGTGCTGTACGTATGTACAAAGCTTGGTTCAGTTGCTCTATATATGTAGTGACCTTGGTTGTAATGGTGTTTATATCTATTGTGCTTTTCTCTGGTGCACTATATATGTATTCTGTTCTGGTGCTATATTTATGTACAGAGCTTGGCTCTGGTGCTGTGTATTTATGTGCTGAGCTTGGCTCTGGTGCTCTATATATGTACTGAGCTTTTCTCTTGTGCAGTATAAATGTACTGAGATTTGTTCTGGTGCTGTATTGATGTACTGAGCTTGGTTGTGGTGCTGTATTTATGTACTGAGCTTGGATGTTGCGCTGTATTTATGTACTGAGTATATATACGGCGCTGTCGGCAAGGTGTTCCCGCAAACCGCAGTACACTTACGTCGCAGTGATGGTGACGCCTCAGAAGCAGAGCCGGCACCATCACCACGGGGTAACAGCTGTATTATACAGCTGGCACCCTCCTGTAACTGTAGCTATTCTCCGAACCGGCTGATTAACCCCTCAGATGCTGCTCTAAATAGAGCGCAGCATCTGATGGGTTTAAACCCGACCGGCAACCTAGCGACGCAATCGCTGGGTTGCTATGGCAATCGGACGCCAGATAATGGCGTCCGAGTCTGCCTTGTACGGGAGCCGGTGAGGACCCGCCTGCGGCGTGTCCTCATAGGCTTGCTGTCAGTGAATAACTGACAGCGCTAATACACTCATGTCAACCCGGGTGGCAAGTAGGATAAGATCGTCTATGGTAGATGGCAAATTGCGAACGGCCAGCTGACAAAGGATGTGGCGGATGACACATGACATGGCAAACAACAGCAGGTGCAGTAGACACGACTCCAACTAGTAGGCACAGGAACAAGAAAACAGCACGGAATACAGGAACAGGTAACAGGGCACAGGGCACGGGTAACAACTGGAACGGGAAACACTAAGGAACCATTTGCAAGACAGACTTGGGATAAACTAACAACGCTCAGGCAAGGATCAGACGGGCTGGGGCCTTCTTATAGTCCAAGAAATCATGTGTGTTGATGATGATGATTTCTTTCATGTGCGCCTGCTGACCCTTTAAGAGCGGGCACGAGCGAGTGCGCTTACCCTACGGGACACAGCGGACCAGAGCGGAAGTGAGCACTGGAGTCTCCTAGGAAGGAGATGGGGATCAGCGCTCACAGATCCATGGCTGCGGGCTTCAGGAGGTGAGTAGACCCTACGGCCCGCGGCCATGGATGCTACAGGATGTATATATGTACTGAGCTTGGTTATGGGGATGTATTTATGTATTGAGCATGGTTCTGGTGCTGTATATATGTACTTAGCTAGTTTCTCCTGCTGTATATATGTAATGACCTTAGTTGCTGTGCTGTATATATGTACTGAGCTTTGTTCTGGTACAGTATTTATGTACTGAGCTTGGTTCTGGCACTGTATATCTGTACTGAGCTTTGTTCTAGTATAATATTTATGTACTGAGCTTTCTTCTGGTTCTGTATACATGTACTGACCTTTGTTCTGGTGATATATTTATGTATTATGCTTGGTTCTGGTACTGTAGTTATGGACTGGGTTTTGTTCTGGTGCTGTGTTTATGTTTTGTGCTTGCTTCTGATTTTGTGTAAAGGTACTTAGTTAGGTCCTAGTGTTGTATCTATGTACCGAGCTAAGTTCTGGTGCTGTATTTATTTACTGAACTTTGTTCCGGGACTAAATTTATGTACTGAGCTTGGTTATGGTTGTGTATATATGTACTGAGCTTTGTTCTGGTGCTGTATTTAGGTACTGAGCTTTGTTCTGATACTGTATTTATGTACTTAACTTGGTTCCGATGCTGTATTTATGTTCTAATCTTGGTTCTGGTGCTGTATTTATGTACTGAGTTTTGTCCTAGTGCTGTATCTAGGTACTGAGCTTTGTTCTGGTGCTGTAATGATGGGGGTAAGGAAACAGACAAGTGAGCCCTAATCTACCCGCCACTCAGTCCCTGCCTACTTGCAACGACCTGCCCAAGGCGACGGGGCACAACTGGGCGATGGTCCCAACGCTCAATAAGTGCACGACAGACAAACAGACATGGGTACACAAGCAAGGGAAAAGGGGCAGTTGCCCACGGCAACACCGTGAGCAACAAGAGTGGTGAACGAGCCGAATCAAACCAGGAGTGTACGAGATACCAAACGCAGAGCAGGAGAGTAGTGAACAAGCCGAGTCAAACCAGGAGTGTACAAGGTACCAAACGCAGAGCAGGAGAGTAGTCAGTAAGCCAGGGTCAATATGAAGCAGGGTAAAATGGTACAAGAAGCTGCAGCAGGGCCAGGAAACAAAACGAGAAGAATCACAAGCAAGGAGGAACAGGAAAGGCAGGTATAAATAGACAGAGGGCGGGAGCTAGCTCCGTCTGGCCAGGCTGTGATAGGCTATCCCACTCCTAAGCCTGCCATCCTGAGTGGTGGAAGATGGAGTTAGTCTCACAGACATGGAAGCAGGTGCAGACTGATTACCTATGGGCGTGGTTACAGAAGCTGTGCCTGGCAGATCCTTAACAGCACCCCCCCCCTTTTATGAGGGGCCACCGGACCCTTTCTAGATGGACCTGGTTTATTGGAGAAACGAAGGTGGAACCTCCTGACCAATACCCCAGCGTGAAAATCCCGGGGGGGTCCCAAGTCCTCTCCTCAGGCCCGTATCCTCTCCAATGGACCAGGTACTGGAGGGAGCCTTGTACCATCTTGCTGTCCACAATCTTGGCCACCTCGAATGCTACCCCCTCAGGGGTGAGAACGGGGACAGGAGGTTTCCTCGAGGGAGCCAAGGACGGGGAGCAGCGTTTAAGGAGGGAGGCATGAAACACGTCGTGTACTCGAAAAGATGGGGGCAACTCCAGTCGGAAGGAGACAGGATTGAGGACTTCAATGACCTTGTACGGCCCTATAAACCGGGGAGCAAACTTCTTGGACGGGACTTTAAGGCGCAAGTTCTTAGACGATAGCCACACCAGATCCCTGACCATAAACAAGGGGTTAGCAGAACGTCTTCTATCTGCCTGAGTTTTTTGTATGCTCTGGGACACCTCTAGGTTCTTCTGAACCTGGGCCCAGACTGTGCACAGTTCCCGATGAACGACCTCTACCTCGGGATTGTTGGAACTACCAGGTGAAATGGAGGAGTACCGTTGATTAAACCCAAAATTACAGAAAAAGGGGGAGACCCCTGACGAGTTACTGACCCGGTTATTAAGGGAAAATTCGGCTAGTGGAATGAATGAGACCCAATCATATTGACAGTCAGAGATAAAACACCTTAAATATTGTTCTAGAGACTGAGTAGTCCTCTCAGTTTGGCCATTAGTTTCAGGATGGAAGGCAGAGGAGAAGGACAGATCAATCTCAAACTTTTTACAGAAGGCTCTCCAAAACAAAGAAACAAATTGTACCCCTCTGTCAGAAACAATATTGACAGGGACCCCATGGAGACGCAGGATGTGTTTGACAAACAAGGTAGCTAACGTCTTAGCATTGGGTAGTTTTTTGAGGGGCACAAAGTGGCACATCTTACTGAAGCGGTCTACTACAACCCACACTACCGACTTGCCTTGAGATGGAGTCAAATCGGTGATAAAATCCATGGAGATATGGGTCCTGGGAGTCTTGGACCTAGCAAAAACCTCACAAGCGGCGACGTAGGCCTTAACGTCTTTAGGCAACCCAGGCCACCAATAGTTTCTGGCAATGAGGTGCTTGGTACCCAGGATGCCTGGATGACCAGATAGTGCGGAGTCATGATTTTCCCTAAGTACCCTTAGCCGGAATTGCAGGGGAACAAACAGCTTGTTCTCAGGAAGGTTCCCGAGAGCTGAACCTTGATCAGCAGCAATTTCAGAGACTAAATCAGAGTCAATAGAGGAAATGATTATACCTGGAGGCAAAATACAAGCAGGATCTTCCTCCGAAGGTGGGCTGGCCATGAAGCTACGCGACAGTGCATCAGCCTTAATATTTTTAGACCCGGCCCTATAGGTAACCAAAAAATTGAATCTGGTAAAAAATAATGCCCATCGAGCTTGTCTCGGGTTAAGCCTCCGGGCAGATTCTAGGAAAACCAGATTCTTGTGGTCGGTAAGGACCGTTACCTGGTGCCTAGCCCCCTCCAGGAAGTGGCGCCACTCTTCAAATGCCCATTTAATGGCTAAGAGTTCGCGGTTGCCAATATCATAGTTACACTCAGTGGGCGAAAACTTCCTGGAGAAGTAGGCACAGGGACGGGGATGGGTGAGGGACCTGGTACCCTGGGACAAGACAGCCCCCACTCCCACCTCGGACGCGTCAACCTCCACGATAAATGGCTCCATTTTGTTGGGCTGAACCAACACCGGGGCTGAGATAAAGCACTTCTTAAGGACCTCAAAAGCCTGGACAGCCTCAGGAGGCCAGCGGAGGAGATCAGCACCCTTGCGAGTGAGGTCCGTAAGAGGCTTAGCGATGACCGAGAAGTTAGCAATAAATCTCCTGTAATAATTAGCGAACCCCAAGAAGCACTTTAACGCCTTCAGGGAGGCAGGTTGGACCCATTCCGCCACAGCCTGGACCTTGGCGGGGTCCATGCGGAATTCATGAGGAGTGAGGATTTGACCCAAAAATGGTATCTCCTGCACCCCAAACACACATTTTTCGGTCTTTGCAAACAGTTTGTTTTCCCGAAGGACCTGGAGCACCTTCCTGACATGCTCAATGTGGGAGGACCAGTCCTTGGAAAACACAAGTATGTCATCAAGGTACACTACAAGAAATACCCCCAGGTAATCTCTTAAAATCTCATTTATGAAATTCTGGAAGACCGCAGGAGCATTACACAACCCAAAGGGCATGACAAGGTATTCGAAATGACCTTCGGGCGTGTTAAACGCAGTCTTCCACTCATCCCCCTCTTTGATGCGGATAAGGTTATACGCCCCCCGTAGATCAAACTTAGAGAACCATTGGGCCCCCTGAACCTGATTAAAGAGATCAGGAATCAATGGAAGGGGATACTGGTTCCTTACAGTGACCTTATTCAAGTTACGGTAGTCAATGCATGGCCTAAGACCACCATTCTTCTTCCCTACGAAGAAGAAGCCAGCACCTACCGGAGAAGTAGAGGGGCGAATGTAACCCTTGGCCAGGCATTCCTGGATATACTCTCTCATGGCTTCACGTTCGGGACAAGAGAGATTAAATATCCTACCCTTAGGGAGCTTAGCTCCTGGTACCAAATCGATAGCGCAAGCGTATTCTCTATGAGGAGGTAACACTTCGGAGGCCTCCTTAGAGAAAACATCAGCGAAGTCCTGAACAAACTCAGGTAGCGTGTTAACCTCCTCAGGGTGAGAAATAGATTTAACAGAAAAACATGACGTCAAGCATTCATTACCCAATTTGGTAAGATCCCCAGTATTCCAGTCAAACGTGGGATTAAGCAACTGCAACCAGGGAAGGCCTAAAACCAAATTGGACGATAATCCCTGCATCAACAGTACAGAGCACTGCTCCAAATGCATGGAGCCAACAAGGAGTTCAAAAACAGGGGTATGCTATGTAAAATAACCATTAGCAAGAGGAGTGGAGTCGATACCCACTACCGGGACAGGTTTAGGCAAATCAATCAAAGGCATAGCTAGAGACATAGCAAATTCCACAGACATGATATTAGCAGACGACCCTGAATCCACGAAGGCACTGCCGGTAGCAGACCTACCACCAAAAGAGACCTGAAAGGGAAGCAAGATTTTATTACGTTTCATATTTACGGGAAATACCTGTGCGCCCAAGTGACCTCCCCGATGATCACTTAGGCGCGGAAGTTTTCCTGCTGCTTATTCTTACGCCTAGGACAGGTGTTCACTTGATGCTTGTCATCCCCACAATAGAAGCAGAGACCATTCTTCCTGCGGAACTCTCTACGTTGTTGGGGGGACACGGAGGCCCCGAGTTGCATATGTACCTCCGAGTCTTCCGTGGAAGAACGAAGCAACGGAACATCGGGAGGCATCATGGGGGAGTCAGAATAGAAAACACAAAAACGTTCACGTTGTCGTTCCCTGAGACGTCGGTCAATTCGTACCGCTAAAGCCATAACCTGGTCTAGGGAGTCAGAAGAGGGATAGCTAACTAGCAGGTCTTTCAGGGCGTTCGACAGACCCAACCTTATCTGGCACCTTAAGGCAGGGTCATTCCACCGAGAAGCTACGCACCACTTCCTAAAGTCAGAGCAATACTCCTCAACAGGTCTCTTACCCTGACGTAAGGTCACCAGCTGACTCTCGGCAAAGGCAGTCCTGTCAGTCTCGTCATAAATGAGTCCGAGAGCAGAAAAGAAAAGATCAACGGAGGAAAGTTCAGGGGCGTCAGGAGCCAAGGAGAAGGCCCATTCTTGGGGCCCTTCCTGGAGCCGGGATATAATTATACCCACCCGCTGGCTCTCAGAACCTGAGGAGTGGGGCTTTAAACGAAAATAGAGCCTACAACTCTCCCGAAAGGAGAGAAAATTCTTCCGGTCCCCTGAGAACCGGTCAGGCAACTTGATGTGGGGTTCAAGAGGTGAGGTGAGGGGCACTACCATGGTAGCATCAGGCTGGTTGACCCTCTGAGCCAGGGCCTGGACCTGTAGGGAGAGACCCTGCATTTTCTGAACCAGGGTCTCAAGGGGGTCCATAGTAGTGTGAGGGACCAGGGTAGAGTAGGTATATGGGCTTGTGATTATGTAATGATGGGGGTAAGGAAACAGACAAGTGAGCCCTAATCTACCCGCCACTCAGTCCCTGCCTACTTGCAACGACCCGCCCTAGGCGACGGGGTACAACTGGGCGACGGTCCCTACGCTCAATAAGTGCACGACAGACAAACAGACAAGGGTACACAAGCAAGGGAAAAGGGGCAGTTGCCCACGGCAACACCGTGAGCAACAAGAGTGGTGAACGAGTCGAGTCAAACCAGGAGCGTACGAGGTACCAAACGCAGAGCAGGAGAGTAGTGAACAAGCCGAGTCAAACCAGGAGTGTACGAGGTACCAAACGCAGAGCAGGAGAGTAGTCAGTAAGCCTGGGTCAATATGAAGCAGGGTTAAATAGTACAAGAAGCTGCAGCAGAGCCAGGAAACAAAACGAGAAGAATCACAAGCAAGGAGGAACAGGAAAGGCAGGTATAAATAGACAGAGGGCGGGAGCTAGCTCCGTCTGGCCAGGCTGTGATAGGCTCTCCCACTCCTAAGCCTGCCATCCTGAGTGGTGGAAGATGGAGTCAGTCTCACAGACATGGAAGCAGGTGCAGACTGATTACCTATGGGCGTGGATACAGAAGATGTGCCTGGCAGATCCTTAACAGGTGCTGTATTTATAGAATGTGCTTGGTCCTGGTGTTGTGTTTATGTACTGAGTTTTGATCTGGTGCTGTATATATGTACTGAGCTTGGTTTTAGTGCTGTATTTATGTATTGTGTTTTGTTCTGGTTCTGTAGTTATGGACTGGGTTTTGCTCTGGTGCTGTATTTATGTTCTGTGCTTTCTTCTGGTTTTGTGTAAAGGCACTGAGTTAGGTCCTAGTGTTGTATCTACGTACCGAGCTGGGTTCTGGTGCTGTATTTATTTACTGAGCTTCATTCTGGTACTGAATTTATGTACTGAGCTTGGTTATGGTGCTGTTTATATGTACTGAGCTAGGTTATGGTGCTGTATCTATGTACTGAGCTTTGTTCTGGTGCTGTATTTATGTACCATGCTTTGTTCTGGTGCTGTATTATGTACTGAGCTCGGTTATGGTGCTGTATTTGTGTACTGAGCTTTGTTCTGGTGCTGTATTTATATACTTAACTTGGTTTTAATGCTGTATTTATGTTCTAAGCTTGGTTCTTGTGCTGTATGTATGTACTGAGTTCTGTCCTAGTTGTGTATCTATGTACTATGCTTTGTTCTGGTGCTGTATATATGTACTGAGCTTGGTTCTCATGTTGTATTCATGTATTGTGCTTGGCTCTGCTTTTGTCTATATGTACCCGACTAGAGGTGAAGCTCTGTTGGATCTGGTCATTTCTAATAATGCAGATCTTGTTGGGAATGTCAATGTTCGTGAAAACCTCGGTAACAGTGATCACAATATAGTTACATTTTACCTATACTGTAAAAAACAAACGCAGGCTGGGAGGGCAAAAACATTTAATTTTAAGAAAGCCAATTTCCCCAGGATGAGGGCGGCAATTCAGGATATAGACTGGGAAGAACTAATGTCAAATAATGGAACAAATGATAAATGGGAGATTTTCAAATCTACTTTGAGTTATTATAGTGCAAAATTTATTCCTACAGGTAATAAGTATAAACGACTCAAATTAAACCCCACATGGCTTACACCTTCTGTGAAAGGGGCAATACATGACAAAAAAAAGGGCATTTAAAAAATACAAATCTGAGGGTACAGCTGTAGCCTTTGTAAAATATAAAGAGCTTAATAAAATCTGTAAAAATGTAATAAAATTAGCAAAAATACAAAATGAAAGGCAGGTGGCCAAGGATAGTAAAACAAATCCTAAAAAATTCTTCAAGCATATAAATGCAAAAAAGCCAAGGTCTGAACATGTAGGACCCCTAGATAATGGTAATGGGGAGTTGATCACAGGGGATCAAGAGAAGGCAGAGTTACTAAATGGGTTCTTTAGCTCTGTATATACAACAGAAGAAAGAGCAGCTGATGTAGCCGGTGCCAGTGCTGTTAATATATCAGTTGATATACTGAATTGGATGAATGTAGAGATGGTCCAAGCTAAATTAAATAAAATAAATGTGCACAAGGCTCCGGGACCAGATGGGTTACACCCTAGAATTCTTAAAGAGCTTAGTTCAGTTATTTCTGTCCCCCTTTTCATAATATTCAGAGAATCTCTAGTGACTGGTATAGTGCCAAGGGACTGGCGCAGGGCAAATGTGGTGCCTATTTTCAAAAAGGGCTCTAGGTCTTCCCCGGGTAATTATAGACCAGTAAGCTTAACATCCATCGTGGGGAAAATGTTTGAGGGGCTATTGAGGGACTATATACAGGATTATGTGACAATAAATAGCATTATAAGTGACAGCCAGCACGGTTTTACTAAGGACAGAAGTTGTCAAACTAACCTAATCTGTTTTTATGAAGAGGTGAGCAGAAGTCTAGACAGAGGGGCCGCTGTGGATTTAGTGTTTTTGGACTTTGCAAAGGCATTTGACACTGTCCCCCATAGACGCCTAATGGGTAAATTAAGGACTATATGTTTAGAAAATATAGTTTGTAATTGGATTGAGAATTGGCTCAAGGACCGTATCCAGAGAGTTGTGGTCAATGATTCCTTCTCTGAATGGTCACCGGTTATAAGTGGTGTACCCCAGGGTTCAGTGCTGGGACCACTATTATTCAACTTATTTATTAATGATATAGAGGAAGGGATTAATAGCACTATTTCTATTTTTGCAGATGACACCAAGCTATGTAATATAGTTCAGACTATGGAAGATGTTCATGAATTACAGGCAGATTTAAACAAACTAAGTGTTTGGGCGTCCACTTGGCAAATGAAGTTTAATGTAGATAAATGTAAAGTTATGCATCTTGGTACCAACAACCTGCATGCATCATATGTCCTAGGGGGCGCTACACTGGCGGATTCACTTGTTGAGAAGGATCTGGGTGTACTTGTAAATCATAAACTCAATAACAGCATGCAGTGTCAATCAGCTGCTTCAAAGGCCAGCAGGATATTGTCGTGTATTAAAAGAGGCATGGACTCACGGGACAGGGATGTAATAATGCCACTTTACAAAGCATTAGTGAGGCCTCATCTAGAATATGCAGTTCAGTTCTGGGCTCCAGTTCATAGAAAGGATGCCCTGGAGTTGGAAAAAATACAAAGAAGAGCAACGAAGCTAATAAGGGGCATGGAGAATTTAAGTTATGAGGAAAGATTGAAAGAATTAAACCTATTTAGTCTTGAAAAAAGACGACTAAAGGGGGACATGATTAACTTATATAAATATATTAATGGCACATACAAAAAATATGGTGAAATCCTGTTCCTTGTAAAACCCCCTCAAAAAACAAGGGGGCACTCCCTCCGTCTGGAGAAAAAAAGGTTCAAGCTGCAGAGGCGACAAGGCTTCTTTACAGTGAGAACTGTGAATTTATGGAATAGCCTACCGCAGGAGCTGGTCACAGCAGGGACAGTAGATGGCTTTAAAAAAGGGTTAGATAATTTCCTAGAACAAAAAAATATTAGCTCCTATGTGTAGAAATTTTTTCTTCCCTTTTCCCTTCCCTTGGTTGAACTTGATGGATATGTGTCTTTTTTCAGCCGTACTAACTATGTAACTATGTAACTATGTACTGAGTTCGGTCCTAGTGTTCTATCTGTGTACTGAGGTTTGTTCTGGTGCTGTATTTATGTACTGAGCTTTGTTCTGGTCCTGTATTTATGTACTAAGCTTGGTTATGGTGCTGTATTTTTATAATGAGCTTGGTTCTATTGTTGTATTTATGTATTTAGCCTGGTACTGGTACTGTATTTATGTACCAAGCTTAGTTATGGTGCTGTTTTTATGTACTTAGCTTGGTTCTGGTATTTTATTTATGTACTGAGCTTCGTTCTGGTGCAGTATCTATGTACTGAGCTCGGTTTTGGCGCTGTATTTATGTACGGAGCTTTGTTCTGGTACTTTAAGTATGTACTGAGCTTGGTACTGGTACTGTATTTTTTTACTGAGGTTATTTCTGGTTTTGTATTTATGTATTGAGCTTTGCTCTTGTGCTGTATATATTTACTAAGCTTAGTTATGTTGCTGTAATTATGTATTGTGCTTTGTTCTGGTTCTGTACTTATATACTGTGCTTTATTCTACTGCTTTATTTATGTAGTGTGCTTCCTTCTGCTTTTTTTGTATATGTACTGAGTTAGGTCCTAGTGTTGTATCTATGTACAGAGCTGGGTTCCGGTGCTGTATTTATGTACTGAGCTTGGTTCTGCTTCTGTATTTATGTACTGAGCTAAGTTCTAGTGCTTTATGTATGTACTGAACGTCGTTCTAGTGCTGTTTATATGTACTGAGCTTGGTTATGGTGCTGTACTTCTGTAATTAGCTTAGTTATGGTAGTGTATATATGTACTGAGCTTTGTTCTGGTGCTGTATTTATGTACTGATCTAGTTTTTCCTGCTGTGTATATGTAATGATTTTAGTTGATTTGCTGTATATATGAATTGAGTTTGGTCCTAGTGTTGTATCTATGTACTGAGCTTTGTTCTGGTACTGTATATATGTACTAAGCTTTGTCCTGGTGCTGTATCTATGTACTGAGTTTGTTCTGGTGCTGTGTATATGTACTGAGCTTGGTTCTGGTGCTGTATTTATGTATGAGCTTTGTTCTGGTGCTGTATTTCTGTTCTGAGCTTGGTTCTGGTGTTGTATTTCTGTTCTGAGCTTTGTTCTGGTGATGTATTTATGTATTGAGCTTTGTTCTGGTGCTGTACTTATGTACTAAGCTTAACCCCTTAATGACGAACCTGTTTTAGGTCTTAACCGATTAACGACCAGCCTATTTTAGACCTTAATGACCAAGCCATTTTTTACGTTTTCCCATCGTCTCAAGCTATAACTTTTTTATTTTTGCATCGATATTGCTGTATAAGGTCTTGTTTTCTGCGGGACAAGTTGTAATTTTTAATAGCACCATTTTGGGGTACATAGATTTTATTGATTAACTTTTATTAACTTTTTTGGGGGGAATATAATTTTTTTTTTAGCAATTTCCCCACTCTTTTTTGCATCCTAAATTTACGCCGCTTACCGTGTGTTATAAATAACACAATAACTTGCAAAGATACCAAATTTATATAGATTCTGTATGTTTTACTACTTTTACACAGTGGAAACACTTTTTTTCAAAATTATTTGTTTTTGCATCTCCATATTTGAAAAGCCATGACTTTTTTATTTTTTCGCCGATGCAACTTTATGAGGGTTTTTTTTTTTGCGGGACGACTTGTAGTTTTTATCGGTACCAGTTTAGAGTAGATGCAACTTATTGGTCACTTCTTATCACATTTATTTTTAGGCTGGATTCACAGAAAACAGCATTTTTTGCATGTTTTTTATTGTATTTTTTACAACGTTCACCGTGCAGGTTAAATGATGTAATAAGTTTATAGTTGGGGTCATTACAGATGCGGAAATACCAAATATGTGTAACTTTGTAACTGTATTTAGTTTTTTTTTAATAATAAAGCAGTTTGTAAGGGGAAAAAGTGAGTTTTTCTTTTTTTTTAACTTTTTTTTTTAACTTTTTATTAAACTTTTTTTACTTTTTTACTAGTCCCACTAGAGGACTTCACTGTGCGATCATCCGATCACATTTATAATACACTGCAATACTTCTGTATTGCAGTGTATTATGCCTGTCCGTGTAAAACGGACAGGCATCTGCTAGGTCATGCCAGAGGCATGACCTAGCAGGCATACAATACAGGCAGACCTGGGGGCCTTTATTAGGCCCCCAGCTGCCATTGGAGACACAGAAACTCAGCGATCTAATCGCCGGGTGCCGGTGGGATGAGAGTGAAGAGCTAAATAAGACAGTTCCAAAAATTTTAAAGATTATTGAGATTCATGGAAAATAATATGCAGGTATAAAAATTAACTTGACAAAGTCTGCTCTAATGCTGGTTGATACAGAAGGAATTACAATACAGGTGCCTTCCGATATTTTAGTTGTGGATCAATTTAAATATTTGGAAATAATTATTTCTAGGAAAATTGAGGACTTTCTGTCATTGAATATTGGACTGTGGATTCAGAAATTATGGTTCGGTAACACTAGACTAAGCAAAATCGTACAGTGTGGAGATTGGGGGAGCAGCTTCTTGATGTTGTTGTCGTAACCGTGCAGACCACTAGCGTCTTCAGCCAGAGAGACCCCAGATGAAGAAGCAAAAGGAAGGAGGAATGACTTTCTTAGACAATGTTTACTACCCTCTTGAGCCTGAGCGGGCACATATTTCTCCCGATGTTCGAAGTACTCCTTGGATTTTGCGTCCTTCAATACCCACCAGAATGCATTCCTATGGGCTATTGATCTGGCAAATGAATTGGACCTTGTAACCCTTCAGGAAAATATAATGGGTATTACATTTTGTAACATTGAGCATGAAAAGTGTCCGCACTGTCACAATGGCCTCTACCCTATGATGCTGAAACTGTTCAGACTATCTCAGTACACTATTGAGTATCTGCTCCATACTCAGGATTACCTGACCACTAGTCTAGAGACATTAGAAGAGAAGGTCAATGCCACCCTGGCTGAGACAGAGTAGATACAAGCAAAAATGGCCAAACAGACACTGGAAGTAAAGACACTTAAAGAGGAATGGAAACCTCAAAAGAAGATCATTTCTACACAGCAGCCTTCTGGTCAGTACCAACGCTGGGCCCTACCACAAGTGCCAAAATTGTGATAAAAGCAAGATAAATGAGCCGATCGAGAACACAAATTAAGATTTATAAATAAACAACTACTGCCCGCCTCCGCCTTCCCTCAGTAATTACTGGTGTGAGAATGACATAAGTATAAGACTTAAACTACAATCTGATTGAATAAAATCTTACTGTGTAGAATAAGACACCCATTGGCAATAAAATGTGTTTGCATTTACACAAGTGAAGCGAAAAAACGTTTACATTGAGGCCAGATTAAAGAGGCTCCGTTACCAGTTTATCACTTCCCTATCTCCTACATAATCTAACAGGTGCTTTACAGCTGATCATTTCTGTGTTTTTTGTTTAAAAAAAATGATTATTTCTGAAGTTATGTTCTTTTTTATAGTTATGCAAATTTTCTCTTAATGCCAAACTGGGCAGATTTTTTCTTTACACCCTGTGGGCGTTTTATAGAAAACAGTATGACGCTGACCAATCAGCGTCATACACTTCTCATTTACTCCCGCAGGTCCTTCACCGGAGTGATGGAAGGCGGACCAGACATCACCTCCAGCCATGCCAGTACGATTATCCTCCTCAGGAGCATCAATTCTTCTAGATACTTGCACACAGTTTTTGAAGGAACTGGATAGGGAGGTTTTTCCAAACGTCTTGGAGAATTATTCTCAAATCTTCTGTGGATGTCGCTTCCTCAAATTTTTCTGTCTCTTCATGTAATTCCAGACAGATTGGATGATGTTGAGATCAAGGTTCTGTAGGGGCCATATCATCACTTCCAGGGCTCCTTGTCCTTCTTTACGCTGAAGATAGTTCTTAATGACATTGGCTCGATGTTTGGGGTTGTTGCCCTTCTGCAGAATAAATTTGGAGCCAAATCAGACGCCTCCTTGATGGTATTACATGATGGATAAGTATCTGCCTGTATTTCTCAGCATTGAGGACACCATTAATCCTGACCAAATCCCAAACTCCATTTGCTGAAATGCTGCCCGAAACTTGCAAGGACCCTCCACCATGCGTCACTGTTGTCTGCAGACCCTCATTATTGTACCGATCTCTATCCCTTCATTGAACAAACTGCCTTCTGTTACAGTCCAGAGCACCTGCTGCCATTTTTACTCATCAGTCCAGAGCACCTGCTGCCATTTTCTGTACCGCCTATTTTTTTGTGCATAGTTGAGTCACTTGACCTTGTTTTCACATCGAAGGTACTACTTTGTGGCGCAATACTTCCATGAAGACCACTTCTGGCCAGACTTCTCTAAACAGTAGATAGGTGTACCTGAGTCCCACTGGTTTGTACCAGTTCTGAGCTGATGGCACTGCTGGACATCTTCCGATTTTGAAGAGCAGTAAGCATGATGTGTCTTTGATTTGCTGCACTAAGTTTACTTGGCCGACCACTGCGTCTACGTTCCTCAACATTGCCTGTATCTATGTTCTTCTTCAAAACAGCTTGAACAGCACAGTGTACCTAGTAGATTTTATGCTGTTTTGACGGCAAAGGGTGGTCACACTAAATATTTATTTGATTTAGATATCTCTTCTGTTTGTTCACTTTGTAGTTTGTTAATTGATAAAAAGAAACAAAAAACGATTAACACTTCTTTATTGAGGCATTCTTACTTTGCAACATTTGGACAAAAGTATTTGGAGACACCTCTTGATCATCGAATTCTGGTGTTTCATTCAGTACTATCGCCACAGGTGTTTGAATTCCAGCACCTCGCTAATGCAGTCTTCTTTACAGACATTTGTGATAGAATGTGTCACGTAGGGTTCGTGGACCCACTGGGCCGTACCGCCTTGGTGGTAAGGCTGTTGGCCAACAGGGCGCAGGTCAAAGTCTATAGTTTATAAAGGGTACCTGTGGCAGCTCGGATAGTAGCAAGGCAGGCTTGGCTGGAACTAGGCAGCAGGTAGACGTCAGGCGTGGAGAAGCAGGACAGGCGTGTTATACAGCACAGCACGGCTACACCTAAGCCTGGCACTAGATCAGGATACAGGTTACAGGATACAGGAACAGGGAACACTGGAAGCAGGAAACACTAGGGGACCATTTGCAAGGCAGACTTGGAATACAACAACAAAGCTCAGGCGTGGGAGGATGGGGCTGGGAACTTCTTAAAGCCCAGGGTACTCTGAAGCAATTAGCTCAATCACCAACATGCGTGCACTCTGGCTTCTTAAGTCTGGACTAGAGATGAGCGAACTTATGAAAAGTTCAGTTCGGCTGGTTCGCCGAATTTCATGAAAAAGTTCGATTCGGACCGAACTAGTTCTGACCGAACCTGTAATTCAAGAAAGCCCCTAAAAATCGTGTATAACACTGTTTAAAAGCCCTAGAAGCCCTGTATAACACTCTTAGGTCACCCATGAGTGTATCCAAGTACTTTTGAGCTGTCTTTAAGGCAAAGTTAGTGTCAAAGTTACGCCAACATGTGTGGCTATAGGATGGGACACGGTGATAACTAACAGAAACCACTGCACTTGTGCATGTTGTATGCTTAATGCATTGTTAAAAAAGGTACAAAAATTAACCATTTTTGGCGGCAGAAGCCTGCCAGGGTTCATACATATAAGGTGGTAAAAGAAGAAGCAATGGCTTTTGACAAGCCCTCAAAAAATGTACCCTTTATGGTGGCAGATGCCTGCCGGGGTTAATCCATACATGGATGTAAAAGCAACAAGCAATGACTTTTCACAAGCCCTCCAAAAATTTACCCTTTTTATTGGCAGATGCCTGCCGGGGTTCATCCATACATGGATGTAAAAGCAACAAGCAATGGCTTTTCACAAGCCCTCAAAAAATGTACCCTTTATGGTGGCAGATGCCTGCGGGGGTACATACATATATGGTGGTAAAAGAAGAAGTCATTACTTAGCCATTGCTTTTTCAAAGCCCTCAAAAAATTAACCCTTTTTGGGAGTAGCAACAGGTTTTGCATCTGGAAAGTGAAGAAGCTTTAAAAGAACAAAAATGATTCCTTTTTTAGGATCATCTGGCAGTATCAGACGGCAGCAGGGATGGTGGATTGGTGGTAGAAGTTGCAGTAGCAGATCCAACAGAAGCAAATGAAAACAAACTGGACAGGACAGAATCCCGGTGGTTGTGTAGGCCAGCTTGTAGCAGAGAGCAGTGGAGGTGGATTGGTGGTGGTTGACTGGTAGTAGTAGTAGTAGTAGTAGTAGCTGCATCAACAGCACAGCAGCACATTAAAAAAAAGTGGACAGGACAAAGCCCTGTGGTTGCTATTCTGAGACTTGTCAGAGGTACTGCGGATGGTGCTGTGTATGACGACCGGCGTCGGTTACTAGGCAGACACAGACAACATGGAAGATCAAGCCAAGGCTTCCGTTGGAACAAAACATGTGGAAAATAAACTTTGGCAGAATTTTACATTCCCCAAGATAAAAAGAGGACATTAAAAAAAGACTGTGGTGGGGCAGGCCTGCTTGTAGCAGGGGGCAGGCCTGCTTGTAGCAGACGGCAGTGGAGGTGCATTGGTGGTAGTAGAGGTAGCCAACGAACAGCAAGGGTGGTAGTAGTAGTAGCAGCATATTAAAACAGACTGGACAGTCACAGACAAAGCCCTGTGGTGGGGCAGGCCTGCTTGTAGCAGACGGCACTGGGGGTGGATTGGTGGTAGAAGTAGTAGCAGCACCAACAGCGGCACATTAAAAAAAGAGTGGACAGGACAGAATCCCGTAGTAGCAGGCGGCAGTAGCAGGCGGCAGCGGCAGCAGCAGCAGCAATGTCAGATCTAATCAGTGGCATCAGGCACAGGGGTTTTAAAATCCTCACCGATCCACGCTTGATTCATTTTCAGAAACGTCAGATTTTCCAAGATGTTGGCGGACAATCTTGTTCGCTTAGGGGTGACGAAGCACCCTGCCGCGCTGAATACCCTCTCTGACGCTACACTGGAGGGTGGACAAGACAGTACACCCATGACAAACTGGTCCAGTTCTTACCAATGATCCAATCTGCCTGCTGACACAGAAGTCCATGGGGTCTGGGATCAGGATTTCTGACGGAGAAAGGGCACAGTCCAGGTACGAGTGAACCTGGTTGTTTAGGTGCTGGTGATGGTGAACATCCCTTTGGTGACTACGATGTGTGTCAGGTCGGGATATTGGATGTAAAAATAGTGTCATCATATTTTCCAAACTGAATTCGCTGCTGCTACTACTGCTGCTGCTACTGCTGCTGCCGCCTATTGCAGAGGTAGCTCTGCCAGAGGCGGTGGAACGATGAGACAGTGGGGAGCAGAGAGTGGCCCCCCCGGTCAGACATGCTTGCAGCAGGTGTTTGCCATTTGAAAGCCGTGACAAGCTGGCTGCATAGCTTCTCTCGATAATAAGCCAATTTTGCCTCCCTCTCAGAAAGCGCAAAAAACTCCCCCATTCTGGCTTTATACCGAGGGTCTAAAAGTGTGTCTATCCAGTACTCATCTCTTTGCTTCATGCTAACAATACAACAGTCAGCGCCCAAGTAACGAAGCATACAGCTCGCCATCCTGGCCAGCGTTTCAGAGGTCCCGGTAGGTTCCATCTCCGCCCCCTACTGCCATGGTTTTCCATCATCAAGGTCGTCGTCAGACTCGTCATCATCATCACTGTCATGTTGTGCGGCTGCCTCGTCCCCTATCCCTTCCTGTGATTCCATCTCCAAATCCAGCTCCCCTTCAGGTCCTGTTTCCTCATCCTCATCCTCCTCCTCCTCAACATCCATAGCCAGATGTGATCCTTCCTCCATCCTTTGCTGAATCATTGCTGTGAGCGTTTGCTCCAGAATGAATATCAGCGGCATAACATTGTTCATTCCGCTAGCGTCACGGCTCACAAATCGTGTGGCCTCTTCAAAGGGCCTCAAAACGCGACATGCGTCTCTAACCAGCTGCCAGTGCCTGAGCTCGAAATTACACTGGCTCCAAACGCTGCCCGTCTGCTGCATCAGGAAATCATTCACGGCTTTCCGCTGTTCGTACAGACGGTCCAACATGTGCAGGGTGAAATTCCAGCGTGTTGGAACGTCGCAAATCAGGCTGTGTTCTGGGAGATTGTTTTGACGCTGCAAGTCCAGGAGGGCGTGCTTTAATGCATACGAACGTCTAAAGCGAACGCAAACCCTCCTGGACATGGCCAACACACCCTTCAAACCAACATATGACTTTAAGAAGCGTGTTATGACCAGATTGATCACATGTGCCAAGCAAGGAGCATGTGTCAGGTGACCTAGACGCAGTGCAGCCACAACGTTCTTGCCGTTATCAGAGACAACATTGCCCAGTGTGAGTTTCAGAGGAGACAGCCAGCGTGCGATTTCCTCCTTGATGCACAGCAGCAGCTCCTGCCCTGTGTGGCTTTTCTCGCCCAGGCTCAGCAGGTGTAAGACAGCGTTGTGGCGCTTCAGCTTGCAACTATGAAAAGAGGAGGGAGGAGGAGTGGAAGATACGCTGTGTCCTGTCGGGGACGGGAAGACCTCCATTGAGGAGTGCAAGGAGGAGGAGGAGGAGGATGGTAGGCGCCTGGTGTCAGGAGTTGAACCAGAAAGATACAAGCGTCGAGGTGGTAATGTCTGGCATTGCTGCGGTGGTGCATCAGACTGCAAAATATTGACCCAGTGGCCGTGAAAGACATGTACTGTCCCTGCCCAAAGTTGCTGCTCCACTTGTCGACGGTGGCATGTACTCTGCTGCACACGGATAATTGCAAGGACTGGCCCACCTTTTCCTCCACGTGCTTGTGCAAGGCAGGGACAGCTGTTTTGGAGAAGTAAAGGCGGCTAGGTATTCGCCACCTAGGCTGAGCGCACGCCATCAATTGCTTGAAGCCGGCGGAGTCGACCAGGTGGTACGGCAGCGACTGCACCACCAACAACTTAGCCAGGTGTGAATTAAGCCGCACGACAAGTGGATGACTGGGTATATATTGTTGCTTATTGGACAACGATTCCGTAATGGATAACTGACGGGACGTAGGAGGAGCACTAGATGACAGTGATGATGATGACAACGAGATGGTGGATAAGGACTGGCTACTACTTAGATGGCAGGGACTCGGAGGAGCAGCAGCAGCAGCAGCGGCAGAGGGGTCTTCATTAAATGTACATGATGGTGGGGCATGTCGATTGTCCCACATGGCCTTGTGATGCCGCTCCATGTGTTTACGTAGAGCGGTAGTTCCTACATTGCTGCCCTGCCCACGCCTTACTTTCTGCTTGCAGATACGGCACTGTGCCATGTTTTCGTCCTCCGGGAAGGTACAGAAAAATTGCCGCATGGCAGAGTACCGTAAAGAGGTAGTACCACGTCGTCCACCACCACCCGAGCTTGTCCCTTGTCTGGCAGGCTTTTTTCGGGAGCCTACACCAGTAGCAGCAGTGTCGCCGTCACCGTCTCCTGAGCTGATTCTACCGCTGCAACGTTTTGCAGATTTACTTCTGCCCCTACCTCGGCTTGGCTGTTTATCACTGCCAGTGCCGCCACTACTACCCTCCTCCTCTGACGCCGTCATCACCTCGTCACCTGGTTCCCACGTCCTGTCTAAAACAACATCATCATAGCCCTCCTCATCATCCCCGCCACTTCTGTCACTGTGTTGTGATGTGACATCATGGCGGGCTCCATGCCCCCCCTCATTACTGCGTCTGTTACCACGACTACCACCAACACCCCCACTACCACAGCTATGCGTCTCTGACACCGCTTCCACCTCCACCACACACCCGTTGGCTGACTCGTGGAAAACAAATCATCATCACTATGTTGTTCAGTATCTTCCTTCGCACCCGAGGAGATGTCTCTTAGGACTCTCAGGAAAGATGGCTTCCCGCTAGGAAGGGGGAGTGAAGACATAGATGATGGAATGGAAATGCTAGAAATACTCATAATACTACTGTCACTGTGCCAAGGAAATTTAGAGGATCTAGTATCCAACGAAACCTGGCTTGAAGCCAGATCGTCAGAGTCTTCTTGCTGAGATGACCCCGTGCCAGCCAACCAGTCCACAATGGCCGTATTGTCTTAAATAACCCACCCACTGGAGGTGATGGACAACTCTGGCTTGCTGATACTGCTACTACTACCAGCAGGCACATGGCTGCTGCTACTAGTAGAACTGGGCACATGTCTTGTGCCAAAAATGCTGGTACTGGCACCAACAGATCCAACATTTGGACTGGAAGAGGACATGGCATGGGTGTTTTTTCCTCTACCCTGTCCTTTCACAACGTTTTTTTTACCAGACATTTCACTGCTGGAGTGCAGCAAGTTGAATCAAAACCCCTTCCTCTACTAGAGGAATGAGGCCCTTATAAAATATTATTGGGACTGGCTAAAAATGAGTGACTGTGAATAGGTGGCAGTCAGTTTATGCTGTGACTTTGGAAAACACTGAGAACAAAGGAGTCATAAACTATTAGGATAAATTTGCCAATGGCATAGAAAAATAAACTTTATTAGGACAGTACAAATTACATACAATTTAAAATTAGACTACAAAATCCAAGACCTGTACACCTCCCAAGTGGCAAAAACGAACACATAGGAAACACCTCTTATAAATGCAGCTCCGGGAAGAAGGAGGTCGTTATACCAGATAAGCTAGGGCTCAAGCAACACATTATCAATTCAATGTGATTGAATATCAATAAAGGCAAAACAACGCCAGAATATGAAATGTAAATGAAATTGTGTCATACATTCATCCAGACTCATAGTAGCATTATAGGTAAATGGTTATATGCTGGACTCAAAAAAAGACAACTAATTGTTTACATAAGCCCACATCAAGCAAGACATATCTTCCCAGCAAGTAAAGCCACAAGAGGAAAGGCAGGTAGAAGAGGTATAAGGTAAAACCTATAGTGCTACTAACCCATATAGTTCCTGTAGTTCAGTGACTTCCCGAGTACGGAGGGACCCCGACACGCGTTTCGCGTGGATGGCTTTTTCAGAGGGGTATACTATCTTCGATCAAGTCCTTCTACCTTAAATATATTGTTTAATCCAGTCAGCTGGTACGGGTTGGCCAATGAAATCAGATCAATGCGGCCGTGCTTGTCAGACCGAAACATCGCGAGACTCGCACACCTGCCAGCCGAGTCCCCACTACGCATGCGCGGCTCCGGAAACCGCGCACGCGCAGAGAGGCACAAACGGCAGACAGGGTCAGAGCCAGCGATGACGCGTATGACAGGCAGGGCCGGTGTACAACATCATAGGATGAAGTCAAGGTAAGTTTAAAAACCGAATTCTAATGCTACGAAGTTATATACTGCAGTAGTTTATTTAGTGCGGATGTTAAAGCACACATCGATCCATAAAGGTTCTCACTAGAAATGATCATAGTAAGATCAGTGTGAAAGAATCAATATAATAAGTCGGGATCGCAGAAAAAGTATAAGATGAGCACCCAAAATGCTGTGATAAGTTAATAAATATAGTACATAGAAAAGAAGAAAGTTCATCAATAAAAACAGACCAGTAGGAGATGAAAATTATATACATAAATGAGTTGAGAGTGCACAGAATACAATCCATGTTATAATAGCATGTTTATATTATATTATCAGCATACAATGCTGAATTTAACCAACAGTGAGAAAAATTAAGAGAGTCCCACTCTAAAGCGGAACACATTATGTGTTTGTTCCACCCATATCCCAGGCTGTCAACAAAGAAGCATAAAAGGATAGCGGATATACAACAGTATTTACAAAAAATTATATTATAAAATACAGTGAATTGTCCCACGACGTGTAGAGATGATTTCAGGCAGATCCACATAGTGAGAATCAAGTCTCACAAGCAGTAGAACAGGTGTTTCAAAAATATCGATCTTGGACCAATGTAAATACATGAAGGTCAGAAAATGGCCAAAGTAGAAGACTAGAAGGAGAAAATATAAAAATTAATGGACATACAGTTTAAAAACACAAGCATATAAAAAGTGGTAGAGGGATTACAAAAATGGCGCAAAACTAAGTGTCTCATTCAGACCAACAGGGGCCATAGTTCCAAGCGTGATAATCCACTTGCACTCCCTCTGAGCTAGCAATTTCTTGGCATCCCCACCTCTGATACCACATATCACCCTATCTATACCCCAAGCTTTGAAAGATCTTGGGTCACATGCATGGTGGATTTTAAAGTGTCTGGGGATTGTTTTCAGCAAAGTAAGATCTTCAATTTCCCTAGCGGCGACTATGTCGCGCACATGTTCCCTAATTCTGATCCGTAGTTGTCTGGATGTCAGACCGATATATACCTTTGAACAGCCACATGTGGCATAGTATATGACGTTCGTTGTACTACAGGATATGTAGTATCGGATTTTAAACTCTCTATTGTCAATCATAGAGGAAAAATTAGATGTGCGGACCATATTTGTGCATGCCACACAGTCGCCGCATGGGTAACAGCCATGTCTGGGGTTTTTAGATGCAAATAAATTGCATTCTCTTGGCACGTAGTGGCTTTTTACCAGCATATCTTTCAAATTCATGCTCCTACGTGCTGTCATTAGTGGCTTTCTCGATAATTTATCAGCCAAGGTAGGTTCAGAGTGTAAAATTGGCCAATGTTTTTCCAATGCAGATTTCATTGCCTGCCACTGATTGTTGTATGTGGCGATGTATCGAATACTAGTGTCATCACTTTTTTTAGTGGCGTTCAATTTTGGTGGATGTAGAATTGAATTACGATCCGTAACCTTTGCCCTTCTATATCCCTTCTTTATGCTTCTATGACTATATCCCCTATCTCGGAACCTCTCCTCCAGGTCTCTAGATTGCCTCTCAAAATTTCCGTTTAATGAGCAAATACGCCTCATTCTTAGGAACTGACCAATAGGGACGGCCCCAATCGTGGACTGGCTGTGGGCAGATGTAGCATGTAGCAAGGAGTTAACGGATGTCTTTTTCCGAAACACATCGGTCTGAAGACATCCTATGCTGTCCACCTCAATGCTGATATCCAAAAACTCCACCTGATGTTTATCAAAAACATAGGTCAGTTTTATGTTCAAATCATTGGTGTTAAGACCCAGCATGAAGTGTGTGAGTTCAGTCTCCGTCCCCTGCCAAATGAAAAGGACATCATCTATATATCGCATCCAGCACTGCACATGGTCAGCGGCGTGTGCACCGTCACCAAGGAAAACCTGCCTCTCCCAGAGGCCGAGAAACAGGTTTGCATATGACGGTGCACACGCCGCACCCATGGCAGTGCCCTGCTTCTGTAAATAAAAGGCGTCCTTAAAAACAAAAAAGTTGTGTGTAAGAATATATTCTAGTAGTTCCACAATCAGTTCACAGGTAGGGCCGTCCCAATTGCTCATCCCCAAGAAGAGGCGTACAGCGGTGATCCCATCATCATGTCGGATGCTGGTATACAGCGATTCAATATCAGCTGTCACCAGAAACGTATCAACTTCGAGGGTAACACCGTCTATCCTTCTCAAAACGTCTGTTGTATCCCTAACGTGGGATGGTAAACATTCCACTAGGGGTTTGAGGTAGTGATCAATAAATCTACAGATAGGATCACACAGCCCCCCAATCCCTGATACTATAGGACGTCCTGGGGGGTCTGTCATGCTTTTGTGAACCTTCGGCAAAAAATAGAGCGTAGGTATCCGAGGGCATAGAACCATAAGACCAGTGAGTATATTTTTGGGAATTAGACCTTTCTCAAAGGCCAGATTAAGAACCTTCGATAGCTCAGCTGAAAACTTGCCCACTGGGTTATATGCTAATTTTTGATAAGTGTCTTTATCCCTCAGGTGTCTATACGCCTCCTTTTCATATTTATCGGTTGGCCATATCACAATGTTCCCACCTTTGTCCGCCGCCTTATAAACAACATCCTCAAAACCTTGGAGTTCCTTCAATGCATCACGTTGACATTTAGACAAGTTGTCATTTTTTCTATTTGAAGAAATGCATTTAAAGTCATTTATTACCATTTTAGTAAAGATCTCAACTTGCGGACATATGGACAAAGGTGGGAACCTCGCCGATCTGGGCACAACCGATTTAGGGAACCTACCTTGATCAGTGGTAATTTGTTCCTGTAGGAGATCCTCAAGAGCCTTTAAAGCTTCCTTCTCCATTGCACTATTAAGTCCCAGATCTCCACCCGGTCTACTGGCCACCTGTCTCTCTCTATTCCTACGGGGGTAAATCATTTTGTGGGAATTGAATCCTTCCTCGTTACGTTTGGATCTCAGAGGGTTCTCACTGGATGTTGCAGATGAGAAGGATGTGGATCTTGATCTAGGTGTAGGTCTTAAACCAGGCTGTACATTTTACCCTCCAAAAAATCGTTGTTATCTCTTTGAAATTTGGAGGATTTGACTGAGAGAATTTCCTGCTCCCATTTCTTAAAGTCCCCATCCAAATCTACATTAAGTTTTTCCAATTCCAAATTTGAGAGGTCTTTTTTCAAGGTGGTTTGTAACTCCTCTATTTCTTTTTCCAAATCTATCAGGGTAGTTTGGTTACCTTGTGATAATAATCCCATAAAACCCCTGGAACACTCAGAGGCTAGACCCTCCCATTTGGTCTTAAAGGTCTCATCCTCAATGGGGAAAGAGGGGAAGACCTGTACTCTCAGGCCTCTAGGTATTAATCCCTTAGTTAAATATTTTTCCAGGAACGCCCTGTTCCACCAGATTTTGGTTCTTTTTTTATGTAGCTCTTTGAACCTATTGATGCATTCCCTCATATTTCCACCATTAGTGTTTAAAATCGGATTTGCGTCTTCATTAAAAACCTCGTTTAATTGTGAGATCCAGGACTGATCTCGAGTCCTGAAGTCCATTTTTGGCCCGGAGCCAGCAGCTGTGAAAGATACACAGAAATACAATAATATCAACATATGTCTCAACAGGAAAGTGGTTATCAGGGTTAGACCACCAGCAAGTGCAACATCCAGTGAGAACCCTCTGAGATCCAAACGTAACGAGGAAGGATTCAATTCCCACGAAATGATTTACCCCCGTAGGAATAGAGAGAGACAGGTGGCCAGACGTAAGGAGATCTCGTCTTACCAACAGGGGAAGAAACCCAAGAACGTATTGCAGGTGATAAATCTATCTAAGCACTCCCTATCTGCAACACAATGCGACGTACTTAGCAGGGGATTAACGTTCTCCCCGAGTAATTCCTTTAACTTTTTTTCAGCCATGAAAGGTCTTTACCTCTTTGCACGTAAGCTAGTCCTTAAAAAACTACACAGTAGACCGGGTGGAGATCTGGGACTTAATAGTGCAATGGAGAAGGAAGCTTTAAAGGCTCTTGAGGATCTCCTACAGGAACAAATTACCACTCATCAAGGTAGGTTCCCTAAATTGGTTGTGCCCAGATCGGCGAGGTTCCCACCTTTGTCCATATGTCCGCAAGTTGAGATCTTTATTAAAATGGTAATAAATGACTTTAAATGCATTTCTTCAAATAGAAAAAATGACAACTTGTCTAAATGTCAACGTGATGCATTGAAGGAACTCCAAGGTTTTGAGGATGTTGTTTATAAGGCGGCGGACAAAGGTGGGAACATTGTGATATGGCCAACCGATAAATATGAAAAGGAGGCGTATAGACACCTGAGGGATAAAGACACTTATCAAAAATTAGCATATAACCCAGTGGGCAAGTTTTCAGCTGAGCTATCGAAGGTTCTTAATCTGGCCTTTGAGAAAGGTCTAATTCCCAAAAATATACTCACTGGTCTTATGGTTCTATGCCCTCGGATACCTACGCTCTATTTTTTGCCGAAGGTTCACAAAAGCATGACAGACCCCCCAGGACGTCCTATAGTATCAGGGATTGGGGGGCTTTGTGATCCTATCTGTAGATTTATTGATCACTACCTCAAACCCCTAGTGGAATGTTTACCATCCCACGTTAGGGATACAACAGACGTTTTGAGAAGGATAGACGGTGTTACCCTCGACGTTGATACGTTTCTGGTGACAGCTGATATTGAATCGCTGTATACCAGCATCCGACATGATGATGGGATCACCGCTGTACGCCTCTTCTTGGGGATGAGCAATTGGGACGGCCCTACCTGTGAACTGATTGTGGAACTACTAGAATATATTCTTACACACAACTTTTTTGTTTTTAAGGACGCCTTTTATTTACAGGAGCAGGGCACTGCCATGGGTGCGGCGTGTGCACCGTCATATGCGAACCTGTTTCTCGGCCTCTGGGAGAGGCAGGTTTTCCTTGGTGACGGTGCACACGCCGCTGACCATGTGCAGTGCTGGATGCGATATATAGATGATGTCCTTTTCATTTGGCAGGGGACGGAGACTGAACTCACACACTTCATGCTGGGTCTTAACACCAATGATTTGAACATAAAACTGACCTATGTTTTTGATAAACATCAGGTGGAGTTTTTGGATATCAGCATTGAGGTGGACAGCATAGGATGTCTTCAGACCGATGTGTTTCGGAAAAAGACATCCGTTAACTCCTTGCTACATGCTACATCTGCCCACAGCCAGTCCACGATTGGGGCCGTCCCTATTGGTCAGTTCCTAAGAATGAGGCGTATTTGCTCATTAAACGGAAATTTTGAGAGGCAATCTAGAGACCTGGAGGAGAGGTTCCGAGATAGGGGATATAGTCATAGAAGCATAAAGAAGGGATATAGAAGGGCAAAGGTTACGGATCGTAATTCAATTCTACATCCACCAAAATTGAACGCCACTAAAAAAAGTGATGACACTAGTATTCGATACATCGCCACATACAACAATCAGTGGCAGGCAATGAAATCTGCATTGGAAAAACATTGGCCAATTTTACACTCTGAACATACCTTGGCTGATAAATTATCGAAAAAGCCACTAATGACAGCACGTAGGAGCATGAATTTGAAAGATATGCTGGTAAAAAGCCACTACGTGCCAAGAGAATGCAATTTATTTGCATCTAAAAACCCCAGACATGGCTGTTACCCATGCGGCGACTGTGTGGCATGCACAAATATGGTCCGCACATCTAATTTTTCCTCTATGATTGACAATAGAGAGTTTAAAATCCGATACTACATATCCTGTAGTACAACAAACGTCATATACTATGCCACATGTGGCTGTTCAAAGGTATATATCGGTCTGACATCCAGACAACTACGGATCAGAATTAGGGAACATGTGCGCGACATAGTCGCCGCTAGGGAAATTGAAGATCTTACTTTGCTGAAAACAATCCCCAGACACTTTAAAATCCACCATGCATGTGACCCAAGATCTTTCAAAGCTTGGGGTATAGATAGGGTGATATGTGGTATCAGAGGTGGGGATGCCAAGAAATTGCTAGCTCAGAGGGAGTGCAAGTGGATTATCATGCTTGGAACTATGGCCCCTGTTGGTCTGAATGAGACACTTAGTTTTGCGCCATTTTTGTAATCCCTCTACCATTTTTTATATGCTTGTGTTTTTAAACTGTATGTCCATTAATTTTTATATTTTCTCCTTCTAGTCTTCTACTTTGGCCATTTTCTGACCTTCATGTATTTACATTGGTCCAAGATCGATATTTTTGAAACACCTGTTCTACTGCTTGTGAGACTTGATTCTCACTATGTGGATCTGCCTGAAATCATCTCTACACGTCGTGGGACAATTCACTGTATTTTATAATATAATTTTTTGTAAATACTGTTGTATATCCGCTATCCTTTTATGCTTCTTTGTTGACAGCCTGGGATATGGGTGGAACAAACACATAATGTGTTCCGCTTTAGAGTGGGACTCTCTTAATTTTTCTCACTGTTGGTTAAATTCAGCATTGTATGCTGATAATATAATATAAACATGCTATTATAACATGGATTGTATTCTGTGCACTCTCAACTCATTTATGTATATAATTTTCATCTCCTACTGGTCTGTTTTTATTGATGAACTTTCTTCTTTTCTATGTACTTTATTTATTAACTTATCACAGCATTTTGGGTGCTCATCTTATACTTTTTCTGCGATCCCGACTTATTATATCGATTCGTTCACACTGATCTTACTATGATCATTTCTAGTGAGAACCTTTATGGATCGATGTGTGCTTTAACATCCGCACTAAATAAACTACTGCAGTATATAACTTCGTAGCATTAGAATTCGGTTTTTAAACTTACCTTGACTTCATCCTATGATGTTGTACACCGGCCCTGCCTGTCATACGCGTCATCGCTGGCTCTGACCCTGTCTGCCGTTTGTGCCTCTCTGCGCGTGCGCGGTTTCCGGAGCCGCGCATGCGTAGTGGGGACTCGGCTGGCAGGTGTGCGAGTCTCGCGATGTTTCGGTCTGACAAGCACGGCCGCATTGATCTGATTTCATTGGCCAACCCGTACCAGCTGACTGGATTAAACAATATATTTAAGGTAGAAGGACTTGATCGAAGATAGTATACCCCTCTGAAAAAGCCATCCACGCGAAACGCGCGTCGGGGTCCCTCCGTACTCGGGAAGTCACTGAACTACAGGAACTATATGGGTTAGTAGCACTATAGGTTTTACCTTATACCTCTTCTACCTGCCTTTCCTCTTGTGGCTTTACTTGCTGGGAAGATATGTCTTGCTTGATGTGGGCTTATGCAAACAATTCGTTGTCTTTTTTTGGAGTCCAGCATATAACCATTTACCTATAATGCTACTATGAGTCTGGATGAATATATGACACAATTTCATTTACATTTCATATTCTGGCGTTGTTTTGCCTTTATTGATATTCAATCACATTGAATTGATAATGTGTTGCTTGAGCCCTAGCTTATCTGGTATAACGACCTCCTTCTTCCCGGAGCTGCATTTATAAGAGGTGTTTCCTATGTGTTCGTTTTTGCCACTTGGGAGGTGTACAGGTCTTGGATTTTGTAGTCTAATTTTAAATTGTATGTAATTTGTACTGTCCTAATAAAGTTTATTTTTCTATGCCATTGGCAAATTTATCCTAATAGTTTATGACTCCTTTGTTCTCAGTGTTTTCCATAGTTAGTTTGGAGTTTCTATTTCCACAGTAGGGAGGCCTGAATCCGCACTTGCTGGTGGTCTAACCCTGATAACCACTTTCCTGTTGAGACATATGTTGATATTATGCTGTGACTTGTATAATAGCACCAAAGGCACCGGCTGTACTTAATTAGCACGTTGAATTAAACCCTTAGACAGAAATGAGGCCCTTTTAAATTGTTATTCAGACTGGTGGAAAATCAGTGACTCATAAGATGCCAGTCAGTCAGGGAATGCTGGGCGTTGTACTACTACAAAGGCTGCCTGTATTGCAAGTTGGATGTTAACCCATGCAACGTTGATGAGTCCCTTATAAAAGCTTATTCACACACTGGCTTGGCAAATGGAGAATTTGTATTGCAATTTGGATGTTGATTGTTGAGAGTAGAGTAGACTCCCGCTGTAGTCGATTGCTGGATTCCTGGCTTTTAGATTTCTAAAGCTTTCCCTTACTGCACAGAGATGCTATCCCTACAGCTCCTGTCTCTAAAATGGCCGCTGAGCTCTGTGCATAGACTTTTATTGCAGGCTTGAGCCCGCCCCTATGCTGCCTCCTGATTGGCTGGGAGAGCCATTTGCAAGGCATTATGGGGTAGCCTGATGTCAGTTGATATTTTGAAATCCTCCATTTTAGATCTAACATGTGGCAGGCACCAAAATGTAGCCGGGTTCGGTCAAAACGTGTTCGGCCGAACCCGGTGAAGTTCGGATTCGCTGCGAACCGAACTTTTCACGATGTTCGGACTGAAACCGGGTTCAGTTGTCCCGGTTCGCTCATCTCTAGTCTGGACTGAGCTCGTGAGCGCACCCTGGTGGTCACTGTGGAGCAGGATGGCCGTATGTGCAGACATCCCTTGAGAGAAATGCGTAGACTGGATGGAAGGAGTTCGTGGTCAGCGACCACGGACGTTACAGAATGGGTCGTTGTAAAGAGAGTACTGAATTCCAGCATGGTCCTGTAACTTGAGGTGAGCGAACCATTTTGGCACAAGTCAAATTCAGTAAGAATTTCCCAAGTGTTCAAATTCTCAGAAATCCAAAAGTTTTGGTGTTTGCGATGCACAAATTGTCAATATGGCAATGAACGCATTTTGCAGAATATAGAAATTAAAGCAGGGAGAAGAGGGGGGCGTAACCAAGACTCTGGTTTGAGAGATGCATTCTCGGAAAGCTTTGCCGGCACTGCCCATTATCGTCCTCCATCCTGGAGCCGGCAATAGGTCCTCCAATAGGACTGCTGTACTCCAGCTATCGGGGGAGTGTTTTAACCCGTTTATTCCCGGATTTATTGACTGGCTGCAGCGGACATAGTCAGAGGACCGGATCCTCAGCATAAATTTCTAAACTGGAGGCGAGCGGCTGCTATTTCCGGTCGGAACAGAGTCGGCATAGTAAGGCCTACTGCAGCCGGGATCTCTTCAGGCGGTCTGCCAGAGTTTGCCCTGCTGTCAGCGTTGCTCTGGATGAAGAGTGGGAATAGGATCTCTGCACAAGCCTGCACTTCGGCAGGCACGGCCGCCATTTTGTATGGACCTTTTCTGTAGGCCCTTTTCTCTGCCCTGCATCCTCTCACTGGTTCTGCAAGAAGTGGTGAGTGACTTTGGCAGCTGGCTGCTGATGACATTGTGGCTACACTACTTGTTGCCTCTCATCATACTACACGGATGTAATCTGGATATAATGTGACACATGGAGGACTCTCACGCTTTCCTATGCCAGTGATTCTCTGATGTATATTTGGCTGTGCAGTAGTCTGAGTTGTCTTCCTACTCTTACATAATCCTGTTACTTGGGGTGTACCCGAAATGGCCCCCTCCAAACAATCTAAAATTACTAATAAGATGGTCAAATCCTCTGGAACCCTTACGTCACAGCGTTCTGAGTCCTCCGCTTCTCCTTACGTCCCCCTGATGACTCTCCTGCTGATCCGTCTATGCTAGACATTCTGAAAGTTATTACAGAGTCTCGTACGGTGTTGACTGAGAAAATTGATGCTTTCGTGACCAGAGCACCTCCACCCGGAGTGCTTCCGCGTGCATTCATAGCCAAGTTTCTCAATTAGAAGGACAGAGACAAACTGCTGGAACTCGCAAGTAAGCAGACACCTTTGAAACATACTAATCAAGATGTCGGAGTCTTCCTGGATTACTCTCTGGATGTACAAAAACAGAGGCTACAATTTCCAGATGCTAAGAAATGATTGAGGGAGAAACAAATTGCCTACTCTATAGTGTACCCCGCCAAATTCAGACTAGTGCACAATGGCGATGCAATTCGGGGAATTTAATTATTCTGCTCCTGTGGTATCCTATGCTTCTGAACAATACTGTACTATGATTGGGAAGTCTGTCTCACAATGGAAGACATCCATGAGGGGCGTTCATATCTCTAATTTCTTGTAAGGACTATAATCTTCCCTATTGCTGTTTTTGGCAATATTTACTGCAGGAAGAGATATGCTGTGTCTTCAGATATTTTGATGCACCTGACATGTCTTCCATGCTGTATTCCTGTTTGAGCCTACTCCTCCCACTTGATACATTTTTTATGTATCTGGGGGAGGGGGTCGCCCCCTTACTTTAACAATTTGGCCATATCTTTTAGTTATGTTTATACTTTTTGCCTTTTGCTGCAATTGGGAATGAAACCTGTCTCATGTTTGGGGGATGGATAGGGTGGGGTTTGATTGGGTTTATTTGTTTCAGCCTTTCATGCTTATCTCTTTACTTATATGGAATTTATGTTCCTATGTGGATTGGTGACCTGATCTCTCAGAGTACTTGAATACATAGTCCTTAAAGTGGGCCCTGCTTGATTATTCACGTTACGTATATGTACTCCCTCGGGGTATACTATGGCTTATAATTTACTGATGGAGACCCTGGGGCACCTTAAAGGGGTTTTCCGGAAGCAAACAATGACAAATAGTTAACCCCTTAGTGAACACCAATACGCCTTTTCACGGCAGTCACTAAGGGGCCTTAGGCTAGGCCGCCGCCTTTTCACGGTGGCCCAGTCTAAGTCCTGCACGGGTGTCCCACCGCAGGCTGGAGAAGTTTACTTAGATTGCGGCCTTTTAACCCGTTAAATGCCGCCATCAATAACGACCGCGGCATTTAACTTGTTTACAGTGGGAGTGAGCACCCTCTCTCACCCATCAGCTGCCCGCAAATACAATTGCGGGTCTCCGATGGGGTGTCATGGCAGCCGGGGGACTGATAAAGGCCCCCAGGTCTCCCCTGGGCATATGCCTATAAGTATACCACAGCATTATAGCAGCAATCTGAAGATCGCATAGTAACAACCCCTAGTGGGACTAAAAAAACAAGTATTTAATGTTAAATAAATATTATTAATAAAAATGACAGTAAAAAAATAAATAAAACCATTTTTTTCCATAAAAAGTGGTTTTATTTAATAAAAGTGTAAAAAATAAATAAAAGTACATACACTACCATTCAAAAATTTAGGGTCACTTAGAAATTTCCTTATTTTTGAAAGAAAAGCACAGTTTTTTTTCAATGAAGATAACATTAAATTAAGTGACTGGCCCATCGTGTTTCTACGTCGGTCACTAACGGGCCTTATTCCGATGCCATAGACTTTTTACGTTGCGGCATCGGAATAAGCTGCTAGAAGCAGCTGAGGGCTGGGAGCGTCCCTGCTCTGCCATGTGAGATCGATATAAGTATCGATCTCACACGTTTAACCCCTCAGATGCGGTGCTCAATAGCGATACGATCGCCGAGTGTCTGTGTCTCTAATGGCAGCCGGGGGTCTAATAAAGGCCCCCAGGTCCGCCTGGAGTGAATGCCTGCTAGATCATGCCGCAGGCATGACCTAGCAGATGCTTGTCCGTGTTAAACGGCCAGGCAGTAATACACTGCAATACAAAAGTATTGCAGTGTATTATAAATGTGATTGCAGAATCACATATTATAGTCCCCTAGAGGGACTAGTAAAAAAGTGAAAAAAAAGTTTAATAAAGTTAATTTTAAAAAAAATGTGAAAAAAATGAAAAACCCAGCTTTTCCCCTCACAAAATGCTTTACTATTAAAAAACAAAATAAAGTTAAAAAGTTACACATATTTGGTATCGCCGCGTCCGTAATGACCCCGACTATAAATCTATTACATTATTTAACCCGCACGGTGAACGGCGTAAAAAATGTAATAAAAAACTATGGAAAAATTGCTGTTTTCTGTGAATACTGACTTTAAAAAAATGTGATAAAAAGTGATCAAAAAGTCGCATCTACTCCAAAATGGTACCAATAAAAACTACAAGTCTTCCCGCAAAAAAAAAGCCCTCATACAACCGCATCGGCGAAAAAATAAAAACGTTACGGCTCTTCAAATATGGAGACACAAAAACAATAATTTAGAAAAAAAAGCGTTTTTACTGTGTAAAAGTAGTAAAACATACAAAAACTATACAAATTTGGTATCGTTGCAATCGTAACAACCCGCTGAATAAAGTTATTGTGTTATTTATACCACACGGTAAACGGCGTAGATTTAGGACGCAAAAAAGAGGGGCGAAATTTCAGATTTTTTTCTATTCCCCCCCCAAAAAAAGTTAATAAAAGCTAATCAATAAATAATATGTACCTAAAAGTGATGCTATTAAAAAATACAACTTGTCCCACAAAAAACAAGACCTTATACAGCTATGTCGACGCAAAAATAAAAACGTTATAGCTCTTGGAATGCGACGATTGAAAAACGTAAAAAAATAGCTTGGTCATTAAGGTCCAAAATAGGCTGGTCATTAAGGGGTTAATCAGAAATACACTCTATACATTGTTAATGTGCTAAATGACTATTCTAGCTGCAAACGTCTGGTTTTTAATGCAATATCTACATAGGTGTATAGAGGCCCATTTCCAGCAACCATCACTCCAGTGTTCTAATGGTACATTGTGTTTGCTAACTGTGTTAGAAGGCTAATGGATGATTAGAAAACACTTGAAAACCCTTGTGCAATTATGTTAGCACCGCTGTAAACAGTTTTGCTGTTTAGAGGAGATATAAAACTGACCTTCAATTGAGCTAGTTGAGAATCTGGAGCATTACATTTGTGGGTTCGATTAAACTCTCAAAATGGCTAGAAAAAGAGAGCTTTCATGTGAAACTCGACAATCTATTCTTGTTCTTAGAAATGAAGGCTATTTCATGCGAGAAATTTCTCCCGATTACCTCAGCAAATTAACAGCTAGAATGCCAAAGGTCTGCAATGCTGTAATTGCTTCAAATGGAGCATTCTTTGACGAAAGCAAAGTTTGAAGGAAAAAATTATTATTTCAAATAAAAATCATTATTTCTAACCTTGTCAATGTCTTGACTATATTTTCTAGTCATTTTGCAACTCATTTGATAAATATAAGTGTGAGTTTTCATGGAAAACACAAAATTGTCTGGGTGACCCCAAACTTTTGAACGGTAGTGTATATATGGTATTGCCACGACCGTAATGATTCAATTAATAAAGTTAATATATTTAAACCGCAAGATGAACACCGTAAAAAAAAATGCAAAAAACAATGGCGAAACTGCTATTTTTTTCCATCGCCCCCAAAAAAGTCATAATAAAAATCAATCAATAAGTCCCATGTACCCCAAAACAGTACCAATCAAAACTACGTCTCGTCCCCCAAAAAACATGCCCAAAACAGAACTACATTGATGGAAACATTTACGGCTCCTGGAAAGCGACGATGCAAAAACAAATAATTTGAGTTGAAAAGTGTTTTTATTGTGCAAAAGTCGTAAAACATAAAAAAAAACTCTACATATGTGATATAGTTGTAATCATAGCCACCCATAGAATAAAGGTAATGTGTTATTTACGCCGCACAGTGAACAATGTCAATTTAAAACGCATAGAACAATGGTGGAATTTCAGGGATTTTTTCTAATCCCCCTCAAAAAAAGTTAAAATGATATGTACCCTAAAATGGTGCCATTAAAATGTACAACTAATCCCGCAAAAAAACAAGTCCTCATACAGCTATGTAGACGGAAAAATAAAAACGTTATAGCTCTTTGAATGCGACTATAGAAAAATGAATAAAATAGCTTGGTCATTAGGGCCTAAAATAGGCTGGTAACTAAGGGGTTAAACTAAACAATGCAAAACAAGTAAATTTGCAATATACTTACGTTGGCTCTGATGAATGTAACGGCGTATCCTATCTACAGTCACGTGACCACTTGCTAATCCAAAATTGGCACTTCCTCTGCAGACAAGTCCATTAGCTCCGATAGCTAAGTTCCCGTTTCCGGTTGCCAGAGTGTACGGTTATGTCACAAATGACATAACTGTACCATGTGTTTCCTCATCTGTTTAGTCCCTTCCGGACCGCCCATAGATTCTAAACGTCCGGACGGTCCGCAATTAACTCTGCAGGCCTGTTCCAGAACGTCCTGCAGAGTTAGCAGGTTTGCACCTCCCCGGCGGCATTAAGCTCCCTGATACAGCTGTCTCTAGACAGCTGCATCATGGAACTTTAACTGGAGACCACTCAGCGTGGTCTCCGGTCATGTGATGGTTGTGACAACCTGTCACAACGATCACATTGTTCCTAGCTTATGCGCCGACGATGAGGAGCTCTGTGATACAGCTGTCTAGAGATAGCTGTATCACCGAGTTACTGAGGGGTCTTTGGTAAGGTGATCGCTGTGACAGGCTGTCACCAGCGATCACCAGTTGAATCTTCTCCATCTCTGGCAGAATAATGTAATGTAAAAAAAAACAAAAAAAACATACACACCCTATTTTCTTTTTAATAAAATTTTTCTCTATAAATAAAATTGTCTATCTGCTACACGGTGACTTTGGCCACGAACGACACATGTCCAAAGATGGCTATGTCCCGTAGCCAACATTGCATGTAATAAAAGTCAATGTGGTTGTGTCGCAACGCACAAGTTGCCACGACATGACATGTCACGATACTGGTGTACTAAGCTGGGTCCTTTTAGCTGAAGAGCACACAGACAGATATAGCAGGTAGTCAGATGAAGCCGGGTCGGTACACTAGCAGGTAGTCAGATGAAGCCGGGTCAGTACACTAGCAGACTAGCAGGTAGTCAGATGAAGTCGAGTCGGTACACTAGCAGGTAGTCAGATGAAGCCGGGTCGGTACACTAGCAGGTAGTCAGATGAAGCCGGGTCGGGACACTAGCAGGTAGTCAGATGAAGCCGGGTCGGTACACAGGTAGGTAAATATTCCAACAGGAGAAAGTGCAAGGCAGCAGGAGCAGAGCAAACAGATACTCAAGCAAAGACTATATTCAGAAAGCACCTATTTATAGGCCCAAACAGGAAACAGGAACCAAGATGGATTCTTCCGAGGTAAAACTGGCCATCTTGGAAAAGGGCAAGTTCAATGGGTTTTAGTGGCCTCTAGTGGCTGGAGGTGTTAATGGCTGATGATATTCCTAACAGTATTCCCCCTCTCAATGATGTCCTCTGGACGGTACCTGGCTAGGTTTCTCAGGGTATCTTTGGTGGAATTTTCTCAACAACCGAGGTTCATGGATGTTTTCCTCTGGTTCCCATGAATTGTCTTCTGTGCCATAACCCTGCCATTGTATCAAATATTGAAGTCGATTTCGAATCCAGAATCTTCTCCACAAGGAATTCCTCATGTTCGTTAACCTGAATCGAATGAGGGGGAGATGAAATACTACCAGGAAACGAATTTGGAATCATTGGTTTAAGTAGAGAGACATGGAATACTGGGTGAACTTTTATGGAGTCTGGAAGCTCAAGTCGGAAAGCAACTGGACTGACCTGTGTCAACATTTTAAAGGGACCTACAAATCTTTTACCTAGTTTAGCGGTAGACACACTCGCTTTCAGATTTCGTGTAGACAGCCAGACCTTGTCGCCAACCTTAAACACTGGTGCAGCTTTACGATGCCTGTCTGCAGACTTTTTATAGGTGTCCTAGGCACGATGTAATGCTTCTTTTAGTATCTTGAGGTTATCTTGTAGCAACTCCAATCTAGCAGTTACAGTGGGAATTGAAGAATCTCTTGGGAAATTAGGAAGGAGGCTTGGATGATAGACCAAATTGCCATAGAAAGGACTTTGTCTTGTGGATGAGTGTTGGGAGTTATTGTAGGAGAACTCTGCTGTTGGTAGAACGTCAACCCAATCATCTTGCAGATGGCAAATATAACAACGAAGATATTGTTCCAGTGACTGATTAGTACGTTCTGTTTGACCATTGGATTGCGGATGGAAAGCAGTCGATAAATTAATATGGTATTGAGAGCAGAACAAAATTGCTTCCAAAAGCGTGAAGTAAATTGCACTCCCCGATCAGACACTACATCATCAGGAACGCCATGCAGTTGAAACACCTCCCTAATCATTAACTCTGTGGTCTCCTTTGCAGAAGGAAGTCCATGACAGGGCACAAAATGAGCCATCTTTGTGAGTCTATCTACAACAACTAAGATCGTATTCATGCCCTTAGACAGAGGTAAATCCACAATAAAATCCATTGAGATCGAACCCCATGGACGAGAGGGCACAGGCAAGGGTTGCAAAAGTCCAAGCGGAGAGGTACGGGGAGTCTTACACCGTACACAGATACTGCAGGACGACACAAATCTTTTAACATCCTCCCTGTATTTTGGCCACCAAAAATATCTAGACAGTAACTCTTGGGTCTTCTGAACACCCTTGTGACCTGCCGGTTTGGAATCATGAACAAATTGCAAAACTTTCAATCGTGATGTTGCTGGTACATAAAAAAGATGGTCATACTTCCATAAATTATTCCGATAGGACAAATGCAAGTCCACTGGGGGTTTATAAGGGTTGGATCTGTTCCATAACCTTCCTTGATGTCAGACAACAGCTCACCAGTACCAACAGCTCCCAAAACAATTGACTTGGGGAGGATTGTTTCTTCTGTCTCAACCTGGAGTAAGTCCTCGATATATGCTCTAGATAGAGCATCAGCCTTGCAATTCCGAGATCCCAGTCTGTAGGAAATAGGAAAATTGAATCGATTTAAAAATATACTCCATCTGGCCTGTGGGTGGGGGGAGAGTCTCTTTGCAGACCTGACAAATTCTAAATTCCGATGGTCTGTGAGTACAATTATCTGATGTTCAGCACCCTCCAACAGATGTCTCCACTCAGCAAAGGCACTTATGATGGCCAACAGTTCTTTATTTACCACGTCATAGTTCCTTTCTGGGGCAGTCATTTGACGAGAGAAGCACGCACATGGGTGTAATAATTCTCCCACTCTCTGCAACAATATTGCTCCCACAGCAGAATCTGAGGCATCTGCTTCAATGATAAAGGGGAGCCTTGGATCAGGATAAATCAAGATGGGGCTGTTGTAAACCTCCTCTTTAATGCAGAAAAAGCCTTCTCAGCTTCTGGGGACCAAATAAAGGATGATCCCTTCTTAGTTAATTGAGTGATTGAAGAAGCAATCACGGAAAAGTCTTTAATGAAGCGTCTATCGAAGTTGGCAAATCCTATGAACCTCTGAACCTCTTTAACGTTTCTAGGAATTGGCCATTCTATTACAGCCTGAACCTTGCTGGGATACATTTGTAACCCTTGAGGTGAAATTATGTAGCCCAGGAACAGAACTTGTGTCTGATGGAATTCACACTTTTCCAAGTGAATGCATAGTTGATGTTTCTGAAGACGCTCTAGCACAGTTTGAACCTGATCTTGATGCTCTTCTAGAGAATTTGAGAAAATTAATATGTCATCAAGATAAATGACAACAAATTGGTCCAGTAAATCCCTATAAATGTCATTAATGAAATGTTGGAACGTTGCAGGGGCATTGCACAGTCCGAAAGGCATTACCAAATATTCATAGTGTCCATATCTGGTTCGAAAGGCAGTCTTCCATTCATCACCTGGTCGTATTCGAATTAAATTGTACGCACCTCGTAAGTCTAATTTGGTGAAGATCTTAGCCGAGGAAAGCCTCTCCAACAATTCAGAGATAAGTGGGAGAGGATAGCGGTTCTTGATTGTGATTTTATTCAATTCTCTCTAATCAATGCAAGGTCTTAATGAACCGTCTTTTTTCTTCACAAAGAAGATAGGTGCCCCTGCTGGAGATGTAGAAGCACAAATAAAACCCTTTGCTGAGTTTTCTTCTAAGTACTCATTAAGAACCTTTAATTCAGGTTCGGCTAATGGGTATGTACGTCCAAAGGGCATGGCTGCTCCAGGTAACAAATCCACCGGCAATCATATGGCCGGTGAGGTGGTAATTGTTCAGCATTTTTCTTATCACAGACATCAGATAATTCTTTATATTGAGGAGGTAATTGTTCTGCCACTTTAGAACAGAGGCTATTGGTAGTATTAATATTTACAGAATTGGCCTGGGCAGCAGCAATTTCCTGGGGAAAATAAATGGTCTTTGATTCCCAGTTAATAGATGGGTTGTGTGTCGTCAACCAAGGAATCCCCAAAATAACAGGAAACTGAGGGGATGAGATAAGCAAGAAGTTAAGGGACTCGCAGTGATTTGGTTCAATTACTATGTTCAACCGTTCAGTTTCATGAGTAACAGGACCTGAGCTCAAAGGTGAACCATCTACGGTTTACATCAATACTGGTGTTGGCTTTTCTCTGAATTTAATTTGATTGTTCTGAGCAAACGTAATGTCCATAAAATTGACATTCGCCCCAGAATCCACCATCGCGGAAGTGGAAATCCAACGAGACACAACTTGGAATCGTATTGGAATGGAGATGTGTGAACTATTGTTTTCTTTGTTCTTAGTTGCGGCTAATGGGGACAGACGAGGGATCACTGCGTACACATGCTGAGGCATACTGGAAATGATAGACTCCTGGTCATAAAGGTCAGCGTCTGCCAATGTAGCTACAGTCTTTTGAGGTCTTTTGAGACAGTTTGACACATAATGTCCAGGTTTGCCGCAATACAGACACAAGTTCTCCCTGCGCCGTTGCTCTCTTCTTTCATCAAGACTCTGTTTGTGAACTGCGAGATTCAGTCTCCAGTTCATTAGTTGATTTTACCTCAGAGTTTCCTGAATAATTAGAGACCACGGGTTCACGATAACTGGAATAACTCCAAGTGGAAGCCTTCTTTTCTCGTCTTCTTTCAATCAGTCGAGCATCAATACAAAGACAGTGGTTAATAAAAGGTTCAATTTCTGTGGGAGTCTCCGCTCGGGCCAATTCATCTTTGATTTGGTCAGAAAGTTCCTTACGATAGACAGATAGCTGTGCTTCGGAATTCCATGTGGTGTCTCGAACCCATCTTCGAAAATCTGCAGTATATTCTGCTACTGAGCGTCTCCCCTGACGTAGCCTCAATAATGTATTTTCGGCAGTATCTCTCCGATTTGGATCATCAAAAGTTTGTCTCATTGCTGTGAGGAAGTCATCAAGTTTCTCCAATTAGGACTACTAGATTCAATATAAGGAGAGGCCCATGCCAAAGCTTCGTCCTTGAGAAGTAAAAGGAGACACCTTTAATCTTTCAGTTCTGAAATGAGACTCATATAATTCAAAATTCATCCGACACTGACTAATGAATCCACAAAACTTTTGGGGATCCCCTCCAAAACGGGCTGGAGGAAGAGGGACAGTACCCGGTGAAGCTGCAGATAGTGGAACTGATCGATTCTCCAAATCGGAAATGTGCCTTTCTCGCTGGGATAATTTAGTTATAAATTCCTGAAAACCATTATGTGCATCACGGATCTTTTGCGAACAGACTTGAATCTCATGAGTCACATGTACCTCAAGGGAAGCAAAACTATTCTTCAGGGATATTAATTCACTCTGTCATTCAATTAATATAGTGCTTAAACCCGCTACACGTCGCTTAACAGGTATGTCTTCGGCAGGATCCATTTCGTGGCTTGAGTATTCTGTCACGATACTGGTGTACTACGCTGGGTCCTTTTAGCTGAAGTGCAAATAGACAGATATAGCAGGTTGTCGGATGAAGCCGGGTCGGTACACTAGCAGGTAGTCAGATGAAGCCGGGTCGGTACACTAGCAGGTAGTCAGATGAAGCCGGGTCAGTACACTAGCAGGTAGTCAGATGAAGCCGGGTCGGTACACTAGCAGGTAGTCAGATGAAGCCGGGTCGGTACACAGGTAGGTAAATATTCCAACAAGAGCAAGTGCAAGGCAACAGGAGCAGAGCAAACAGATACTCAAGCAAAGGCTATATTCAGGAAGTACCTATTTATAGGCCCAAACAGGAAACAGGAACCAAGATGGATTCTTCCGAGGTAAAACTGGCCATCTTGGAAAAGGGCAAGGTTTTAGTGGCCTCTAGTGGCTGGAGGTGGTAATGGCTAATGATATTCCTAACATGACAGTTGCAAGAAATCCAAACTGCTGTGTCGCAGTTACTTGCAGGTCGCAACGCAGCCACATTGACTTTCATTACTTGCGGTGTAGGCTATGGGACATAACGATCTTTGGTCGGATGACCTGTGTCGTGGCCAAAGACTCCATGTAACTCACACGGAGTACAAGGCAAGTAGATGAGATTTTACAAAACTCATCTGCATGCTGCAGAGTGTCACGAAGGGTCTGTGGACCCACTGGGCCGTACCGCCTTGTTGGTAAGGCACCTGGCCAACAGGGTGCAGGACAATGTCTATAGTTCGTATAGGGTACCTGTGGCAGCTCGGACAGTAGCAAGGCAGGCTCGGCTTGGACTAGGGAGCAGATAGACGTCAGGCGAGGTGAAGCAGGTCAGACATGGAATACAGCACGACACGACTTTGGCACAACACAGTGCTAGACCGGGGTGGTATGGAAATGCAAGGAACAGGAACAGGAACAGGAACTGTAACAGGTACAGGAACTGTAACAGGTACAGGAACTGTAACAGGTACAGGAACTGTAACAGGTACAGGAACACACTAGGAGGCCATCACATAGACAAACTATGGGGAACAACAACAACGCTCAGGCACAGAAGCAGGGGACAGGACCCCTCTTATAGTCCAGGGTACTCACGGGTCAAAGGATCCGGCTGAGGTGAGTGGACGCGAGCGCTGGCGTCTCCTGAGGAGGAAGCTGGGGCCAGCGCTTGCCGACTCGTGTCTGCGGCTGTCGGGGGAGGTTGGGGCTGACGGCCCGCAGCCACGGACATTACAGTATTCCCCCTCTTACGCCCCCTCTTTTTGTGGCCAGAGCGAGAGAGAAACTTCTTCAGAAGAGTAGGAGCATTGAGATTCTCCTCTGGCTCCCAGGACCTCTCTTCAGGGCCAAACCCCCTCCAATCCACCAAATAAAAAGTATTTCCTCTCACTCCCTTGGTGTGCAAAATCTCCTTGACCTCAAAGATGTCCGAAGGGCCGCTGGAGGCAGGGCTGGTAGTCTTGGATTAGCGTTTCAGGATCACTGGTTTCAGGAGGGAGACATGGAAGGAGTTGGGAATCCTGAGGGGGGGAGGCAGCCGAAGCTTGTAGGTGACAGAGTTAAACTTCTGCAGAACCTCGAATGGTCCGAGGAACCTGGGGGCAAATTTACATGACGGCACCCTCAGTCGGATATTCCTGGATGACAGCCAGACCTTAGTGCCAGGAAGAAACCACCGAGGAGGCTCTCTTCTCCTTGTGTCAGCCTTCCGTTTCATGCGGTCCACTGCCATTAGGATGGAGGATCGAGCCTGCTGCTAGATCTGCAAAAAGTCTCTAAACGTTGAGTCAACTGCAGGAACCTCGGAAGTATCAGGCACCGGGAGAGGAATTTCTGGGTGCTGGCCGTAGACAATGAAGAACAGTGTATTCCTTGTGGACTCGCTGGTATGATTGTTGTATGAGAACTCTGCCCATGGGACAACTGCACCCAGTCATCATGTTGCTTGGAAATGAAGTGGCGTAGGTATTTCTCCAAAATCTGATTAATCCTCTCGACCTGATCATTTGACTGAGGATGGTAGGCTGATAAAAAGTACTATTTCACACCGAGGAGTCCGCAGAGGGCTCTCCAGAACTTCGAGGTAAACTGAACCCCCCAATCAGACACAATATGCTGCGGCAAGCCGTGCAGGCGAAAGATGTGTTGGATGAACAGCTTGGCCAAATGAGGAGCAAAAGGAAGACCGGTAAGATGAACAAAGTGGGCCATCTTAGAAAATCGGTCCACAACCCCCCAGACAGCACTGCAACCAGCAGAGAGAAGTAGGTCCGTGATAAAGTCAATAGCTATATGCTGCCAGGGAGCATTGAGCACAGGCAATGGCTGGAGCAGACCAGCAGGTCTGGAGTGGGTGGCCTTGTTGGCTGCACATACAGCACAGGAAGAAACGAAGTTCACAATATCCTTGGGCAGTGTGGGCCAACAGAAATGACGAGCAATCAAATCCCGGGTTTTACGTAACCCCATGTGACCTGCCAGTGTCCCCAGCGGAGGATTCTTCCACAATCAGCCAGGCGCACAAAAGTCCTCCCTGGAGGAATGTCCCCAACTTGCAGGGGATTGACAGAGACAATGCAAGATGGATCAATAATGTTCTGTGGACTCTCTATGGTGTCTTCTGTCTCGAAAGACCTGGGCAAGGCATAGGCCCTCACATTATTGTCGGCCGGGCGATAATGAAGCTCAAACTGGAACCTTGCAAAGAACAGTGACCACCTGGCCTGATGAGGGTTTAGCCGTTGGGCCGTCTGGAGGTAGGTCAGATTCTTGTGGTCCATAAAAATCAAGATCGGATGAGCTGCGCCCTCTAGTAGATGCCTCCACTCCTCCAGAGCCAATTTGATGGCCAGTAACTCCCGATCCCCAATCGAGTAGTTGCGTTCTGTGGAAGAGAAGAGCTTGGAAAAGTATCCACATACCCTTGACTTGCCCTTGGGACCTCTCTGGAACAGAAGTGCACCAGCACCGACAGAGGACGCATCCACCTGCAATGAGAACTGCAGAGAGACATCCGGATAATGGAGGATAGAGGCTGATGTGAAGGCACTCTTCAGGCTATTGAATGCGGACTCTGCCTCGGGAGTCCACACCTTGGCGTTCATACCCTTCTTGGTAAGGTTAGAGATGGGAGAATGCAGTGAGGAGAAGTTCGGAATAAATTGCCTGTAAAAATTAGCGAATCCCAAAAAACGCTGTATGGCCCTCAAGCCTTGAGGGCGTGGTCACTCCAGGACAGACTTTACCTTTTCAGGATCCATCTCGAGACCTCGATTCGAGACGATGTAGCCCAGGAAGGGTAGAGCATCCTTGTCAAACACGCACTCTCCAACTTGGCGTACAGACGATTCTCCCCCCACCATAGCAGAACCTGACGGACATGTCTCTGGTGCGTGATAGGATCTGGAGAAAAAAATCAAGGTGTCATTAAGGTAGACTACAACACAAACATAGAGGAGGTTACAGAAAATGTCATTCACAAACTCCTGGAAGACCGCGGGAGCATTACACAGGCCGAAGGGCATTACTAGATACTCATAGTGTCCATCACGGGTGTTAAATGCAGTCTTCCATTCATCACCCTGGCAAATCCGGACTAGGTTGTAAGCCCCAAGCAGGTCTAGTTTAGAAAAAACAATTTGCACCACGTATACGATCAAACAGTTCAGAGATGAGTGGCAACGGATATTTATTCTTCACCGTGATCTGGTTGAGACCACGGTAGTCGATGCAAGGACGAAGAGAGCCATCTTTCTTCTTGACAAAGAAGAACCCGGCTCCTGCCAGGGAGGAAGACTTTCGTATGAAGCCCCTTTCCAAGTTCTCTTCACATAGGTGGAAATGGACAGAGTCTCTGGCAAGGAGAGAGGATATACCCTACCACGGGGAAGGGATGCACCAGGAATCAGTTCAATAGGGCAGTTATACGCCTGATGTGGGGGCAATGTCTCCCCGCTCCCTCTTGCTGAAGACGTCCAAAAATTCAGCATAATGACTCGGCAATCCTGCCAAAGACCGAGGCAGCGAAGGCTGAGCCGAACAAATTCGCACCAGGCAACGACCTTAACACTCAGGGCCCCACTGGGGAACTTCTCCAGAATGCCAGTCCAGAACTGGGGCATGCAGTCGGAGCCAAGGCAGGCCCAGCAACACAGGTTTAACAGCTCAAGTTGCCTGACCGGTTCTCAGGGGACCGGAAGACTTTTTTCTCCTTTCGGAAGAGTTGTAGGCTCTATTTTCGCTTAAAGCCCCACTCCTCTGGTTCTGAGAGCCAGCGGGTGGGTATAATTTTGTCCCGGCTCCAGGACGGGCCCCAAGAATGGGCCTTCTCCTTGGCTCCTGACGCCCCTGAACTTTCCTCCGTTGATCTTTTCTTTTCTGCTCTCGGGCTCATATATGACGAGACTGACAAGACTGCCTTTGTCGAGAGTCAGCTGGTGACCTTACGTCAGGGTGAGAGACCTGTTGAGGAGTATTGTTCTGACTTTAGGAAGTGGTGTGTAGCTTCTCGGTGGAATGACCCTGCCTTAAGGTGCCAGTTTAGATTGGGCCTATCAAACGCCCTGAAAGACCTGCTAGTTAGCTATCCCTCTTCTGACTCCCTAGATCAGGCTATGGCTTTAGCGGTACGACTTGACCGACGTCTCAGGGAACGACGACTTGAACGTTTTTGTGTTTTCTCCACTGACTCCCCCATGATGCCTCCCGAGGTTCCATTGCTTCGTTCTTCCACGGAAGACTCTGAGGTACCTATGCAACTCGGGGCCTCCGTGTCCCCCCAACAACGTAGAGAGTTCCGCAGGAAGAATGGTCTCTGCTTCTACTGTGGGGATGACAAGGATCAAGTTAACAACAACCCTAGGCGTAAGAATAAGCAGCCGGAAAACTTCCGCGCCTAAGTGATCATCGGGGTGGTCACTTGGGCGCACAGGTATTTCACGTAAAGATGAAACGTAATAAACTTGCTTCCCTTTCAGGTCTCTTTTGGTGGTAGTTCTGCTACCGGCAGTGCCTTCGTGGATTCAGGGTTTTCTGCTAATATTATGTCTGTGGAATTTGCTATGTCTCTAGCTATGCCATTGATTGATTTGCCTAAACCTGTCCCGGTAGTGGGTATCAACCCCACTCCTCTTGCTAATGGTTATTTTACACAGCATACCCCTGTTTTTGAACTCCTTGTTGGCTCCATGCATTTGGAGCAGTGCTCTGTACTGGTGATGCAGGGATTATCGTCCGATTTGGTTTTAGGCCTTCCCTGGCTGCAGTTACATAATCCCACGTTTGACTGGAATACTGGGGATCTTACCAAATGGGGAAATGAATGCATGACGTCATGTTTTTCTGTTAATTCTATTTCTCCCCCTGAGGAGGTGAACACTCTACCTGAGTTTGTTCAGGATTTCGCTGATGTTTTTTCTAAAGAGGCCTCCGAAGTGTTACCTCCTCATAGAGAATACGATTGCGCAATTGATTTGGTACCAGGAGCTAAGCTCCCTAAGGGTAGGATATGTAATCTCTCTTGTCCCGAACGTGAAGCCATGAGAGAGTATATCCAGGAATGCCTGGCTAAGGGTTACATTCGCCCCTCTACTTCTCCGGTAGGTGCTGGCTCCTTCTTCGTAGGGAAGAAGGATGGTGGTCTTAGGCCATGCATTGACTACCGAAACTTGAATAAGGTCACTGTTAGGAACCAGTATCCCCTTCCTTTGATTCCTGATCTCTTCAATCAGGTTCAGGGGGCCCAATGGTTCTCTAAGTTTGATCTACGGGGGGCTTATAACCTTATCCGCATCAAAGAGGGGGATGAGTGGAAGACTGCGTTTAACACGCCCGAAGGTCATTTCAAATACCTCGTCATGCCCTTTGGGTTGTGTAATGCCCCCGCGGTCTTCCAGAATTTCATAAATGAGGTTTTAAGAGACTACCTGGGGGTATTTCTTGTAGTGTATCTTGATGACATACTGGTGTTTTCCAAGGACTGGTCCTCCCACTTTGAGCATGCCAGGAAGGTGCTCCAGGCCCTTCGGGAAAACAAACTGTTTGCTAAGACCGAAAAATGTGTGTTTGGGGTGCAGGAGATACCATTTTTTGGTCAAATCCTCACTCCTCATGAATTCCGCATGGACCCCGCCAAGGTCCAGGCTGTGGCGGAATGGGTCCAACCTGCCTCCCTGAAGGCGTTACAGTGCTTCCTGGGGTTCGCTAATTATTACAGGAGATTTATTGCTAACTTCTCGGTCATCGCTAAGCCTCTTACGGATCTCAGTCGCAAAGGTGCTGATCTCCTCCACTGGCCTCCTGAGGCTGTCCAGGCTTTTGAGGTCCTTAAGAAGTGCTTTATCTCGGCCCCTGTGCTTGTTCAGCCCAACCAAATGGAGCCATTTATCGTGGAGGTTGACGCGTCCGAGGTGGGAGTGGGGGCTGTCTTGTCCCAGGGTACCAGGTCCCTCACCCATCTCCGTCCCTGTGCCTACTTCTCCAGGAAGTTTTCGCCCACTGAGAGTAACTATGATATTGGCAACCGCAAACTCTTAGCCATTAAATGGGCATTTGAAGAGTGGCGCCACTTCCTGGAGGGGGCTAGGTACCAGGTAACGGTCCTTACCGACCACAAGAATCTGGTTTTCCTAGAATCTGCCCGGAGGCTAAACCCGAGACAAGCTCGATGGGCGTTATTTTTTACCCGATTCAACTTTTTGGTCACCTATAGGGCTGGGTCTAAAAATATTAAGGCTGATGCACTGTCGCGTAGCTTCATGGCCAGCCCACCTTCGGAGGAAGATCCTGCTTGTGTTTTGCCTCCAGGTATAATCATTTCCTCTATTGATTCTGATTTAGTCTCTGAAATTGCGGCTGATCAAGGTTCAGCTCCCGGGAACCTTCCTGAGAACAAGCTGTTTGTTCCCCTGCAATTCCGGCTAAGGGTACTTAGGGAAAATCATGACTCTGCACTATCTGGTCATCCAGGCATCCTGGGTATCAAGCACCTCATTGCCAGAAACTATTGGTGGCCTGGGTTGCCTACATCGCCCCTTGTGAAGTATGTGCTAGGTCCAAGACTCCCAGGTGCCGACCAGCGGACTTACTATGTTCTTTGCCCATTCCCCAGAGACCTTGGACCCATATCTCCATGGATTTTATCACCGATTTGCCTCCATCTCAAGGCAAGTCGGTGGTGTGGGTTGTAGTAGACCGCTTCAGTAAGATGTGCCACTTTGTGCCCCTCAAGAAACTACCCAATGCTAAGACGTTAGCTACCTTGTTTGTCAAACACATCCTGCGTCTCCATGGGGTCCCTGTCAATATTGTTTCTGACAGAGGGGTACAATTTATTTCATTGTTTTGGAGAGCCTTCTGTAAAAAGTTGGAGATTGATCTGTCCTTCTCCTCTTCCTTCCATCCTGAAACTAATGGCCAAACTGAGAGGACTAATCAGTCTCTAGAACAATATTTAAGGTGTTTTTTCTCTGACTGTCAATATGATTGGGTCTCATTCATTCCCCTCGCCGAATTTTCCCTTATTAACCGGGTCAGTAACTCATCAGGGGTCTCCCCCTTTTTCTGTAATTTTGGGTTTAATCCACGGTACTCCTCCGTTTCACCTGGTAGTTCCAACAATCCCGAGGTAGAGGTCGTTCATCGGGAACTGTGCACAGCCTAGGCCCAGGTTCAGAAGAATCTAGATGCGTCCCAGAGCATACAAAAGACTCAGGCAGATAGAAGACGTTCTGCTAACCCCTTGTTTTTGGTCGGGGATCTGGTGTGGCTATCGTCCAAAAATTTGCGCCTTAAAGTCCCGTCCAAGAAGTTTGCTCCCCGGTTTATAGGGCCGTACAAGGTCATTGAAGTCCTCAACCCTGTCTCCTTCCGACTGGAGTTGCCCCCGTCTTTTCGAGTATACGACGTGTTTCATGCCTCCCTCCTTAAACGCTGCTCCCCGTCCTTGGCTCCCTCGAGGAAACCTCTGGTCCCTGTTCTCACCCCTGAGGGGGTAGAATTCGAGGTGGCCAAGATTGTGGACAGTAGGATGGTCCAAGGCTCCCTCCAGTACCTGGTCCATTGGAGAGGATACGGGCCTGAGTAGAGGACTTGGGTACCCGCCCGGGATGTTCACGCTGGGGTATTGGTCAGGAGGTTCCACCTTAGTTTCCCCAATAAACCAGGTCCACCTAGAAAGGGTCCGGTGGCCCCTCAAAAGAGGGGGGGTACTGTAATGAATCTGCCAGACACAGCTTCTGTGTCAACGACCATAGGTAATCAGTCTGCACCTGCTTCTATGTCTGTGAGACTGACTCCATCTTCCACCACTCAGGATGGCAGGCTTAGGAGTGGGAGAGCCTATCACAGCCTGGCCAGACGGAGCTAGCTCCCGCCCTCTGTCTATTTATACCTGCCTTTCCTGTTCCTCCTTTGCTTGTGATTCTTCTCTGCTGGTTTCCTGGCCCTGCTGCAGCTTCTTGAACTACTACCCTCTGCTTGTTATTGACCTTGGCTTTACTGACCACTCTTCTGCTCTGCGTTTTTGTACCTCGCTCATCTCCTGGTTTGACTCGGCTCGTTCGTATAGGGTACCTGTGGCAGCTCAGACAGTAGCAAGACAGGCTCGGCTTGGACTAGGCAGCAGGTAGACATCAGGCGAGGTGAAGCAGGTCAGACATGGAATACAGCACGACACAACTTTGGCACAACACAGTGCTAGACCATGGTGGTATGGAAATGCAAGGAACAGGAACTGGAACAGGTACAGGAACTGGAACAGGTACAGGAACTGGAACAGGTACAGGAACAGGAACACACTAGGAGGCCATCACATAGACAAACTATAGGGAACAACAACAACGCTCTGGCATAGAAGCAGGGAGCTGGACCCCGCTTATAGTCCTGTGTACTCACAGGTCAAAGGTCATCAGAATGCCCAATGCGCGCTGCCCCTTTAAGAGCGGGCATGAGCGTACTCGCGCACCCTATGGGATTTGGCTGAGGTAAGTGGACGTGAGCGCTGGCGTCTCCTGAGGAGGAGGCTGGAGGCAGCGCTTGCCGACTCGTGGCTGTGGCTGTCAGGGGGAGGTTGGGGCTGACGGCCCGCAGCCACGGACATTCTGTAATACTGTGAACTGCCGCTACAAGTGTATCCGCGATTCACAGTGTGAGCAGTAAAGAAAATGGAGGGGAAGCAGCGCTTGTACGAGCATTGTGGCCCCTTTAAAACAGCCGATCGACGTGGGGTGCCGGGTGTCGGACCCTGAAAGATCAGATATTGATGGCCTATCCTGAGGAAACCGCATAGGAAAATGTGCCAAAAAACAGCCGAACACACCTCCTATTGATTTCAATGGGAGGCGGAGGCATTTTTACCGATTTACCGCTCGATGGAAAAGAAGTGGTATGCCTTATCTTCGGGCGTTTACGTCTCTGACCCCACATTAACATCAATGGGACGCAGAGATAGCGTTTTTAGCTGCGTTTTTGCACGCGGCGTTCAATGGCCGCGGGAAAAAACACTGCGATAAGTGCGGCAAATGGCGTGCAGGCAGAACTAAATCTGCCTCAGAATTCCAGACAGAATTTTGAGGCAGAATTTTATGCCTGCAAAAAAACTCAGTGTGAACAGGGCCTAATACAGATCCAGCAGTAGGTGAGGAAAATGTGTAGACTGGATTGTGTGTACCAAGATGTCTGACATATGTGGAGTGGGCAGATTTCCATTTATCAGGCTGTGAAAGGGGTGGGGGAGGGAGATGGGTGCCTGTACTGGAGACACAAAGGATAATGATGATTATTAGTGTGTAAGACAGCGCGCAGGGAGGGAGCTGCCTGTAATTAGAGCAGGGAAGGACCCCGTGAACATAAAGGGGCGTGGCAGTATGCAAATAGCTGAGATGCTTTGGAGGAAGAGGGGCACAAGCTGTCTCCTCAGATGCAGCAGGGGATCATGGGTATTGTGGGTTAAAAGACAGGAAACAGCCAGGACCAGAAGCAAGGGATGTAAACAAACAGAAAGAGCAGCAGTGACAATGGAGATCAAACAGAAATTGGTTAGGAGGTTAATAGGGGGTATTAGGGAAGGCAAACCAAGGCTGGGGGACACTTTTTAAAAAAAAAATACCTGGACAACCCGTTTAAGATTGTCTCCTGGAATGTGAGGGGTCTCAATGACAAATTTAAAAGATCCCTAGTCTTTAATTTTAGCTATACGTATGTTCTGCAAATTATACTCCTTCAAGAGACTGATTAGCTACGTACTAAACTGCAAACTCTTAAGCGACCTTGGGTTAGATGTGGCAATCATGCCTGTTATTCCAGTTACTCATGTGGGATCTGCTTGTTGGTCCATAAATCTCTGCAATGTGAAGTTACAGTAATGTCTATGGCTGCGGGCTGTCAGCTGCATTCCCCTCCTGACAGCCGCAGCCATGAGTCGGATACTGTAGGGTGTGTGCGCATGCTCGTGCCCGCTCTTAAAGTGGCAGCGTGTGCACTGGACCTCGTGACGAACTTTGACCTGTGAGTACCCTGGACTATAAGAGGGGTCCAGCCCCCTGCTTCTATGCCTGAGCGTTGTTGTTGTTCCCTAGTTTGTCTATGTGATGGCCTCCTAGTGTGTTACCTTTTCCTGTACATGTTCCAGTTCCTGATCCTATACCTGTACCTGTTCCAGTTCCTGTTCCTAGCATTCCATACTATCCTGGTCTAGCACTGTGCTGTGCCAAAGTCGTGTCGTGCTGTATCCATGTCTGACCTGCTTCACCTCGCCTGACGTCTGCCTGCTGCCTAGTCCAAGCCTAGCCTGCCCTGCTGCTGTCTGAGCTGCCACAGGTACCAATGCGAACTATAGACTTTCACTCTGCGCCCTGTTGGCCAGCTGCCTTACCGCCAAGTCTGTACGGCCCAGTGGGTCCACAGACCCTTCATGACAGTTACATCTGTTAGCACTGATCCTAAGGGAAGATTTATTATACTGCTATGTCAGATTTACTTTACGTCCTTTATTATTGTCAATGTCTATAATCCACTACTCAATTACATACTGACATAATGGTATTAGTGGTGGACTTAGGTCCTGCACCTCTTCTGCTCCTCGGGGACTTCTGAATTAGATAAACTAGGTGAAGTCCCAAGTGGTAGTTACCCTCTTGCCAACTGGGGGGGTTTGCTACCCTCATTCTCTAGCTTACTCGTGTCACTCGCCTGCCTATAGGTCATTTTCCTGAATTGATGTAGCATTTGGATATGATGCCTCCTTGATATTTGTGGTTGATGCCATATTGTACTTCCCTTCCCACTGCAATGGGCAGATAAAATTGCGTACTTGGGTATAGTTATTAGCCCTGATATACATAGCTTCATACCGGATAACATTGTTCCCCTGATACAGCGTCTTAAGATGGATTTTTGGAAACATCTACCTCTGACAGTTACAGGTCGTATTAATTTATTTAAAATTAAGGTCCTCCCTAGATTTTTGTACCTTTTCCACAATTCCCTAGTATGGTTACCGCTATCATTCTATTCCAATATAGATAAGGTTCTTCGATCCCTTTTTTGGGTGGGAGGTATCTCTAGAATCGCTCTTAGTACACTACAATTACCCACTGAGCAGGGTGTCTTGGCTCTTCCAAATTTGTATCTTCATTTCCTTGCCAGCCAACTGGTGTATGTTTGGTGGTGGTTTACTCACAGGAATTTTTACCCCTCTACGGATCTGGAAGCATCTCTTCTGGGCTCCTATATGGCATTAGTTAACTCTACATATAGACAGGCCCCCCCCCAGGGACATGTGCTCACAATTCCAACGCAGACTACTCTGAAGTTTTGGCAGAGGTCATTCTTGCTCTTCAGCTCTGAGACAGATCCCTGGTCACCTAGGACGCCAAACTGGTACAACCCTCTTCTGCCACAGTTGCGGCCACTCCCTGACCCCACTGGTTGGGCCCCCCTGGGTATATTGACCTTAGAGGATGTGGTGGAAAATAAAGTAGCTACCTTTGCACAACTTTGGGCCAAACACCTGATCCCAACTTATCTTAGGTTTTGCTATTTCAGCTTAGGCATGCCCTCTGGTCACAATATGCAGGGTATAGTGTCAGACTGTGTACATCCCCAGTGGAGGATTAGGTGACGCTGGAGCTGTTGGCTAAACCCATATCTGTACTGTATGGCCAATTATTGTGTACCTCTTCAATTATTGTGTACCTCTTCAATTATTGTGTACCTCTTCAATTATTGCGTACCTCTTCAATTATTGCGTACCTCCTCAGCTAGCTACACTGTTTTCGTAACTCCAGACCAAATGATCAGGCCAAGTGGCCGGGAAAGGTAGAACAGAGTTTAGGGTGCCCCATTTTACTGATCGGTTCGGGTCTCAGAGTTGGGACCTGCATCTATCTGACATTTATGGCATATCCTGTGGATATGCCATAAGTGTCCAGGATTGGGAAAACCCCCAAAAGTCTCGATGTAACTCTATGGCTTATTATTACTACTACTACTACTACTACTACTACTACTACTACTATTATATATATATATATATATATATATATATATATATATATATATATATTAAAATGCTTGTTAGGTAATTCTACAACTATCTCAGTAGGCTTCTGTCATCTTTTTTTTTTTTCAGGAGGAAGTCATTCACAGTCTGTAAGGTCCCCCAGATGACAGTGACAGCTTTACAAATCTGGTAAATAGACCAGCAGCAGGTAAGCCGCTCTATACAGTAGGTTAAGTTAAGACAGATCTTTTTTTTTTTGTAGCATTTATTAGTTTATTTTATAGTTTATCTAGTTAATTCAACATATTTTATTTATAGTTTTGAAATTCAAATGTTTTTTCCTTTATCCTGAAGAAATTGCTGATATTTATTTTTGTTTACAATTTGTAATAAAAACTTATTGCAGAGTTTCTTTATTTATGACTTTACATATAATGGTGGACAGGACAACGTTGCTGCATTTTACGGCATGCACACATATCTTATTTCGTTTTTTTTTTTTTTAAACAATTGTTGCTCAGTAATACAAGTGCACCAAATATACTACTGCTTCTGGTACCCCTCTACATTTCACATGTAACGTACAATACAGTCTATTATTGAAGTGGGCTAAGTAACCATACAAAAGCTGTTAGGCTACGTTCACACGGCAAACTAAAAATGGCATTTTTTTAACCCCTTCCCGCAGCCCATTTTCAGATTTTAATTTTCGTTTTCTCCTCCACCACCTTCCAAAAGCCATAACGTCTTTATTTTTCCGTTGATATAGTCCTATGAGGGCTTGATTTTTGCGGGACAAGTTGTCGTTTTTCGTAACACCATTTATTTTGCCATATAATGTACTAGGAAACGGAAAAAAAACTATTTGTGGGGTAGAAAATGAAAAAAACAGTGATTCCTCCATGTTTTTTTGCGCGCTGTTTTTACGTAATTCATAGTGCAACTAAAACAACATGTTAAATTTATTCTCTGGGTCAATACGATTACGGCAATACCAAATATATATAGTTTTTTCTATATTTTACTACTTTTACAAGTAAAAACCTAAGTGTAAAAAATAAAATTTATTTTGTGTCGCCAAATTCTGAGAGCCAGAACTTTTTAATTTTTCCGTAGATTAAGCGGTCTGAGGGCTTATTTTGTGTGGGATAAGCTGTCGTTTTGAATAATACCATTTTGGGGTACATGCGACGGTTTGATCACTTTTTATTTCATTTTTTGTAGGAGATTAGGTGACCAAAAAATAGAGATTCTGGCATTCACAATTTTATTTTTTTTACGGCGTTCACCGTGCGGGCTAAATAATTATATATTGTAATAGGTCAGACTTTTTCGGACGCGGTGATACCAATTATGTTTATTTATTTTTTTACTATGCTCTAGGGGGAAAATGGGAAAAGTTATTTTTTTTAACTCTTAATTAATTTTTTATTTTTTACTTAAAAAAAAACTTTATTTAACTCATTTTTACTTTTCTTATTAATCCCCCTAGGGGACTTCAACCAGCGATTGTTAGATCGCTTGCACGATATACTGCAATACCCCTTTTTCTAATGATTTAAATGCTGCGGTCGCTATTGACGAGTTAAACAAGCGGGATGCCGCTTGTTACTCTGAAGTGTTGGCTGTAACAAACAGCTGACACCGGCATCATATGGAGCGGGTTCACTCCGTGAGCCCGCTCCATACTTCCCCTACCCGACTTTTGCGTATGGATACGTCAAATGTCGGGAAGGGGTTAAGCACCAAGCGTTTTTTTATGCGTTTTTTACGAGACAATGAAAAACGGCTCCAAAAATGGCTCAAAAAGTGACATGCACTTCTGTTTACGAGGCTTTTTTTATGTGACGTTTTTTCAAACAGCCGCGTAAGAAATGCCCCGTCTGAACGAGACGCCGTTTTTCCCATTGAAATCAATGGGCAGATAATTGGAGGCATTCAAGCCTCCGTATTGTTAGGGTATGTTCACACAGCTTATTTTCAGCCATTTTTGGGGCTGTAAACGCATGGAAAAACAGCTAACTACATTTCCTAAGTATCCATAAGTATCCATAAGCAAATAATTAATAAAACAGCCTGCGGTATTAATTATTGACTAGAATTTAATGAGTCTCGAGTACTGAGTTACACTTCTTAAATTGAAAGAGAAAATGTAAAGCGTTAAATAAATATATTATAATTCTTAATAAATAATCTGTACACCGCTGTCAGAAAATCAATCAAATAAATAAAAATAAAGCTATATAAAAAAAAGTGGTGATCAGACTAAGGCCTAATTCAGACGAGCGTGTTCGGGCCGTGATATACGGTCCGTGTGTCGGCCGCATTTCCCGGACCAAACACACTGCAGGGAGCCGGGCTCCTAGCATCATAGTTATCTATGACGCTAGGTGTCACTGCCTCGCTGCGGGACAACTGTCCCATACTGTGATCATGTTTTCAGTAGGGGACAGTAGTCCCACGGAGAGGCAGGGACTCCTAGCATCGTACATAACTATGATGCTAGGAGCCCGGCTCCCTGCAGTGTGTTCGGTCCGGGAAATGCAGCCAACACACGGACCGTATATCACGGCCCGAACACGCTCGTCTGAATTAGGCCTTAATACAAAACTAAGATAGCCCCTTCATGTTACATAATTCATCTTCTCACTGTCCAAATTTCATTCAGTGAATTTCCGCTCCTCTACATTGGATATGACACCAGAGGTGACTTGTATACCAGTTATAGCTGCAGCTAATGAAGAATCTACTGCATTATAATATATTTTACATGAATTGGATATCTTACACCACAAATCATTTATTTCTCTGCCAGTTAATTATGACTGGGGGTTTTCCTATGGAGATTTTGGATCTAATACAATGTGATGGATTTGTGGGTCAGTCACTAAAAGGGACAATATCTTCATCTTTATTCAATAATGCAACAGCAGCTTCAATAAGCTTCACCCACTTTATCCAGGAACATTTCCCAGACTTATATGCCAAGATGGAGTAGGCAAGCTTCTCAGCCTGGGACATCAGCTTCAGATAGGTATCCCTTCAGAGATGTAGCTAGGGGTTTCACACAGGGGGGGGGGGGGCAAAACATATCTGAGTGGGCCCCAAACCCGTGAGCCCCCATAACACATGTTTACAACTGAAGAGGCACATTCTAATTATATACCAGCTATTCTCCCTGTATATAACCCCCATCATATTTGTATTTAACCACCACCATCCATGAATATACCAGTCATCAACCCTGTATGTAACCCCTATCATCACTGTATATACTAGCCTGGCTAGTATATAAAGGTAAGTTGGGGTAATAAACAGGGATGATGGCTGGTATATACAGCGACGATGGGGGTTATATAAGGGGATGATGACTGGTATACACAGGGATGATGGGGGTTAATTCAGGGATGATGGCTGAACTATAACAACTGTAATCCCTGTATATAAGAACCATCATCCCTGTATATAATAACCATTATCCCTGTATATAACAACCATTAATCCTGTATATAAACCCCATCATCCCGTATATACCAGCCAGGCTAGCCCTGCCGCATAGGTTTGTACGGCATAAAACTACTGCTCCCAGCATGACCCGTACAATGCTAAGGATATGCTGGGAGTAGACGTTTAAAAAGAAATACATCATATATCATATCATAATTGCACAAACCACCATCTCGCTGCAGATCATACAGTGACTACAGTGCTGATTAGAGGCAGAATAAACATTTACATTAAGTGACTCATCTCAGATTCTAGTTGTTGTTTTTTCTCTTTTGTTCCCCCTCTATGATTCATTTCTCTGGTCACAGCCTATTTCTGCAGTTTGCCACTCAGATGTCTTTAGCTTCTCACTTTTCAAACATGTCTGCACCTATAAACGCAGATAATATTCTCCTTGTGCCAGACACTACGCACCTAAATTTAATAGCGCCATACACTGTGTCCCTGATTATAATAGCGCCATACACTGTGCCTCTGATTGTAATAGCGCTATAAACTGTGTCCCTGATTATAATAGCCCCATACACGGTGTTCCCTGATTATAATAACACCATATACTGTGTCCCTGAATTTAATAGCGCCATACACTATGTCCCTGATTATTATAGCACCAAACATTGTGTCCCACACACACACACACAGTGCTCCCTGTAGTTAGTACCCCCATAGATCCCCCTGGAGATAGTACCCACATATAGCCCCCCTGTAGATAGTGCCCCACATATAGCCCACTGTAAATAGTGCTCTATGTATATCCCCCTGTACATAGCTTTCTACATATGGCCCCCCTGTATATAGTGGCCCACATATAGCCCCCCTGCAGATAGCGCTCTATAAATAGCCCCCCCCCTGTAGATAGTGCTACACATATAGCCCCCCTGTAGAAAGCACTCTGTATATAGCCCCCTTTTTATAGCGTTCAACAAATAGCCACCCATGTAGATAGCGTTCTACATATAGCCCCCCTGTAGATAGTGTCCTTCATATAGCCTCCCCTGTATATAGTGCTCCACATATAGCTCCTCCCCCTGTAGATAATGCCACTCACACTTCTAAATAAAACAAAAAAACAACTTTACATACTCACCTTGATCCCGCACAGTCAATGCAGGCCTGCTCTCTTCTGAGCAGGTCTGTTGGGGCTGCACTATGCTTGCATAGTTGGAGGGCGCTGATTGGCAGGGCAGAATGACTTGCCCCTCATTCAGCGCCTTTCATCACGATGCTAGCTTCGTTGAAAGGCGCTGAACAGTCGGGCAAGGAACGAGCTATTGCATGTTATTGCATCTGTGTAATATAGACGCAGGTACAATTAGTGAAGAAGAGGGTGGCGGCGGCTGGTCTCAGTTGCAGCTGGGGGCAGCGGTGGTCAGGGACCGGGCGGTCGCGGTGGGCCCCACCATCCCAGTGGGTCCAAGGCCACTGCCCCGCCTGCTCCACCGCTAGCTACGCTACTGTATCCCGTCCTACTAAATAAAATAAAAATTGTAAAGTCTGACCAGTCCACATACAGTTAGGGTACAGTATGCTCACACAGGGCGGATACACTGCGTAAAAGTACACAGTGTAATGTCCGTGGCTGCGGGCTGTCAGCTCCAGCCTCCCGCTGACAGCCGCAGCCACGAGTCGGCAAGCACTGGCCCCAGCCTCCTCCTCAGGAGACGCCAGCGCTTGCATCCACTCACCTCCGCCGGAGCCCGCAGGGTGCGCGCGCACGCTCGTCCCCGCTCTTAAAGGGGCAGCGCGTGCACCGGACATCTTGAACGACCTTTGACCCGTGAGTACCCAGGGCTATAAGAGGGGTCCAGCCCCCTAGTTCGATGCCTGAGCGTTGTTCGTTTTCCCAGTCTGTCTTGCAAATGGTCCCTTAGTGTTTCCCCGTTCCTGTTGTTACCCGTACCTTGTTCCCCGTTCCTGTTTCCCGTGCTTTGCCCTAGTATCAAGTCGTGCCACGTCCTGTGTCATCTGCCACGTCCAGAGGAATCTGCCACGTCCTGTGTCATCTGCCACGTCTGGAGGAATCCGCCACGTCCTGTGTCATCTGCCATATCCTGTGTCATCTGCCACGTCCAGAGGAATCTGCCATGTCCGGAGGAATCCGCCACGTCCTGTGTTATCTGCCACGTCCGGAGGAATCCGCCACGTCTTGCGCAACTTGCGGCTCCTGTGTCATCCTCCACATTTGGCGCCATCTGCTGCACCCATCTCATCTGTGCCAGAGCTGGGGCCACCATCTGGACTATTCAGGTACCCTTGTGTGGGACATTGTATTTTTGGGGTGTCCTATTGTTTGGCCAGCTGCCTCCCCGCTGCGGCGGTACGGCCTAGTGGGTATACTAACCCATTCCGTGACAGTACGTTCAGGCCATGGACCCCGCTGGTCAACCTGAGACGTTGACTACACAAGTCATGCTGGCTGAGATGGAGGATCTCCAGTCATGACAAGACCAGCTCCTCCTGTCGGTGAACGCCATAGCCCATCGGCTGCTTGCTCCAACCACAGTCATCACCGCACCCATTCCTGCGGTTTTTGCCTGCTACACTTCCTGTCTGTACCGGTACCAACCCCCTGTGTTTCTTGCCGCTACCTCCATGCTATGACAGAGATCTGAGGTCCTGCAGGGGATTTTTTAATCAGTGCCTGATCCATTTCAGACTACATGCCAGGTCCTTCTGTTCGGATGACGTCAGGATCGCCTTCATCATCTCTCTCCTTACCGGCAAAGCCCTGGCATGGGCCAATCCTCTGTGGGAACATCAGGGACCAGAGACCCGTGACTTGCAGTGCTTCTTACAGACCTTCCGCTCGATCTTTGAGGAACCTGGGAGAGTTTCTTCGGCTGCTGCATCCTTGCTGACCCTACACCAGGGAGACCTCTCCGTGGACGAGTATGCCATTCAGTTCCGTATCCTGGCTGCTGAATTAACCTGGAACAACGAGGCTTTGGTGGCTACATTCTGGCAGGGACTGTCTTCAGGGATCAAGGACGAGCTGGCTGCTCGCGATCTGCCATCTACCCTGGACGATCTTATCCTACTCGCCTCCCGTGTCGACATTAGGATCCGGGAACGTTCCCAAGAGGTTCTCCGGGGGAGAGAACTTCCCAGGCTGGATTCTGCTGTCCCGCAATCCTCCTCAGTCGTCCCACCAGAGGACCCGATGCAGAGTAATTATGTTAAATTGTCTACCCAGGAGAAACAACGCAGATGCACTTCTGGAATTTGTTTGTATTGCGGCCATGGAGGCCATATTGTGCGTCTGTGTCAACAGAGGCCAGAGAGACCCCATTGCCTAGGATTGGTTGGAGAGACAACCCTAGGAGGAACGGAATCTAACAGAGGATTCGCTTCCAAATTGACTATTCCCGTGACCCTGGTATCCGGCGACAGGACGCATCAAGTCTCTGCCTATCTTGACTCTGGCTCTGCTGCAAATTTCATCCAGAAAGAGCTTGTGGATCATCTTCAGCTGCCCACAGTTCCCCTGGAGACATCTTTGGCTGTTGCCTCAGTTAATGGACTGCCTCTGCCTGATCCCATTACCTCTAAAACCAAGCCGTTGAAGCTCCAGGTTGGAGTACTTCATTCCGAATTTATTTTGTTGCCCGATTGTTTTGCCCAAGGCCATCAATCCTGTTCTGCTGGGCCTGCCTTGGCTTCGACTACATGCCCCAGTCCTGGACTGGAATTCTGGAGAGGTTCTCCAATGGGGCTCCAAGTGCCATGGTCGTTGTCTGTTGCAGATCCATCCTGTCAATCCTTCTCTGCCTCAGTCGCTGTCGGGACTGCCTCCCCATTTTGCTCAGTATGCAGATGTTTTCAGCAAAAAGGAGGCTGAGTCGCTGCCTCCACATCGCACCTATGACTGCCCCATTGAACTGGTTCCTAATGCCTCTCTTCCCCATGGACGGGTATATCCTCTCTCCTTGCCTGAGTCTCTATCCATGTCGGCCTATATCAAGGAGAATCTGGAGAGGGGTTTTATACGAAAATCTTCCTCCCCGGCCGGGGCTGGATTCTTCTTCGTTAAAAAGAAGGATGGATCCCTTCGTCCCTGCATTGACTACAGGGGCCTCAACCTGATCACAGTCAAGAACAAATACCCGTTGCCACTCATCTCTGAGCTATTTGATCGCATACGAGGGGCTAAAAAATTTTCTAAGCTAGACCTGCGGGGGGCTTACAATCTAGTCCGGATTCGCCAGGGTGATGAATGGAAGACGGCTTTTAACACCCGGGACGGGCACTACGAATACCTGGTGATGCCCTTCGGACTGTGTAATGCTCCCGCAGTGTTTCAGGAGTTCGTTAACAACATCTTCCGAGATCTACTCTATGTCTGTGTTGTTGTTTATCTCGATGATATTTTGATTTTCTCCCCAGATAAGACGACTCATCGGAGGCATGTCCGTCAGTTTCTACTACGATTGAGGGAGAATCATTTATACGCCAAGCTGGAGAAGTGCGTCTTTGAGAAGAGTTCTCTGCCCTTCCTGGGCTACATCATCTCGGATCAAGGCCTCAAGATGGATCCTGAGAAAGTGAAGGCTGTCCTGGAGTGGCCACGTCCCCAAGGCTTAAGGGCCATACAGCGGTTCCTGGGATTCGCCAATTTCTACCGGCAGTTTATTCCTAACTTCTCTTCTCTGACGTCTCCCATCTCGACCCTTACCAAGAAGGGTGTGAACGCCAAAGTGTGGACTCCAGAGGCAGAGTCCGCATTTATTAGCCTCAAGAAATCCTTCACTTCAGCCTCGATCCTCCATCATCCTGACGTATCTCGGCAGTTCTCACTGGAAGTGGACGCTTCCTCTGTCGATGCAGGTGCACTTCTGTTCCAGAGGAGCTCCAAAGGAAAGGCAGTAGTATGTGGCTACTACTCTAGACTGTTTTCTTCTGCTGAGCGCAATTACTCCATTGGAGATCGGGAGCTGCTGGCCATCAAATTGGCTCTGGAGGAGTGGAGACATCTTCTGGAGGGCGCTGCTCACCCCATCCTGATCTTCACCGACCACAAGAACCTCACTTACCTTCAGTCCGCTCAAAGACTTAATCCTCGTCAAGCCAGGTGGTCGCTGTTCTTCACCCGTTTTCTGTTTGTGCTCCACTACCGTCCCGCGGACAAGAATGTGAGGGCCGATGCCCTGTCCAGATAGTTTGAGACGGAGGACACGGTGGAGTCCCTTCAGACCATCATAGACCCGTCCTGCATTGTCACTGCTAATCCTCTGCAGGTTAGAGACATCCCTCCTGGGAGGACTTTTGTTCGGTTGGCAGACAGGAGAAGAATTCTCCACTGGGGACACAGTTCTAAACTTGCTGGGCACGCCGGTGTCCGTAAAACCCGAGACCTGATTGCTCGTCACTTTTGGTGGTCCACGCTACCTAAGGATGTACTGGACTTTGTCTCTTCTTGCACGGTGTGTGCCTCTAACAAAGTGACTCACTCCAAGCCTGCCGGTCTGCTTCAACCTCTGCCTGTACCCAATGCCCCCTGGCAGCAAATTGCGATGGACTTCGTCACAGACCTCCCCCCCTCAGCAGGATGTAACACTGTCTGGGTGGTGGTGGACCAGTCCTCTAAGATGGCTCATTTTATCCCGCTGACCGGCCTACCTTCTGCTCCTCGTCTGGCAAGTCTCTTCATTCAGCACATCTTCCGCTTGCATGGCTTGCTTCTTCACATTGTGTCCGACCGGGGGGTTCAGTTTACCTCGAGGTTCTGGAGAGCCCTCTGTAAACTCCTGGATGTGAGATTGGACTTTTCCTCTGCCTATCACCCCCAGTCCAATGGGCAAGTTGAGAGGATCAACCAGATCATGGAGAATTATCTCCGCCACTTCATCTCTTCACAGCACGATAACTGGGTACAGCTTCTACCATGGGCCGAATTTTCTTACAACAACCACACAAGTGAGTCCACCACTTCCACTCCGTTTCATATCGTGTACAGTCAACATCCCAGAGTCCCTCTTCCTGTGTCGACTTCATCTCAGGTTCCTGCTGCTGACTCTACATATGGGGACTTTCTGCAAATCTGGCAACAGACCCGGTCCTCTATTTTGCTGGCAGTAGATCGCATGAAGCGAAAGGCAGATACTAAGAGAAGAGAGCCGCCTCAGTATCTTCCGGGGACTAAAGTCTGGCTGTCCCCTCGGAACATTCGCTTGAAGGTGCCCTCATACAAGTTCGCTCCCAGGTTCCTTGGACCATTCGAGGTCCTGCAGCAGATTAACCCTGTCACCTACAAGCTTCGGCTGCCTCCTACCCTCAGGATTCCCAACTCCTTCCACGTCTCTCTCCTGAAGCCTTTGATTCTAAACCGCTATTCCAAGACTCCCAGCCCTGCAGTTGCTCCCAGCGGCTCCTCGGACATCTTTGAGGTCAAGGAGATCTTGGACACCAAGATAGTGAGAGGAAAGACCTTTTATTTGGTGGATTGGAGGGGGTTTGGTCCTGAAGAGAGGTCCTGGGAGCCAGAGGAGAACCTCATTGCCCCTACTCTTCTAAAGAAGTTTCTCTCTCGCTCCGGTCCCAAGAAGAGGGGGCGTAAGAAGGGGGATACTGTAATGTCCGTGGCTGCGGGCTGTCAGCTCCAGCCTCCCGCTGACAGCCGCAGCCACGAGTCGGCAAGCGCTGGCCCCAGCCTCCTCCTCAGGAGACGCCAGAGCTTGCATCCACTCACCTCCGCTGGAGCCTGCAGGGTGTGTCCCTTAGTGTTTCCCGTTCCTGTTGTTACCCTACCTTGTTCCCCGTTCCTGTTTCCCGTGCTTTGCCCTAGTATCAAGTCGTGCCACGTCCTGTGTCATCTGCCACGTCCTGTGTCATCTGCCACGTCCTGTGTCATCTGCCACGTCCAGAGGAATCTGCCACGTCCGGAGGAATCCGCCACGTCCTGTGTTATCTGCCACGTCCAGAGGAATCTGCCACGTCTGGCTCAACTTGCGGCTCCTGTGTCATCCGCCACATTTGGCGCCATCTGCTGCACCCATCTCATCTGTGCCAGAGCTGCGGCCACCATCTCGACTATTCAGGTACCCTTGTGCGGGACATTGTATCTCTGTGGTGTCCTGTTGTTTGGCCAGCTGCCTCCCCGCTGCGGCAGTACGGCCTAGTGGGTCCACTAAACCGTTCCGTGACACACAGCTTATATCCGCCTTGGTCCCTGCAGAGAATTCCAGCTGGAAAAAAGCATTGTGGTGCAGATTGTCAGGCGGAATGTCCACTGTAGAAAACTGCAAGTCAAAAAATATCTGTACTGTGCAAAAGTTTTAGGCAGTTGTGGAAAAATGCTGCAAAGTAAAAAGTGTTAATATATATATATATATATATATATATATATATTTTTATCAATTAACAAAATACAAAGTAAATGAACAGAAGAGAAATCTAAATCAAATCAATATTTTGTGTGACCACCCTTTGCCTTCAAAACATCATCAATTCTTCTAGGTACACTTGCACACAGTTTTTGAAGGAACTCGGCAAGAAGGTTGTTGCAAATATCTTGGAAAATGTATCTTCTGTTCATTCACTTTGTATTTTGTTAATTGATAAAAAAAAAATATTAGCACTTCTATTTTTGAAAGCATTGTTACCGTGCAGCATTTTTCCACAACTGCCTAAAACATTTGCACAGTTCTGTATATACTTACCCGTAGTCATGGCCACATATCCTTGTGACGCCCTGCAGCCTGGCTTCCTGGGTTGTCGTTTCATCCCATGTGACCGCTGTAGCCTGTGATTGGCTGCAGCATTAACATGAAACATCATCCCTGGAGGCCAGGCTGGACAGAGAAGCAGGAAATTTTGGGTAAGTATAATTTAGTTTTTTTTCTAAATTGCGTTTTTTGCGTCAGAATCACAGTTTTTCCGCTGTAAAAACCGCAACATCTGCAATGGGGAAAACCCACGGCAGAAAACCAGCCATTCAGCAGCATAAATTGACATTGACATAAATGCACTGCAGGTCAATTTATGAAAGGTTTTTTACGCAGCGTGTGGATGAGATTTGTCCACTCTGCTGCTACTGTATAATCTGTCTGCAGTATTTAAGCTACGTGTGAACCTGGCCTTATAAGTAAAAGATTGCATTCAAGCATGTATGATTATAATATATTTAAGATTTTTTTTCCCTGTCTTCTTTTTACTCAGAACATAAAATTTAGTTATAGATCATTATTAGGCCAGTAAGTAAGCCATCTTATTTCCAAACAAAATAACCACAATTTTGACAATATGTTGTTGTACTGGGTTTTCCCAGACTTTTATATTGATGGCATATACGCGGACATGTTTGATGTATGTTTCCTTTGGCCTGATGAAGACACAGGTTCTGTGATGAAACGCGTAGCCATGCATTATAGTCTTTAAAGTTATTACTAATACTGTTAATACTTCTTTTATCAATTTTGCTTTCTATTGTGTCGGGGTTTTTTTTTTCTATTGTATCCATCCATTTTTGCTTATTTGCGCTTCAGACAGCTGACTTGTTTGGCTACTGGGAGCATCCCCATTGATTTGATATTGATGGCCATTCAGGGACAGCAGCCATCTTTACTTTGTTGCCATGTCAAGATAGTGACCCTTTTTTGCCCCAAAGTACATCTATAAGGAAGTCCTTCCTGACAGCGCCATATGTATATGCCGGATGTGGGGAAAGGGTTAATAGATCTCCCTTTCCTCATCCTCTCCCATTAACAGCTAGGAAGGAGGGCTGGCACATGCTTGTTGTACAGAGTGCTATGTGGATTGGTATCAGGGCAATGTATTTGAATAAAGGACCAGAGCAGCAAACTTAATGTTTGCCCTGCGTGAAGGAAAGTCTAGCTACGACTCTGTCCTAAGGAATCCCAGTAATGCAGAAGACCACAAAGGACCTACAGCCTTTAGAGCGCAGGAAACAGTCATAGGTTCTTTGGAGAAGTAATTTGTTTATTTTGTTTACAAAGTTGCGTAGAAATCCCCCCCCCCCCCCCCCCACAGCCAAACAAAAAACATGAAGAGCTCCACATTTCACAGTACATAGACTGCTATTAATGTCCAAGCTATTTTTTCGGCTATTTTTATTGTCACATTCAAAGAGCCATAACGTTTTTATTTTTCCTTCAGCATCGCCTTATAAGGGCTTTTTTCTTGCAGGATGGGTTGGATTTTTTAATTCCATAATGTTGTGGCACATATACCGTAGTTTCTTGATTATCTGTTATTAACTTTTTATTTGGCGAATGGGAAAAAAAACAGCAATTCCGGCATCATATTTTTTGGATCTACATTTACACTGTTCACCGTGTGGTGTATATAACATGTTACCTTTATTCTATGGGTCGGTATGATTACGGCGTTACCAAATATCTATATTTTTTTTTTTATGTTTTCCTACTTTTGCACAATAAAAACACTTTTGAAAGAAAATGATTTGTTTTTGAATTTCCGCTCTCCAAAAGCTATTTTGGTACATGGGACTTAAAGAATAACTTTTATTACCTTTTGTGGGAAAGGGGAATGGGAAAAAAAGCAATTCCGCCATTTTTTTAAAATGATTTTTATCTCACATTAATTGTTTTTCAGTCCGACTAGAGCAATTCAGTATGCGATCTTTTTATTGCTTATATAATTCTTTGGTATACTTGGTATACCAAAGCATTATTGCTTGCCAGTGTAAGGGTATGTTCACACGACAACGCAAAATACGTCTGAAATTACCGAGCTGTTTTCAGGCGAAAATAGCTCCTGAATTACAGACGTTTTTGCATGTACTCATGTTTTTCGCGGCGTCTTTTACGGACGTAATTTGAGCTCTTCTTCATTGGAGTCAATGAAAAACGGCTCCAAAAACGTCCCAGGAAGTGTCCTGCACTTCTTTGACGGGGCATAATTTTACGCGCCGTCTTTTGACAGTGACACGTAAAATGACAACTCGTCTGAACAGAACATCGTAAAACCCATTGTAAGCAATGGGCAGATGTAATTGAGCCGTCTTTTCAGGCGTAATTCGAGGCGTAAAATGCCTGAATTACGTTTGAAAATAGATTGTGTGCACATACCCTAAAACTGACAGGCAGTCTATTAGACCGTGCCTCTAGCACTGCCTTATAGTCCATCAGCGGCCACAATTGAATTAGCGGGCCACCGATTGGTGACAGTGAGAGCCCCTCCCCCTATAAAGGACCTAGATGAAGCGGTTGTAATTGACCACAAGATCTAATTTTGCTAAACAGCTGCAATCGGCGTTAACTCCGATCGCAACCATTTGAGCAGGAGCCAGGCTGTCATCAGTTAGCCGAGCACCCGCTCCTCCCGGCATAGAACACTTGTGCCGGGCTTATTCCGATGCCCCGTGAAAAGGCTAATGCATCGAAATAAGGCTCCTTAGTGACTGCCGTGAAAAGAGTAATGGCGGTCACTAAGGGGTTAAGAAGAAAATGTCCTTATGTATTATATATTCCTGATGATGCAGTCTATACCCTGCTAAATGTTAAGCTCTTCTGTTAATCTTTTTTTTTTTTTTTTTCTTTACTAAGCAAATTTCAAAGAACATAAACCAGTACCTTTATCTGTAAGGGCTCATTCACACTTAGGCTGGGGTCACACGACCTATTTTCAGGTGTAAACGAGGCGTTTTACACCTCGAATTACGTCTGAAAAAACGGCCCCAATACGTCTGCAAACATCTGCCCATTCATTTGAATGGGTTTGCCGATGTTCTGTGCCGACGACCTGTAATTTTACGCGTCGCTGTCAAAAGACGGCGCGTAAAATAACAGCCTCGTCAAAGAAGTGCAGGACACTTCTTGGGACGTAATTGGAGCCGTTTTTCATTGACGCTCGTAATTGACGCCTCGCAAAACGCGAGTACGAGCAATTACATCTGAAATGCAGGAGCTGTTTTCTCCTGAAAACAGCTCCGTAATTTCAGGCGTAATTGTCGATATCGTGTGCACATACCCTAACGTGAATCTAAAACAACGGCCTTCACATGGACTCATGTACTTCAATGGGGCTGTTCACACGACCGTTGTTTCAACAGAGCATTTGAACTGTCGGTCAAAAAACAGGACATGTCTCGCATCCCTTCATAGACTTTAGTCTGTGGGGGATCCGCAACAACGCGTCCTGCACGGGTGCACCTCGGATGTGGAGAACAGCAGTTTTTCACATCCGAGGTTGGCTACGTTTGTGTGAATGTAGCCTTAGGCCTTGTTTACAAAAAAAACAACGTGTAAACGTGACAAGACAGCTAGCGTTTTTATAAAGCTCTTTTTAAAATACAGGCGTTTTTGGCACGTGTTTTGACCTGTTTTGTGTGCGTTTTTGGCACTTTTTTTAGCGCGTAATTAGGACTCCCATTGACTGTGGGAATTAGGCATGTTTTCGGCGTGTTTTACGCTCCAGGAATTGACCTGACGCTACTTTTTTTACATGACGCATTTTTTAAACATTAGCGCTTACAAAAAAAAACTGCGTCGTATGCACTACAATGCGCTTTCCCTTTGATGTCAATGGGAAGCTTAATGTATGCGTTTTTTATGCGTTTCTTCGGCGTGTAAAACGTGTCAAAACCACTTTGAATACACGGCGTGTGAAGAAGGCCTAAGTGTCTTGAGATCTGAAGACCACCCAGGTCCTGGGGCAGTGTTGTGTATGATGAGGCTTTTTAGGAATATCGATTCTTCATATATAAGATGCTTTTCAAACTCCAAAGAAGTTCAATTATGTGTAAAGGCTTCTTATTGTGTCATCTCCATTGGTGCGGATACTTTTTATCTTTGTTTTCATCACTAATTTAGACCTTGTATAGCTCTGCAATTGGATACAGTTACTTAGATGTGTGTCACTCTTAGTTCAGACGTGGCGAAATTGTTGTGGAATATTGCTGCGGACAGTCAGCAGTGTAATTCTCCAGCCGCCGTTTTTTACATTTGTTTCTATACATTTTTAGGAATGTTAGTTCAGACGTTGCGGAAAACTCCACGAGAGGATAGGCTGCGGTGCGGAATTTTCTGTCCGCAGCATGCACTGAGAAGAAGCGCAATTTCACTGCGGATTTCTGCCTTTGCAATGCAAAAAACTGAAATCTGTGGCAAGTCCGCTGTGTTTTCTGCAACGTCTGAATTACCTGTCAAATATGCAAATGTTGGTGCAGATTCGTTGCGTAATTGTCCCAAATCTGCACCAACATTTGCAGCGGAAAAACTCTGCCACGTCTGAATGTGCTCTAAGTCACTTTTTTATTATTCTTTGAACACTATATCGGGTTATTATTATAAGGCAACTGTATTTGGTCAATGTGTGGCACTATTTGGGCACCATGCTATATGGCACATTTAATTAAGCACTGTATATGTCTCTTTTTTTGTTTTTGTCCACAGTCCGTTCGCCATATAAAGGGGTGGAAACGCAAGGTACGCAGGGAATTATCCAAGGTAAGGCCTGCCCCGCTTTTATGTAAAAGAGTGTCAAATATTTCCAGAAATCAAGATATATGAAATTCACCCTGTACCAGTCTAAAACCTACCTCCTGGTAGAAGCTGATCAGATTAGCTTGACAGGACCCAGCCCTCATACAGTATTTCATTTCCCTTACATATATCATCCCATAATATGGACTTTAGACAGGGCCTAACATAAAGGCAAACTCTTCCCGTATTCAAGTTTCTATCATCCCTTCTGAACATTGTGTAACCCTGCATTTCCAGCCAGAGTCGGACTGGCCCACCCAAGAACCAGAGGATCATTTGGTGGGCTCAGGCTTTAACACAATAATGGGCCTTAAAGGTCCACCGGAAGAAAACCCTATTTGGAGTCAATCACTTGCCACTAGGGTTTATTTCTTATGGGATGATTCACAAATTACCTATTAGAACTTATTGATGATACGTCCTGTGTACAATGATAACAACAAGGAGCATGATGAAATGAAAAGTGGACATGTTCTATATAGATGGGGTGGGCCCTCAGAATCATCTTCTCTGGTGGGGCCAAGGAACTCCAGTCCGACGCTGTGTCCAGCTATGTCTCTTATTTCCACTATCATACATTTCCTCTGAAAATGTAATTCCAGTTCTCAGTAGAAAAAACTTATAATAGACTAATAGTGCGGTAGTATAAAACGAGAACTGCAAAGATAGGTGGAGCATTGAGACTGATAAACGACTATAAGACTGAGTTCACACTGAGTTTTTTGCAGGAGGAAAATTCTGACTCAAAATTTTGATTTTGAGGCAGATTTTGACCATCCTGCATGCCGTTTGCCGCGATTTTCGCTGCGTTTTTCGCTCACACCCATTAAGTGCTACGGGCAAAAAACTCAGCGAAATACACTTTCTCTGCCTCCCATTGATGTCAAACGAAGATAGGGCATGACGCTTCTTTTTACTGCGAGCGGCAAAAAATTGCGTCCCCCTCCCATTGAAATCAATGGGAGGCATATTCGGCCGTGTTTTGGTGCGTTTTCCAACGCGGTTCCCAAGTCAAAAAACGTGTTAATTAACTGCGTGTGAACTTGCCCTAAGGGTACATTCACACTCACTGTGTATAAAAATACAGATCAAATAAGAATGCGCAATACAGATTGTATTTTTTACAATTTGTTGCATTTTTATTTTTTATTATATAAATATTTGGTTTGTTCTGTTTTTGTTACAGGATTTACAACTTTTTGCCCTTTTTTTTGTAATGTCGTAGACATACTGATGACAAAAAAATGGAACAAATACATACATGTGAACTATGCAAACATGGAACATGCATTTTTAAATTGTACCCATTGGAACATGCTGCATTTTGAAAACATTTCATACTCATAAAAATAAAAAGTTGTTTATAAAAAAAACTGAAAAGTAACTAAAATCACTAAATTGTATTGGCAAAATATTTGTTAAATAAACAATTTTTTTTTTAGAGATCTGTAAAACACAAATGTGAATGAGCCCTCAGACTGTAATAGTCTCGTAGGCTTTGTATGTGCCAGACAATTGTCATGTTTACCAATCATCCAGGAGTATTCATTTTGATTTTATACATATATATTCCTATAATCCTTTTGAGCTATAAGGCCCTGTTCACACAGTGCAGATTTGCTGCAGATTTTGCATGCATTTTTTAAGCCAAATCTAGAAATGGATTCAGGAGAGGAGATACGTTAAGCCTTCCTTTATATATTTATTGTGTTTAGGTTCCGTTCCTGGTTTTGGTTTAAAAAAAATACATTCAAAATCTGCATCAAATCTGCACTGTGTGAACAAGGAATTGGCCAGTTATTAGCAAGATTTGCTAAAAGGTCATAAACTGTGACTGGGTTCCACCAATTGTCCCATCCAGAAATAAGAAGAATCAAACCATGGCGCTCACCCAAATTGTCTTTATTGTGGCATATTCATGTGTTTTTGGACTTAGGGTATGTTCACACGCAGTGTTTTCACACGTATTTCGGGCGTTTTACGCCTCAAATTTACGCCTGAAAAAACGGCTCCATTGCCCCTACAAACATCTGCCTATGCTTTCAATGGGTTTTGCGATGTTCTGTCCCCACGAGGTGTTATTTTACGCGTCACTGTCAAAAGACGGCGCGCAAAAAGGCGCCTGCGAATTAGAAGTGCATGTCACTTCTTCGGACGTTTTTGGAGAAAGTTTTTCATTGACTCCATTGAAAAACAGCTCCAATAACGTCCGTAAAATACGCCGCGAAAAACGCGAGTTGCTACAAAAACGTCTGAAAATCAGGAGCTGTTTTCGCCTGAAAAGAGCTCCGTATTTTCAGACGTGTTTTGCTACTGCGTGTGAACATACCCTTAAAGTTATAAATGCTGAGCAATACCATCTTCTGTAAAGTCTACTCCTCTATACTCCTATCATACTATTACTTGTGTGGACTATGATATCCGGGGCAGTGCAAATCCATTTCTTCTCTTTCGTCTTGTTAATCCACTTTTAATTATTTTTTTTTATATATGACGCCAGCCTTGTAATTGAAGATTAACGATTTGTAATTAGAGATTCCCTTCTGACTAGGTAAACACTGTGAAAACATTGGAGATCCGTGTTCTCCAAGTCCATAGGATGCAATATGGTGGTGGTCACATGATATGCCCAAGTGACCGCTTCCTCTGCTGTCCCTGGCGACACCTGCTTCTGCATATCTGTTGAATTTTAACTCAATGTGTCCGATGCATGTGCAGATATTGAAGATTTGCATGTCCATATCTGCAAATGCGTTGTCTGTGTTGAGCTAATGTTTAGTTGACTGTCATCTTAGGGTATGTTCACACGATGAGAGGCATTTACGTGTGAAAAGACAGACTGTTAACAGCTGCCTCGTTTCACACGTAAATGCTCCTCCTCGTAATTTACGAGGCGTCTGAGACGCTCTGAGACGCTCGTAAATCTTGAGCTGTGCTTCATTGAGTTCAATGAAGAACAGCTCAAATTACGTGGCAAAGAAGTGCCCTGCACTTCTTTGCCGAGGCAGTCAATTTACGCGTCGTCGTTTGACAGCTGTCAAACGACGACGCGTAAATTACAGGTCGTCTGCACAGTACGTCGGCAAACCCATTCAAATGAATGGGCAGATGTTTGCCGACGTATTGTAGCCCTATTTTCAGACGTAAAACGAGGCATAATACGCCTCGTTTACGTCTGAAAATAGGTCGTGTGAACCCAGCCTTATGGACTTGAAGATCACTGATCTTCAATGTTTACAGTCAGAAACGAGGGATTTAAATTCCAAAGCTGGTGTGAAATATCAATAAACATATATTTGTTACAAATTCCCGGTTGACGGCCTCCTATAAAATAGTCAACCCCTTTAAGAAAGGATTAGAATTGATGAGTAATTAAAGTTATGACATATTTTAAGGTACAAAAATTCTAAATATGAAAACTTTCTTAATTCTCCAGACAGGAAGCACTTTATTGATAAGCACTGCTGGGATCTGATCCAAAGGATAATCATGGTAGATCCAGTTTTAGACGATCTCCTGGAACACAATCTTGTAAGGCTGGGTTCACACGTGGCGGAATTTCACTTAAATTCCACTGCGGACACTCCGCAGCGTTAATCCGCAGCGGTGCCGTTTGTCCATTGACTTACACTTTAATTTAGCAGTGTTCGTTTAGACGAGGCGTAAAATTCCGCTGCGGAGCATAGGCTGCGGAGCGGAATTTGGTGTCCGCAGCATGCTCTGTCTGTTGCGGAGCAGTGGCGGACTCATGGCGGAATTTCTCCATTGACTTCAATGGAGAGTCAAAATTCCGCAATGAAGTCCGCAGATCTTATGTGTGCTGCGGAGCGTATTGGTTTTACTACCATGACATTTCTTCATTCTGGCTGGACCTATGTATTTCTAGGTCTACAGCCAGCCTGAGGAAGTCAATGGGGCTCCCGTAATGACGGGAGCGTTGCTAGGAGACGTCTGTAAATAGTCACTGTCCAGGGTGCTGAAAGAGTTAAGCGATCGGCAGTAACTGTTTCTGCACCCGGGACAGTGACTACCGATCTCAATATACATGTATCTGTAAAAAAACATATAAGTTCATACTTACCGAGAACTCCCTGCGTCTGTCTCCAGTCCGGCCTCCAAGGATGACGTTTCAGTGTAAGTGACGGCTGCAGCCAATCACAGGCCAAGCACAGGCTGCAGCGGTCACATGGACTGGCGCGTCATCCAGGGAGGTCGGGCTGGATGCCGAAAGAGGGACGCGTCACCAAGACAACGGCCGGTAAGTATGAAATTCTTTTACTTTCACTAGGGAAAGTGCTGTCCCTTCTCTCTATCCTGCACTGATAGGGAGAAGGGAAGCACTTTTCCCGCAGTCCGCAGCAGCTAGTCCGCATCAATTTACTGCACATTTTGTGCAGATCCGCAGCAGAATCTGCGACGCAGATTCTGTGCGGCATTGATGCGGACAGTTGCGGAGGAAATCCGCCACGTGTGGTCATGCCCTAATGCAGGAAGATTACAATGCTTTGATCGATTTGATAACTCCCCAAAAGAAGATGATAGAACTATATGACCTTGTCAGGCCCTGGACTAACTCTAATAAGGACCAGGTTTATCTGACTTTAAGGCAACATAATCCATCGTTCATCCGAGTCCTAGAGAAATCTGACCAACTGCTGCAATGGGGCAACCCAAGTAAGTTCAAAGAACTCTACCTCCCTCTAATATTATACTATTATACAGTACTGCGCAAAAGTTTTAGACAGTTGTGAAAAAAATGCTGCCAAGTAAGAATGCTTTCAAAAATAGAAGTGGTAAGGGCTAGTTCACACAGAGTTTTTTGCATGAGGAAAATTCCTCATGCAAAAGCTGCTCCATGCGTTTTTTGCACAGTGGTGTGACAAAAATGTGTCAAAACACTTGTCGAGGCGTTGTTTTCCGTCTACCACTGATTGAAATGGGGTTTTGGAGGCGGAAACCGCCTCAAGATAGGTCATGTCGCTTCTTTTTACCGCGAGGCGGTTTTTCCGCTCGCGGTAAAAGACCGCCTCCGCCTCCCATTGAAATGAATGGGAGGCATTTTCGGCCATTTTTTGATGAGTTTTGAGGAGCGGTTTCCGCGCCAAAAAACTTGTCAAAAAACTCAGTGTAAACAGGGCCTAATAGTTTTATTATTTGGAAAATAAACAAAATACAAAGTGAATGAACAGAAGAGAAATCTAAATCAAATCAATATTTGGTGTGACCACCCTTTGCCTTAAAAATATCATCAATTCTTCTAGGTATATTTGCACAAAGTCATTGATTTTGTAGGATTATAGTCAGGCGTATGTTTAACCAATTATACCAAACAGGTGATAATGATCATCATTTTTATATGTAGGTTGAAACAGTCATTAACTGTAACATAAACAGCTGTGTAGGAGGATTAAAACTGCATGAGGAACAGCCAAACTCTGCTACAAAAGGTGATGTTGTGGAAGACAGTTTCATGTCACAGGTCCACCATGGCAAGACTGAGCACAGCAACAAGACACAAGGTAGTTATATTGTATCAGCAAGGTCTCTCCCAGGCAAAGATTTTAAAGCAGATTGGGGTTTCAAGATGTGCTGTTCAAGCTCTTTGAAGAAGCACAAAGAAACAGGCAAAGTTGGGGACCGTAGACGCATTGGTCTGCCAAATAAACTTAGTACAGTAGATCAAAGACACATCATGCATACTTCACTTCGAATCCAAAGGTGTTCAGCCGTGCCATCAGCTCAGAACTGGCAGAAACCAGTGGGACGCATGTACACCTATTTACTGTTCAGAGAAGTCCGGCCAGAAGTGGTCCTTATGAAAGAATTGCCACGTGGAAACAAGGCCAAGCTACTCAACTATGCACAAAAACATAGGACCTGGGATGCAGAAAAATTGCAGCAGGTGCCAAATTTATTCTGCAGCACGACAACGACCCCGAAAATCCAGCCAATGTCTGGGATGTTCTCAACAGAAATTGTACTCAGAGCATATATCAAACCATCAGGTATGACAATGATTATCAAAATCCAAAAATATACCTGATGTAGAAATAACATCAAGTAGACAGCAAGAATAAAATATGTAAATATTTATTATCCCATACGGGAAAAATTACCCACAAAAAACATACATTTAAAATACAAAGAGCTAAAAACACCCCGGATGGGAATGTTCACCAAGTCCCATGGAAATTACCATATATTATAACATGATGACAGCAATATGATATACCAGTAGAATAACCAGAAGATCCAATTTCTAGAATGATCAACTTTAAACGGCAAGATATAACTCAATAAGTATGCAAACGAACATCAAAGTCTAAGTAATAATAATAATAATTATAATAATAATAATCTTTATTTATATAGCGCCAACATATTACGCAGCACTTTACAATTTAGAGGGAACATGAAACAAACAATATCAGACATTACATAGTGACAAAGTTCATTTACAATTCAAACCTGGAGAGTGAGGACCCTGCTCGCAAGAGCTTACAATCTATGAGGACATAAGGGAGACACAAAGTGTAATAGTGTCTGTTCTGTACAATGGTCCGGCCATTTTTATACACATGCGGTGGTAACATAAAGCTGCATGAGCCGGTCACCAGCCAGTATCCGTGTATGACGGCCATGAAGAGAAGGAGTGTGAGGGAATCTTATTCTGATGACTAATCTATAAGGAGGGCCATGGAAAGGAGTCAGATTAGGGAATGTTATAGGCCTGTCTAAATAGATGTGTTTTCAGTCATTTACCTGAAGTGGACATGGTGAAAAGAACACACTCCGATCCGAGGACCACCTCGACACGCGTTTCGCTTCCTTCGTCATCCGGGGTGTTTTTAGCTCTTTGTATTTTAAATGTATGTTTTTTGTGGGTAATTTTTCCCGTATGGGATAATAAATATTTACATATTTTATTCTTGCTGTCTACTTGATGATATTTCTACATCAGGTATATTTTTGGATTTCAATGTCTGGGATGACATGAAGAGACAGAAGGATTTGAGGAAGCGACATACACAGAAGATCTGTGGTCAGTTCTCCAAGATGTTTGGAACAACCTCCCTGCTAAGTTCCTTCAAAACCTGTGATTAAGGGTATGTGCACACACACTAATTACGTCCGTAATTGACGGACGTATTTCGGCCGCAAGTACCGGACCGAACACAGTGCAGGGAGCCGGGCTCCTAGCATCATAGTTATATACGATGCTAGGAGTCCCTGCCTCTCTGCAGGACAACTGTCCCATACTGTAATCATGTTTTCAGTACGGGACAGTAGTTCCACGGAGAGGCAGGGACTCCTAGCATCGTACATAAGTATGATGCTAGGAGCCCGGCTCCCTGCACTGAGTTCGGTCCGGGACTTCCGGTCGAAATACGTCCGTCAATTACGGACGTAATTAGTGTGTGTGCACATACCCTAAGTGTACCTAGAAGAAGTGATGCTGTTTTGAAGGCAAAGGGTAGTCACATCAAATATGGATTTGATTTAGATTTCTCTTATGTTCATTTGCTTTACATTTTATTAATGAATTTAAAAAAAAACTATTAATACTTCTTTTATTTAAAGAATTCTAAGGCCCTGTTCACACAGAGTTTTTTGCTGCAGTTTTTGCCCCGGAAACCCCGGCAAAAACCGCGGCAAAAAACGTCCGAAATTGCCTCCTATTGATTTTAATGGGAGGTAGGGGCATTTTTTTCCCGCGAGCAAAAAAAAAAACGCTCGTGGGAAAAAGAAGCGACATGCCCAATCTTGAGGCCTTTTCCGCCTCAAAAACCCCATTGAAATGAATGGGAGAAGGAAATATTCCGCAATTTTTGCCACGTTTTTTTTATGCGTTTTTCAGCAAAAAAAACGCTTGCGGTTAATCCCTCTGTCTGTTGAAGGAATAGCTAAAAAAAAAAACGCGGCAAACACCACGTCAAATCGCAGCAAAAAACGCAGCAAAAAACGTGTGTGGTGCAAAACCACTTAAAAAACAAATGGAGCTTATTTCTCCAGGCAGAATTTTCTGCCTTTAATAAACTGTGTGAACATACCCTTACTCTGCAGCATTTTTCCACAACTACCTAAAACTTTTGCACAACTCTGTATATCCAGGTGAAATATCTTACCAGGTATTTATTTCCGCAGATAAGGGGTCCCAATTTCAGAAACTGACCTTGGACTTGGAGGCAGGTTCCTCTGGTAAGTTTTCCACTTCCTGTTCTAGTGTCCACTTTCCCAACACTGCTGCATGCATTGAAATGAGTGGCACATGGCTTTACAGTAATTTTTTTGATTATCGTTTGTTCACAGCTGGAAAACATTTTTTGGATAAGCATAAATTAGGACTAATAAATGTAATAATCACAGTAAATCCAGTTGTGGAGGACCTCAAAGAAGAAAACCTGCTGACAGCAGAACAGTATCACAATATTCTACTTAAAGAGACTTCCGCACAGAAGATGGCCGAGATCTATGAAATCACCGATAGCTTTGATAATAAGAACAAGGATAAAGTCTATTTATCTCTCAGAACACACAACAGCAAATGCATTAGAATATTGGAGAGACTTGACAGGCCGTCATGTTCTGTTCCTGAACACTCGGGTATGTTAGTCTTTGAATATTGAATAATATTTACTCTTTTAGTTCGGCTTGTTTTGGACATTAATCCCTTCTCGACATTTGTCGTAAGTATACGTCATGGAAAGCCCGTGCTTCCTGCAAAATATTGTGTACTTACGAAAAATAGATGGCAGGGGCTCAGAAGCTGAACCCGCGCCATCAGCCGCGGGTGTCAGTTGTATGTTACGGCTGACACCCTGCTATAACAACGCCATTAACCCTTTAAATGCCACTGACAAAAGTGATCGCTGCATCTAGGTGGTTTGCAGCCGATTGGCATCCCCACAACGTGATTGCGGGGGTGCCAGTGGCTGCTTTTGCAACTGTAGGCGTAAGACTGGCCTCCTGGTTTGCCAAGTATGGAAGCCTATTTGGCTCCACCTGGAGGTGGAGCCTAAAAGCCTTCCTAATGCGACAAGAAGATGGCGCCAGCTTAGAAGCTTAGCCTGCACCATCAGACACAGGTGTCAGCTGTATGTTACAGCTGACACCCTGCTGTAACAGCAGGGACCAGAGCTAGCTAGTTATAAAACAAAAAAATAAAAGTGCTAATAGTTTAGTGACGACCCGTAATTGTACTGATCCGCAGAATAAAGTTAACATGTAATTTATAATGCACGGTGAACACTGTATAAAAAAACAATGCCAGAATTGCTGTTTTTTGGTCACCTTGCCACCCAAAAAATAGGATAAAAAGTGATCAAAAAGTCACAAGTACCCCAAAATAGTACCAATAAAAACGACAGCTAGTGCCTCAAAAAAAAAAAAACTTTCACAGCTCTATAGACTGTACAGTAAAAACGTTCTGGCTCTCAGAATATGGTGACCCAAAAACATATTTTTTTAGAAGAAAATGTGTCAAAGTTGCAAAACATAAAAAAGCTAAAAATATCTGGTATCGCCGTAATCATACTGATCTGCAGAATGAAGTTAACATGTCATTTATACAGAACAGTGAACGCTGCATTAGAAAAAATCTATGCAAGAATTGCTTTTTTTAAAATCATTTAGCACTCCAAAAATGGAAAAAAATGTGATTGAAAAGTCGCATGTACCCCAAAATGCTATCAATGAAATCTATAGCTCGTCCTACAAAAAAACAGCCCTCATACCAGTACGGCTATGAAAAAAATAAAACAGTTATGGCTCCCAAAAGTCAGGAAGGAAAAAATATGCGGTTGTGCCGGCCCGAGGGGAACATTTCTTCGGTTTCAAGAGATGATTATCAAGGCCCTAATATTAGGGAACCAGGAAGGGGAGGACTCAAACATATCTTCTGGAAGCAAGGGCGCCCATATTATACCAAGACAACACTTTCCCAGCAAAATTCCCCAAACTGCAAAGGTGCGGAGTGTGGATCAAAAGGGGGATAAGAAAGGACATTTGTCAGCGTGACACCAGCCTGTGCAGAAAGTATTGTGTCACAGCGTTATAAACATCCTTTCATTATTTTTACCTCATTATTATATTACCTGATTATGCCCAATGTACTTACCCTAACCCAGCTTACATATGCTGTCACATTAGAAAAATAAATGCCAGTAATACCCCAAACAAAACTATTAACAAAGAAAATTCTGTGCTCCGAAAGCCGAATGCGCTCCCTCCATTATGAGCCCTACAGTGTGCCCAAACAGCAGTTTACTTCCACATATATGGCATCGTCAAACCCGGGAGAACCCTTTTAACAATTTTTGGGGTGTGTGTATCCAGTGTCACAAGCTGGGCACAACATATTTCCCACTGAAATGTCACATTTGGGGAAAAATTGCAATTTTTACTTTACACCATCCTTAGCGCAATCATTTCTGGAAAACACATGTGGGGTAAAAATGCTCACTACACCCCTTAACCCCTTAAGGACGCAGCCTAGTTTTGGCCTTAAGGCTCAGAGCCCATTTTTCAAATCTGACATATTTCACTTTATGTGGTAATAACGTCGGAATTCTTAAACCTACCCAAGCGATTCTGAGATTGTTTTCTCGTGACACATTGGGCTTCATGTTCGTGGTAAAATTTGGTCGATATATTCAGTGTTTATTGGTGAAAAATTGCAAAATTTAGAGACAATTTTGAAAAAATTTAATTTTTCAGAATTTAAATGCATCTGCTTGTAAAACAGACGGTTATACCACCCAAAATAGTTACTAGTTCACATTTCCCATATGTCTACTTTAGATTGGCATCGTTTTTTGAACATTCTTTTATTTTTCTTGGACGTTACAAGGCTTAGAACATAAACAGCAATTTCTCATATTTTTAAGAAAATTTCAAAAGCCTTTTTTTTAAGGTACCTCTTGAGTTCTGAAGTGGCTTTGTGGCGCCTATATATTAGAAACCCTGATAAAAACACCCCATTTTAAAAACTAGACCCCTCAAAGTATTCAAAACAGCATTTAGAAAGTTTTTTAACCCTTCAGGCATTTCACAGGAATTAAAGCAATGTGGAGGTGAAATTTGCAAATTTCATTTTTCTTGCTGAATTTCAATATTATTCATTTTTTTTTCTGTAACACAGAAGGTTTTACCAGAGAAACACTACTAAATATGTATTGTCCAGATTCTGCCGTTTTTAGAAATGTCCCACATGTGGCCCTACTGCGCTCGTGGACTAAAACACAAGCCCTAGAAGCAAAGAAGCACCTAGTGCATTTTGAGGCCTCTTTTTTTATTAGAATATATTTTAGGCAGCATGCCAGGTTTGAAGAGGTGTTGAGGTGCCAAAACAGTAGGAATCCCCCAATAGTGACCCCATTTTGGAAACTACACCCCTCAAGGAATTCATTTATGGTTGTTGTTACCATTTTGACCGCACAGTTTTTTCACAGCACGCATTTGAATTGGGCTGTGAAATGAAAAAAATGTCATTTTTTCCAATAAAATGTCATTTGTGATCAAAATATCTTATTTTCACAGGGAACAAAATACCCCATTTTGTTTCCCAATTTGTCCTTAGTGTGGCAATACCCCATTTGTGGTGATAAACTGCCGTTTGGGCCCATGGGAGGGCTCAGAAGGAAAGGAGCGCTATATGTTTGTTGGAGTCCAGATTTTGCTGGTTTGGTTTTCGGGTGCCATGTCGCATTTGCAGAGCCTCAGAGGTATCAAAGCAATGGAAACCCACCAAAAGTGACCCCATTTTGGAAACTACACCCCTCAAGGAATTCATTTATGGTTGTTGTTAGCATTTTGACCACACAGTTTTTAACAGCACCTATTTCAATTGGGCTGTGACATTAAAAAAAATGACATTTTTTCCAATAAGATGTAATTTTTTATCAAAATTTCTTATTTTCACAGGAAACAAAATACTCAATTTTGTTGCCCAATTTCTCCTGAGTGCAGCAATACCCCATTTGTGGCAATAAACTGCCGTTTGGGCCCTTGGGAGGCCTCAGAAGGGAAGGAGCGCTGTGTGTTCTTTGGAGTACAGATTTTGCTGGTTTGGTTTTCGGGTGCCATGTCGCATTTGCAGAGCCCCAGAGGTATCAAAGCAATGAAAACCCACCAGAAGTGACCCCATTTTGGAAACGACACCCCTCAAGGAATACATTTATGGGTGTTGTGACCATTTTGACACCATAGTTTTTTCACAGAACTTATTTGAATTGGGCTGGGAATGAAAACAAAATTATTTTTTTCAAATAATATGTAGTTTTGGCTGAAAATTTCTTATTTTCACAAGAAACAAAATACCCCATTCTGTTGCGCAATTTGTTCTGAGTGCCGCAATACCCCATTTGTTGTGATAAACTGCCGTTTGGGCCCATGGGAGGGCTCAGAAGGAAAGGACCACAATTTGGCCTACTGGGGATTTTCTAGTGCGAAGTCATGTATGCAGAAGCACCTGAGGTACCAGTACAGTTGAAACCCGCAAGAAGTGACCCCGTTTTAAAAACTACACCCTTAAGGCATTCATCTAGAGGTGTAGTGAGCATTTTGACCGGAGACCTACACCCCATAAACTGTAATGTGTGTTCTCCCGGGTATGGCAATACCCTACATGTGGCTGTTATCAGCTGCCTGGGCACACAGCAGGGCTCAGAGGGGAAAGACGAGGGGGGATAAGCTGTGCGGAGTGCATCAGGGTAAGTAAAACTGGGGTAAATTATAAACCAAGGGATGTATGATAAATTTTAAAACACTCTTTCATACAGAGCTCTGGTTATTCGGGACACGTGTCACATTGATATATTGTGTCATCCCTTATCGCCCTCTTATAGCAGACTTTGCACCTCTTTTGACTTTTTCCCTTCTTGCCAGTTTGCGGAACTTCTCCTGGAAAGTGTTGCCGCCCTGGTACGATGCGTGTGGCCCCGCTTCCAGAAGTACTGGGTGCCCCCCCTTCTTGGTCCCTAAAGATTAGGTTCTTAATAATCACCTCTTGAAATTCCAGGAAAGTTCCCATCTGGCCTGCACATCGACGTAGCACGTACGCATTGTACAAAGCCATCTGTATGATGTGCACGGCCAGCTTCTTATACCACACCGCATGGCGCTGTAGGGCTTCAGGACTTGATCTGACAAGTCCACCCCTCCCATGTACCTATTGTATAGATAGTTGCAGGAGAAAAATGTGGATCATTCCAGGGGCGCTGCTGTGTGGTGGGAATAATGGGAGCGATATCCAGAGGTATTGGTAGGTTTCAATTTATTTGAACAGGTAGGCTACGCGTTTCAACGACGGACAGTCGTCTTCATCAGGCCATGTGTGAAGTTACATACAAAATGGCTTATATAGCATTTAGGCATGTGTCAAAAAACCGCCAAATCTGTAAAAGGTCAAGGTGCGATCGTGACGTCACACACGGTTTTTTTAAAAAAAACATAGCATAAAGTAACAGATACATTTAAAATTGGCAAACAGTCTAAAAGGTTAAATTTAAAATAGCAATCCGAACAGACGAACGGGCGAGAGTGAGAGACAGCAAAATACATACATAAATACATTGTTGGGTAAACTCAAAATCATATGTCATTAATAAACGAGTATAGAAACTTACAGTAGACGGTTAACATGGTGTGGTAGGATAAATGAGGTATGTGAATAAAATGGTGAGAATTGATTTGGCATGGGGCTACAGTGGGAATAAATGTATTTGTCGGGTTACAGAGCAAGAAGCCGGGACGCGGTTTCGTTGCCAAAGCAACCGAGCAGAGAGAGAAAGGACGGAACCAATGGAAGGGTCTGTGCTTGCTGCAGGTGAAAAATTAGGGCTTTGAAATGAATGGTTCAATTCCAAGTATTTCTATTCTAGTTGGAAATGTAGTTTAACCTCCAGTATGTAATTCTATTAGAGGAATATTCGGTTATGAACATTTAAAATTCTATTAAATACTGGAGGTTAAACTACATTTCCAACTAGAATAGAAATACTTGGAATTGAACCATTCACTTTTTAGAGCCCTGTAAGTTTCCATTTATCCTTTTAACACCTAATTTCGATTAAAACTAATACACCAGCGATGTATATTTCTTTAATCTTACAATATACTTTTCAAAGCCCTAATTTTTCACCTGCAGCAAGCACAGACCCTTCCATTGGTTCCGTCCTTTCTCTCTCTGCTCGGTTGCTTTGGCAACGAAACCGCGTCCCGGCTTCTTGCTCTGTAACCCGACAAATACATTTATTCCCACTGTAGCCCCATGCCAAATCAATTCTCACCATTTTATTCACATACCTCATTTATCCTACCACACCATGTTAACCGTCTACTGTAAGTTTCTATACTCGTTTATTAATGACATATGATTTTGAGTTTACCCAACAATGTATTTATGTATGTATTTTGCTGTCTCTCACTCTCGCCCGTTCGTCTGTTCGGATTGCTATTTTAAATTTAACCTTTTAGACTGTTTGCCAATTTTAAATGTATCTGTTACTTTATGCTATGTTTTTTTTAAAAAAACCGGGTGTGACGTCACGATCGCACCTTGACCTTTTACAGATTTGGCGGTTTTTTGACACATGCCTAAATGCTATATAAGCCATTTTGTATGTAACTTCACACATGGCCTGATGAAGACGACTGTCCGTCGTTGAAACGCGTAGCCTACCTGTTCAAATAAATTGAAACCTACCAATACCTCTGGATATCGCTCCCATTATTCCCACCACACAGCAGCGCCCCTGGAATGATCCACATTTTTCTCCTGCAACTATCTATACCCAAGCGGTCCCTTCTGGTCACCGACTCGGATCTGGCAGCAGCACTGTGGCTTATATTTACATGCCTTAAAAACTTTGTCTCCAGGTGAGCAATTTTCCTGCCGCACTGTCTCACCTTTACCAATTGATCTGCACAAGGTGGCGCCGTGTCTTTTTCTTTTTCATTTATTCTCTTATGTACCTATTGTAGTCCAGGATGCAGTCTGGTTTTTGTTGTGGCCTTTCCTTCATATATCCTAAACCTGTAGGTATACCTTGATGCACTCTCGCAGCTTATACATCTTCACGCCATACCTTGCCTTCTTACCAGGCAGGTACTGGCGGAATTGAACCCTCCCTTTAAAATGTACCAGGGACTCATCAATAGAAATACACTTCTCGGGGGTGTATGCTTGGGAAAACCGGGCACTGGAACGGTCTAATAGGGGTCTCCGTTTATACAAACGGTCAAAACTGGGGTCATCTCGGGGTGGGCACGGCTCATTATCAGTATAATGTAAGAAGCGAAGTATTGCCTCATTTATTTATTTTTTTAGGTTCCAGTTCAGTTCTGAAGTTGCTTTGAGGGGCCCATATATTAGAAACCCCTATCAAACACCCCATTTTAGAAACTAAACCCCTCAAAGTATTCACAACAGCATTTAGAAAGTTTATGAACCCTTTAGGTGTTTCACAGAAATTTAGAGCAAAGTAGAGGTGAAATTAACATTTTTTTTTTGTCAGAAAATCCTCTTTATACCATTTTTTTTATAACACAAAAGGATTTATCAGTGAAACGCAACTTAATATTTATTGCCCAGATTCTGCAGTTTTGAGAAATATCCCACATGTGGCCCTAGTGCGGTAATGGACTGAAGCACCGGCCTCCGAAGCAAAGGAGCACCTAGTGGATTTTGAGGCCTCTTTTTTATTAGGCACCATGTCCGGTTTGAAGAGGTCTTGTGGTGCCAAAACATTGGGAACCCCCCAAAAGTGACCCCAATTTGTAAACTAGACCCCCTTGAGGAATCCATTGTAGTTTTCTTGGGGTGCATGCAGCTTTTTGATCGTTTTTTATTCTATTTTTAGGTGGCGTGGTGAATAAAAAACAGCAATTCTACTATTGTTTTTTTATTCTTTTTTTTTACAGCGTTCACCGTGCGCTATAAATGACACATTCACTTTATTCTGCGGGGCGATACGATTACGGCGATACCAGATGTTTATAGTTTTTTTTATGTCTTATGGCGTTTGCACAATAAAATACGTTTTGTAAACAATCATTTACTTTTTGTGTTTCCTTATTCTTAGAGCCAGAACTTTTTTATTTTTCAATCAATAAAGCCGTGCGAGGACTTATTTTTTGCGTAACGAACTGTAGTTTCGATCAGGACCATTTTTAGGTACATGCGACTTTTTGATCTCTTTTTATTCCATTTTTTGGGAGGTGAAGTGACCAAACAATTGTGATTGTGGTACGGTTTATTATTATTTTCTTTTTTACGGCGTTCACCGCGCGGGATAAATAACAAAATAATTTTGTAGTTCAGGCCGTTACGGACGCGGCAATACCAATTATGTATAGTTTATTTGTTTGTTTGTATATTTTTATTAATAATAAAGGACTGATAAGGGAAAAAGGGGGATTTTTACTTTTAATACTTTTAAAACTTTTATTTTCTTATTTTTACACATCTTTTTTTAACTTTTTTTTAACTTTATTACTTTGTCCCACTAGGCTACTTGAGGGCAGGAGGCCCTGGTCGCTATTCTAATACACTGCACTACATGCATAGTGCAGTGTATTAGAACTGTCAGCTACTCACTGACAGCTAGCATAGTGGGTCCTGACGTTGTCAGGACCCACTAGGCTTCCGTCTATGGCATAGCCGGACGCCATTGTTTGGTGTCCGGTTGCCATAGTCACCATCGCTGGCCGCTATTGCGTAGCAGGCCGGCGATGGCAGCTTAACCCCTAAAAAGCTGCGATCTCTATAGAACGCGGCTTTTAAGGGGTTAATCAGCGGGGACACAGCGATCGGTCCCCGCTGTAGGAGCTGTGACAGCTGCTGAACAAGACAGCAGCTGTCAGCTCCTGTATGTGTCGGGAGGACGGCCGAAACGGCCGTTACTCCCGAGACGTACTATTAGGTCATGGAGCGCGAACGATACAGCTGCCATGACCTAATAGTACGTCCAGGAGCGGGAAGGGGTTAATAAATGCCTTGAGGGGAGTGGTTTCTAAAATGGGGTCACTCCTCAAGTTATTTTTTATTATTTCACATTAAAGCCTCTGAAGTTGTGAACCAATTCTGTGTAAATCGCCAAATTAGGCCTCAATTTCTCATGGTACTCTTTCACTCCTGAGCCCTGTCGAGTGTCCAGACATTAGTGCCACATGTAGGGTGTTTCTAAAACCAAGAAACACAACACAATAATTAGAGAGCTGTCTTGTTATGGTGGCACAAGCTGGGCACCACATATTGGCATATCTATGGGAAAAAATCCCATATTCATTCTGCAACATCGAATGCACACTATTTTTGGGAAACACCTGTGAGGTTAACATGCTCACTACACCCCTAGGTGAATACCTTGAGGGGTGTAGTTTCCAAAATTGGGTCAATTTTGGGGAGTTTCCACTGTTTTGGTCCCTCAGGAGCTTTGCAAATGCAACATGGCCTCCACAAACCATTTCAGCTCCAAAAGTCAAATAGCGCCGCTCCTTCACTTCTGAGCCCTGACGTGTGTACAAACAGCAGTTTTGACCACATATGGGGTATTGTCAGACTCTGCTTTACAAATACTGGTGTGATTTTTATGCTTACTATACCCCTAGATTAATTTCTCAAGGGGTTTAATTTCCCAAATAGATTAACTTATCTGGGGTTTCCACTGTACTGGTACCTCAGGGGCTTTGCAAATGTGACATGGCCACCGCAAACCATTTCAGCTAAACTTGAGCTCCAAAAGCCAAATGGCGCTCTTTCCCTTCTGCGACCTGCCGAGTGTTCAAACAGCAGTTTATTGCCACTTATTGCCACATATTGAATATTGCCATACTTGGTAAAAATGTATTTACAATTATTGATGTGATTTTTCTTCTTTAGTCCATGTGGAAATTTTTTATTGGAAAAAAAAATACATTTCATTTTCAATTCTAATAAAATCTATGAAACACATGCGGGATCAAAATGATCACTACACCCTTAGATTAATTCCTTGAGGGGTGTAGTTTCCAAAATGGGGTATTTTTGTCATATGTCCTATGTTTTGGCACCCCAAGACCTTCTTTAATCTGACATGCTGCCTAAAATATAATCTAATAAAAAGAAGGCCACAAAATCCACTAGGTGCTCCTTTGCTCCTGAGGTCTAAGTTTTAGTCCATTAGGGGCCACATGTTAGATATTTCTAAAACCTGCAGAATCTGGGCAATACATATTGATTTTTGTTACTCTGGTAAAACCTTCTGTATACAGAAAAAAATTGATAAAGTGGAATTTTTGCAAAAAAAATGAATCTGTAAATTTTACCTCCACTTTACTGTGAAACACATGAAGGGTTAAGAAACTTTCTAAACTCTGTTTTGAATACTTTGAGGGGTGCAATTTTTAAAATGAGGTGATTTATGGGGGGGTTTGTAATGTGTGTGTGCCCCTCAAAGCCACTTGACAACTGAAATGGTCTCTAAAAAAATAGGCTTTTGAAATTTTCTTGAAAATGGGAGAAATTTCTTCTAAAGGTTGAAGCCTTGTAACGTCCTATTAAAATAAAAATATATTCACAAAACAATTTGCCAATTTGAAATAAACATATGGAAAGTGTTAATTAGCAACAATTTTGTGTGGTATAACGATTTGGTTTCAACTGTGTTTTTATTGATTTTCAACAAATAAAGTGGACTACTGCCCTCAAAGTTGTTAAAATTAATTAATGATAACAAAACAACGCCACACTCGGTGTATACCACCAATATAAATGTAACAATTACTGTGGGTAAAGGGGAAAAAGAAGTAGAAATTGAGTGGCTCCAATGATTGAATTGTGGAAATAAAATAAAATAAAAAATTCTTTATTTATATAACTAATTTTTTATTTTATTTCCATAATTCAATCATTGTAGCCACACAATTTCTACTTCTTTCCCCTTTCCCCACAATAATTGTTATTTTTATTGATCTTCAAACTACATACAAAACATAGAATTGCACGGTCAGGCCGTACAAACTACAGAATTGCCAAAGTGACGAATTACGAAAATCAAATCATATTAATATTACAAAAATTCACAAGCTACAAGTGAATAAAAGTGTAGAACAAACGGTATTGGACTAGGTCTCTTCCGGGAGACCGAACCAGAGAAGACAAGAAAGGGGGGACTATAGTAGGAGTGGAGGGGGGACCAGTAGGCTGATTGAGGACAGAACCTTCTAATTGAATGGGCAAGGGTCTATCTCGAGGATAAAGGGAGCCAGTATATGTCTCATGGATCTCAAATTCATTTAAATCGATCTAGGGAGTTGGTTAGTGAAGCAGTCATGTATTCCATAGTGCAGATTTCTCTAACCCTGGTCAGCAAATCAGCGTTAGTGGGAGGTGTGGTCTTTTTCCACTTCCACACAATCACAGTTTTAGCTGCCGTGAGAAAGTGTTGAATTAAAGTGTTGAAGCTGAATTGGCTGCTGCTGCTGCTGCTGCCGCTGCTGCCGCCTATTGCAGAGGTAGCTCTGCCAGAGGCGGTGGAATGATGAGACAGTGGGGAGCGGAGAGTGGCCCCCCGGTCAGACATGCTTGCAGCAGGTGTTTGCTGTTTGAAAGCCGTGACAAGCTGGCTGCATAGCTTCTCTCGATAATAAGCCAATTTTACCTCCCTCTCGGAAGGCGCAAAAAACTCCCCCATTCTGGCTTTATACCGAGGGTCTAAAAGTGTGACTATCCTGTACTCATCTCTTTGCTTTATGCTAACAATACGACAGTCAGCGCGCATGTAACGAAGCATACAGCTCGCCATCCTGGCCAGCGTTTCAGAGGGCCCGGTTGGTTCCAGCTCCGCCCCATACTGCCATGGTTGTCCATCATCAAGGTCGTCGTCAGACTCGTCATCACCACCATCACTGTCATGTTGTGCGGCTGCCTCGTCCCCTATCCCTTCCTGTGATTCCATCTCCAAATCCAGCTCCTCTTCAGGTCCTGTTTCCTCATCCTCATCCTCCTCCTCCTCCTCAACATCCATAGCCAGATGTGATCCTTCCTCCATCCTTTGTTGAATCATCGCTGTGAGCGTTTGCTCCATAATGAATGTCAGTGGCATAACATCGTTCGTTCCGCTAGCGTCACGGCTCACCAATCGTGTGGCCTCTTCAAAGGGCCTCAAAACGCGACATGCGTCTCTATCCAGCTGCCAGTGCCTGAGCTCGAAATTACATTGGCTCCAAACGCTGCCCGTCTGCTGCATCAGGAAATCATTCACGGCTTTCCGCTGTTCGTACAGACGGTCCAACATGTGCAGGTTGGAATTCCAGCGTGTTGGAACGTCGCAAATCAGGCTGTGTTCTGGGAGATTGTTTTGACGCTGCAAGTCCAGGAGGGCGTGCTTAAATGCATACGAACATCTAAAGCGAACGCAAACCCTCCTTGAGATGGCCAGCACATCCTTCAAACCAAAATATGACTTTAAGAAGCGTGTTATGACCAGATTGATCACATGTGCCATGCAAGGAGCGTGTGTCAGGTGACCTAGACGCAGTGCAGCCACAACGTTCTTCCCGTTATCAGAGACAACACTGCCCAGTGTGAGTTTCAGAGCAGACAGCCAGCGTACGATTTCCTCCTTGATGCACAGCAGCAGCTCCTGCCCTGTGTGGCTTTTCTCGCCCAGGCTCAGCAGGTGTAAGACAGTGTTGTGGCGCTTCACCTTGCACCTATGAAAAGAGGAGGGAGGAGGAGTGGAAGATACGCTGTGTCCTGTCGGGGACGGGAAGACCTCCATTGAGGAGGGCAAGGAGGAGGAGTAGGAGGAGGAGGATGGTAGGCGCCTGGTGTCTGGAGTTGAACCAGAAAGATACAAGCGTGGAGGTGGTAATGCCTGGCATTGCTGCGGTGGTGCATCGGACTGCAAAATATTGACCCAGTGGGCCGTGAAAGACATGTACTGTCCCTGCCCATAGCTGCTGCTCCACGTGTCAACAGTGGCATGTACCCTGCTGCACACGGATAATTGCAAGGACTGGACCACCTTTTCCTCCACGTGCTTGTGCAAGGCAGGGACAGCTGTTTTGGAGAAGTATTCGCCACCTAGGCTGAGCGCACGCCATCAATTGCTTGAAGCCGGTGGAGTCGACCAGGTGGTACGGCAGCGACTGCACCACCAACAACTTAGCCAGGTGTGAATTAAGCCGCACGACAAGTGGATGACTGGGTATATATTGTTGCTTTTTGGACAACGATTCCGTAATGGATAACTGACGGGACGTAGGAGGAGCACTAGATGACAGTGATGATGATGATGACAACGACATGGTGGATAAGGCCTGGCTACTACTTAGATGACAGGGACTCGGAGCAGCAGCAGCGGCAGAGGGGTCTTCATTAGATGTACAAGATGGTGGGGCATGTCAATTGTCCCACATGGCCTTGTGATGCCGCTCCATGTGTTTACGTAGAGCGGTAGTTCCTACATTGCTGCCCTGCCCACGCCTTACTTTCTGCTTGCAGATACGGCACTGTGCCATGTTTTGGTCCTCCGGGAAGGAACAGAAAAATTGCCACACGGCAGAGTACCGTAAAGAGGTAGTACCACGTCCACCACCACCATCACCACCCGAGCTTGCCCCTTGTCTGGCAGGCTTTTTTCGGGAGCCTACACCAGTAGCATCAGTGTCGCCGTTACAGGCTCCTGAGCTGACCCTTCCGCTGCAGCGTTTTGCAGATTGACTTCTGCCCCAACCTCGGCTTGGCTGTTTATCACTGCCAGTGCCGCCACTACTACCTTCCTCCTCTGACGCCGTCATCACCTTGTCACCTGGTTCCCACGTCCTGTCTAAAACAACATCATCATAGCCCTCCTCATCATCCCTGCCACTTCTGTCACTGTGTTGTGAATGTGATGTGATATCATGGCGGGCTCAATGCCCCCCCTCATTACTGTGTCTGCCACCACAGCTACCACCAACACCCCCACTACCACAGCTATGCGTCTCGGACACCGCTTCCACCTCCACCACCACTGCAACACACTCCGTTGGCTGACTCGCGGAAAACAAATCATCATCACTATGTTGTTCAGTATCTTCCTTCGCACCCGATGAGATGTCTCTTAGGACTTTCAGGAATGATGGCTTCCAGCTAGGAAGGGGGAGTGAAGACATAGATGATGGAATGGAAACGCTAGAAATACCCATATTACTACTGCCACTGTGCCAAGGAACTGTAGAGGATCTGGAATCCAACGAAACCTGGCTTGAAGCCAGATCGTCAGAGTCTTCCTGCTGAGATGACCGCGAGCCAGCCAACCAGTCCACCACAATGGCAGTATTGTCTAAAGTAACCCGCCCACCGGAGGAGATGGTCAAGTCTGGCTTGCTGATACCGCTGCTGCTACTACCAGCAGGCACATGGCTGCTGCTACTAGTGGAACTGGGCACATGTCTTGTGCCACAAATGCTGGTACTGGTTCTGGCACCAACAGATCCAACATTTGGACTGGAAGAGGACATGCCATGGGTGTTTTTTCCTCTACCCCGTCCTTTCACAACCTTTTTTTTACCAGACATTTCACTGCTGGAGTGCAGCAAGTTGAATAAAAACCCCGGGGATGAGCCCCTTCTAAAAGCATATTCACACACTGGCTTGACAAATGGCAATGAGAATTTCTATCAGCCACTGTGCACTGACTCAGGGAATGCTGGCCCTGGGCGTTTTAGTACTACAAAGGCTGCCTCAGCTGCCTGTATTGCAAGTTGGATGCAACCGGGATGAGCCCCTTCTAAAAGCGTATTCACACACTGGCTTGGCAAATGGCAATGAATGATAATTTCTATCAGCCACGGTGCACTCAGGGAATGCTGGGCGTTGTAGTACCATAAAGGCTGACTGTATTGCAAGTTGGGTTGTTATGTTAACCCATGCAACGGGGATGAGCCCCTTCTAAAAGCTTATTCACACACTGGCTTGGCAAATGGCAATGAATGAGAATTTCTATCAGCCACGGTGCACTCAGGGAATGCTGGGTGTTGTAGTACTACAAAGGCTGCCTGTATTGCAAGTTGGATTGTTAGTTAACCCATGCAACGGGGATGAGCCCCTTCTAAAAGCTTATTCACACACTGGCTTGGCAAATGGAGAATTTGTATTGCAATTTGGATGTTGAGAGTAGAGTAGACGCCCGCTGTAGTGGATGAGCCCCTTCGATTGCTGGATTCCTGGCTTTTAGATTCCTAAAGCTTTCCCTTACTGCACAGAGATGCTATCCCTACAGCTCCTGTCTCTAAACTGGCCGCTGAGCTCCGTGCATAGACTTTTATTGCAGGCTTGAGCCCACCCCCATGCTGCCTCCCGATTGGCTGCGCCTTCTCCTGCTTTATACAGGTGGAAAATACTGAAACTAAGTTTGACAGAGAGAACCTTTAAGTCCCCAGCAGCTAACAATTAAATGGTTAAAATCTATATTTTACACCGATGTTACCTAACCCAGGTCTGGTTACATAAAATGGAGAAAACGGCATCAATTCAGATTTCTGGTACATGATCTGGGATTGCCAAATGATACAGAGCTTTTGGAAGAAGATCACAGATGTCCTCTCCGAGGGTGCTAGACATTTTAATTCTACACTTCCCAGAAGTCTATCTATTTGGGGTACTTAAGAAGGAGATATTGTGCCACCTTAAGATATTTCAGCAAAGACAGCGGGAGCTCAGGGAGTTAAATGCATGGCTGAAGTCTTGGTGTAGAGGAGAAGGATTTGGGTTCCTAGAGCACTGGGCTGACTTTTCATTGGGGTACAAACTGTATTCTGCAGATGATTTGCACCTAAATGGAAGGGGGTCCGCTGTGCTGGGTGAGAGAATTCTAGCTGGGGTGGCGGAGTATTTAAACTAGGGCTGAGGAGGGAGGTCAATGTAGAAAAAAAAGGGGTAGCCAGGTTAGAGAGGGGTCAGACTATATTGGTGGGGGGAGAAACAGAATGTGGGGAGAGGACTAGGCAACAAGATAAGGAGATCCTTTCGTTACAAAACATCAGTGTAAATAAAAAGGCCCAATTAATGTCAAATCACATTTCTGATAATAAAAGTGAAAAACTGACAGGCAAGTTAAAGTGTATGTTCACAAATGCCAGAAGTCTAGCAAGCAAAATGGGGGAGCTGGAGGCCTTGGTACTGGAAGAAAATATAGATATAGTTGGTGTTGCTGAAACATGGCTGGACTCTTCACATGACTGGGCTGTAAATCTACAGGGTTTTACACTTTTTCGGAAAGACAGGACAAATAGGAAAGGTGGTGGTGTATGTGAGAAGTGATATGAAGGTGGTGGTGTTTGTCTGTATGTGAGAAATGATATGAAGGCGAGTCTGAAAGAGACAATAGTGGGTGAATACTGTGAGGAGGTTGAAACCTTGTGGGTGGAACTAGAAAAGGAGGTAAACACTGAAAAAAATACTTTTGGTGTAATCTATAGACCCCCCAATATAACTGAGGAGATGGAAGGTCAGCTATATAAACAGATGGAGCGGGCTGCACAGGCGGGTACTGTAGTGATAATGGGAGATTTTAATTTCCGGGATATTAATTGGTGTCATGGTTCGGCTTCAACTGCAAAGGGGAGACATTTCCTCAACCTGTTGCAGGAAAATTTTATGGGCCAGTTTGTGGAAGACCCGACTAGAGGTGAAGCTCTGTTGGATCTGGTCATTTCTAATAATGCAGATCTTGTTGGGAATGTCAATGTTCGTGAAAACCTCGGTAACAGTGATCACAATATAGTTACATTTTACCTATACTGTAAAAAACAAACGCAGGCTGGGAGGGCAAAAACATTTAATTTTAAGAAAGCCAATTTCCCCAGGATGAGGGCTGCAATTCAGGATATAGACTGGGAAGAACTAATGTTAAATAATGGAACAAATGATAAATGGGAGATTTTGAAATCTACTTTGAGTTATTATAGTGCAAAATGTATTCCTATAGGTAACAAGCATAAACGACTCAAATTAAACCCCACATGGCTTACACCTTCTGTGAAAGGGGCAATACACGACAAAAAAAGGGCATTTACAAAATACAAATCTGAGGGTACAGCTGTAGCCTTTGTAAAATATAAAGAGCTTAATAAAATCTGTAAAAATGTAATAAAATTAGCAAAAATACAAAATGAAAGGCAGGTGGCCAAGGATAGTAAAACAAATCCCAAAAAATTCTTCAAGTATATAAATGCTAAAAAGACAAGGTCTGAACATGTAGGACCCCTAGATAATGGTAATGGGGAGTTGATAACAGGGGATCAAGAGTAGGCAGAGTTACTAAATGGGTTCTTTAGCTCTGTATATACAACAGAAGAAAGAGCAGCTGATGTAGCCGGTGCCAGTGCTGTTAATATATCAGTTGATATACTGAATTGGATGAATGTAGATATGGTCCAAGCTAAATTAAATAAAATAAATGAGCACAAGGCCCCGGGACCAGATGGGTTACACCCTAGAGTTCTTAAAGAGCTTAGTTCAGTTATTTCTGTCCCCCTTTTCATAATATTCAGAGAATCTCTCGTGACTGGTATAGTGCCAAGGGACTGGCGCAGGGCAAATGTGGTGCCTATTTTCAAAAAGGGCTCTAGGTCTTCCCCGGGTAATTATAGACCAGTAAGCTTAACATCCATCATGGGGAAAATGTTTGAGGGGCTATTGAGGGACTATATACAGGATTATGTGACAATAAATAGCATTATAAGTGACAGCCAGCACGGTTTTACTAAGGACAGAAGTTGTCAAACTAACCTAATCTGTTTTTATGAAGAGGTAAGCAGAAGTCTAGACAGAGGGGCCGCTGTGGATTTAGTGTTTTTGGACTTTGCAAAGGCATTTGACACTGTCCCCCATAGACGCCTAATGGGTAAATTAAGGACTATAGGTTTAGAAATTATAGTTTGTAATTGGATTGAGAATTGGCTCAAGGACCGTATCCAGAGAGTTGTGGTCAATGATTCCTACTCTGAATGGTCCCCGGTAATAAGTGGTGTACCCCAGGGTTCAGTGCTGGGACCACTATTATTCAACTTATTTATTAATGATATAGAGGATGGGATTAATAGCACTATTTCTATTTTTGCAGATGACACCAAGCTATGTAATATAGTTCAGACTATGGAAGATGTTTGTGAATTGCAGGCAGATTTAAACAAACTAAGTGTTTGGGCGTCCACTTGGCAGATGAAGTTTAATGTAGATAAATGTAAAGTTATGACCTGGGTACCAACAACCTGCATGCATCATATGTCCTAGGGGGAGCTACACTGGGGGAGTCACTTGTTGAGAAGGATCTGGGTACCAACAACCTGCATGCATCATATGTCCTAGGGGGAGCTACACTGGCGGATTCACTTGTTGAGAAGGATCTGGGTGTTCTTGTAAATCATAAACTCAATAACAGCATGCAGTGTCAATCAGCTGCTTCAAAGGCCAGCAGGATATTGTCGTGTATTAAAAGAGGCATGGACTCACGGGACAGGGATGTAATATTACCACTTTACAAAGCATTAGTGAGGCCTCATCTAGAATATGCAGTTCAGTTCTGGGCTCCAGTTCATAGAAAGGATTCCCTGGAGTTGGAAAAAATACAAAGAAGTGCAACTAAGCTAATTAGGGGCATGAAGAATTTAAGTTATGAGGAAAGATTGAAAGAATTAAACCTATTTAGTCTTGAAAAAAGACGACTAAGGGGGGACATGATTAACTTATATAAATATATTAATGGCACATACAAAAAATATGGTGAAATCCTGTTCCTTGTAAAACCCCCTCAAAAAACAAGGGGGCACTCCCTCCGTCTGGAGAAAAAAAGGTTCAAGCTGCAGAGGCTACAAGCCGTCTTTACCGTGAGAACTGTGAATCTATGGAATAGTCTACCGCAGGAGCCGTCACAGCAGGGACAGTAGATGGCTTTAAAAAAGGGTTAGATAATTTCCTAGAACAAAAAAATATTAGCTCCTATGTGTAGACATTTTTCCTTCCCTTTTCCTGTCCCTTGGTTGAACTTGATGGACATGTGTCTTTTTTCAGCCGTACTAACTATGTAACTATGTAACTATGTAATATCTTATTTCTAGCTCGAAAAGCAATAGCTCTACTCTAGATGGATCATCCCTTTAGAATAATTTGATAAGGTTTGGGGCTTGGGGTGTGCTTTCCCACTTACCTTACACACTCCTCAATCATACTCCTCATCCCTGCTGTCGTTCCATTGGCCAGGTATTGAGACCTGTGCTATGGAATCCGTGACCTCCAATGTCATGTTTTTGTATTTTTAAAGAGATGACACCAAAGGTAACCATGGTCTAAAAAGTCTGACTAATTTCAGATGTTGATGTAGTCGACCTCCTACTTTCTGTGCTGCTTCTTACTGTAATGCCACTAGGCTGCCACATGTTAACTGAGACTATTCTGTGTTCTGGATATGTTTGAATAAATGAGTAACAAAAAATATTTAAAATTACTAATTTATTCTTTACGTTTTTGTATATCGTCACTGTACAATTAATTTTCGAAAAGCTATTTTAATGTCTGTATTCCTTAAACAATATATCACAGGGTTTGTTAATGGAGTCACCACACAGTACATGAGAGAGAGAATTTTTTTGGAAGCCGTTGATCTTCCCTCAACTGGAGTTATATAAATAGAACATAGTGTCCCGTAGAACATTGACACCACAGCCAAGTGAGACCCGCAGGTGGAGAAGGCTTTTTTCCTTTGATTGAGGGACTGTATCTTTAGGATTATATGGATGATATAAGAATAAGAGACAATGATCATTAGAAATGGGAAAACAAGCACTGGTAAAGCCAAGAATGTAGAGAGTACCTTAACATTAAAGGTATCAGAACAAGACAGTTCTAATATGGGATTAAAATCAAAAAAAAAGTGATCAATAACATTGAACCTACAGAATAGAAGCTGAGATATAGGCACAGTTATAATTATTCCAGCTGAAAAACTGATTAGCCAAGACATAGTAATAGATTTAATGCACAGACTTGGGCTCATTATGGAATGATAATTCAGGGGTTTACATATGGCCAGATATCGGTCATAGGACATCACTGTCAGCAGAAGACATTCTGCACATTCAGGAGAAGAAAAGAAAAAATATTGTGTGATACATCCTGGAAGAGACATAGAGGAGCCATTGTTCAGGATCATATGCAGCATATTAGGGACAATATTCAAAGTCAGTATGATGTCCGAGGTGGTGATCTGTGTCAGGAAGAAGTACATGGGAGAGTGGAGGTTCCTGCTGTAGGACACCAGGAGGATGACCATGAGGTTCCCACATATAGTGGTGAGGTAAATGATCAAGATAAGAAGAAATAACAATATTCTAACAGTATATGGACCGGAAAATCCAAGGAGAAGAATTGTAGTTATGTTGTTCTTTTCCATTTCCTATAAAGTAAAAAATACAAAAAACACCCAGTCCAGTTATGACCCGTGAAAATTATATTACATAAATGAAGCAAAAATCTATCTATTTAATATTTATTGTTCAAACATCATATTTTCAAACAGAGAGACTTTTTTCTGATCTAAATCACAGGTTAAGGCCAGCATTGCATAACTATATAGCTGCCTTTTAGTGTGTGTTATGGCCACAACATCTGGACCCTCCACAGTTCTTTAGAATCCTTTGTTTCGGTAGAACCCTAGGGGTCCTGAGTGTTCAGCCTTAATATTAAATTGTATTATGTATTTGTAACTTTAACCCCTTCAGGACTGAGCCTGTTTTGGCCTTCAGGACGAAGCCGATTTTTCAAATCGGACATGTGTCTCTTTATGTGGTAATAACTCCGGAATGCTTTTGCCTATCCAAGTGATTCTGAGAATGTTTTCTCGTGACATATTGTACTTTATGTTAGGGAAAAAATTTGGTCGATAAATTCAATATTTATTTGTAAAAAACACCAAGATTTAGAGAAAATTAGCAAAAATTTGCATTTTTCTAAATTTAAATTTACTTGTAAAATAGATAGTAATACAACACAAAATAGTTACTAGATTATATTTCTCATATGTCTACTTTATATTTGCATCGTTTTTTGAACATTCTTTTATTTTTCTAGGACGTTACAAGGCTTAGAACTTTAGTAGCAATTTCTCATATTTTCAAGAAAATTTCAAAAGCCTATTTTTTCAGGGACCAGTTCAGTTCTGAAGTGGCTTTGAGGGCCTTATATATTAGAAAGTCCCCATAAATCCCCACATTTTGAAAACTGCACCCCTCAAAGTATTCAAAACAGCATTCAGAAAGTGTTTTAACCCTTTAGGCGTTTCACAGGAATGAAAGCAAAGTAAAGGTGAAGTTTACAAATTTCATTTTTTTTTCCGAAAATTAATTTGTAATACATTTTTTCTGTACCACAGAAGGTTTTACCCAAGAAATGCAACTTATTATTTATTGCCCAGATTCTGCAGTTTTTATAAATATCCCACATGTGGTCCTGGTGCGGTAATGGACTGAAACACCGGCCTTAGAAGCAAAGAAGCACCTAGTGGATTTTGGGGCCTCCTTTTTTTAGAATATATTTTAGGCACCATGTCAGGTTTGAATAGGTTTTGTGGTACCAAAACAGTAAAGACCCGCCAAAAGAGACCCCATTTTGGAAACTATACCCCTCAAGGAATTTATCTATGGGTATAGATAGCATTTTGAACCCACAGTTTTTTTGCTAAATTTATTTGAATTAGTATGTGAAGATGAAAATCTACTTTTTTTGTGAAAAAAAGTAAACATTTTAAATTTTTACAAGGAATAAAGTAGAAAAAACACCCCAACATATGTAAAGCAATTTCTTACGATTATAGCAATACCCCATATGTGGTAATAAACTGCTGTTTGGACCCACAGCAGGGCTCAGAAGAGAAGGAGCGCCATTTGGATTTTGGATCTCTGATTTTGCTGGAATAGTTTTCAGTGCCGTGTAGCAATGCACTGGAGGTATGAAAACCGTGGAAACCTCCTAATAGTGACCCCATTTTGGAAACTACACCCCTCAAGGAATTTTTCTAGGGGTAAAGTTAGCATTTAGGCCCCAAACGTCTTTTACAGAATATATTAGAATTAGGCCGTGAAAATTAATATCAACATTATTTCCACTAAAATGTTGAATTTTTTTCAATTTCACAAAGGATAAAGGAGAAAATGCACCCCAACATTTGTAAAGCAATTTTTCCCGAGTACGGCAATACCCCACATGTGGTCATAAATGTTTTTGTCATTGGAAAATAATTAACCCTTTCCGAACTGATCCATGTTTTGCTTTTTCTTTTTCGTTTTCCCTCCACGCTTTCCGAGAGCCACAACTTCTTTATTTTTCCATCAATAGGGTGGTGTGAGGGCATATTTTTTGCGGGACGAACTGTAGTTTTTATTGGTACCATTTTTTGGTACATAAGACTTTTTTGAGCACTTTTTATTACATTTTTTGGTAGAGTGAAGGTGACCAAAAAACCATTTGCCATTTAAAATTCTTTATTTTTCACGGCGTTCACCGTGCGAGTTCAATAATGGTATATTGTAATAGCTTGGATTTTTTACGGACGCAGCGATACCAATTTTGTATATTTTTTTACATTACTTTAGAGAAAAAATGTGAAAAAGGGTTTATTTTTGGACTTTAAATATTTATTTAATTTTTTCCACTAATAATAACTATTTACTTTTGTTTTTACACATTTTATTAGTCCCCATAGGAGACTTGAACCCGAAATCGTTAGATCACTGGTAGAATACACTGCAATACTAATGTATTGCAGTATATTGTCATTTTTACATGATCCTGTAACAGCGCAATCGCTGTTTCTGTCCGTTAGTCCCGGGTGTCAGCTGTAATACACAGCTGACACCCGCAGCGTATGGCACGGGCTCAGCGCGTGAGACGCTCCATATATCCCACACCATGACATGCTATTAAGTCATGGTGCGGAAAGGGTTTAATGCGCAGCGGATGGTGCAGAGTGAAAATTTAAATTTTCCACTGATGTGCCATTTTAGTGCACTATATGTTGTGCCCAGTTTGTGTCACAAATACCACAAATAAAATATTAACCGGGTTCTCCCGGGTATGGCGATGCCATATCGGTGGACGTAAACGGCTGTTTCGGCACGCTGTAGGGCTCAGAAGGGAGGGACGCCATTTGGCTTTTGGAGCGCAGATTTTGCTTGGTAGTAGCTCTGGCGTTTTGCTGGTATTTCAGTTTATAATGTTGGGGCACATGTAGGCTGGGCAGAGTACATCAGGGTATAATAAGAGGGTATAATAATGGGGTAAATAAATAATAATCCGCAGATATGTGGCCGGTGTCGCACTGATAAATGGTGCCCGATCTTATCCGCTTTTGGAACTCTCTGCACATTTTGCATCGCCATAATCTGGGAGCCAAAACTTTTTTTATTTTTTCACTACCGGAGCAGTGTGAGGGCTTATTTGTTGCAGGACAATCTGTAATTTTCATTGGTACCATTTAGGGGTACATGCCATTTTGGTGATCACTTTTTATTCCATTTTTCGGCAAGCCAGATGATCAAAAACCATCAATTCTGACAATGATTTTTATTTATTTTTTTACAGCGTTCACCCTGGGTTATAAATGACCATTATACTTTATTCTGCGGGTCGTTACGATTACGGCGATACCAGATGTATATACTTTTTTTATGTTTTGCAGCGTTTGCGCAATAAAATAACTTATTTAGAAAATAATTAATTTTTTGTGTCACCGTATTCTGAGAGCCATAAGTTTTTTATTTTTCAGTCAAAAAAGCTGTGTAAGGGCTTGTTTTTTGCGGGACGGGTTGTAGTTTGTATCGGTACAATTTTGGCGTAAATGCGACTTTTTGATTACTTTTTATTGTATATTTTGGGAGGGGTGGTGACCAAAAAATAGTGATTCTCGCTTTGTTTTTCATTTATTTTTTTTGCGGTGTTCACCGTGCGGCAAAAATAATATTATAGTTTTATAATTGGGGTCGTTAAGAACGCGGTGATACCAAATATGTGTACTTTTTTTTACGTGTTCATTTTTTTTTCCTATAATAAAAGACTTATTATAGGAAAAAAAGCAGTTCTTGTTTATATCACCTATAACTTTTATTTTTACACTTTTTTTTAAACATTTTTTATTCTTTTTTTTACTTTTTTCACTTGTCCCACTAGGGGACACTTAGACTTGCAGCTCTGATCGCTGCTGGAATACATTACACTAAACACGTAGTGTAATGTATTCCAACTGTCATTGTAACGTGACAGTCACACTGACCACTGACAGGAGGCCTACGACGACCAGTCTCCGGCTGGTCCTCATAGGCTTCTGTACATGGCAACCCGGAAGCCATTGTCTGGCGTCCGATTGCCATGGGTATGATCGCCAACCCCCGTGATTTCACATGGGGGCTGCCGATCGGCGCTAAACACCTTAATTGTGGCATTCAAAACGAATGCCGCAATTAAGGGGTTAACTGCCGAAATCAGCGGCGATAGGCCACTGATCGGCAACGGGGAATGCAGGGCAGACACCCTGAACAGTTAACCGCCGCTGCGGTGTAGCGCCACGTGGCGGTTAACTGTTAAAGCACAGACGTAACTGCAGGTCAAGGTGCACGAACTTACTGCACACATTGACGTGCAGTTACGTCAAGGTGCGGGAAGGGGTTAATAAGAAAGTACACCCCTATTCAGGATTAAAGAATAAGTTGTTTACCTTGTAGATAAAGCAGCGGACACACTTAGAAGATGACAAAAATGGTTAATGTGAAATTTCATATCATGTTTTTCCTCAAAATCGTTGCAGTTTAATATTCTTAGAAAATGTGTGGTTTGTTGTGGTCACTTAAATGGCTTCACGATAATAGGAGACACGGGAAAGAAGAAAATGACCACATAAAAGTACATAAAATATACTATATGTATAGAAAATAACTGCACAAAATATACCAATATTAAAACAAGAAGAAAGAAGAAGAAAAATGTTAAGATAAAATGTTAGTTATAAGTTTCCTGTTCTCATAATGAAGCTGCACAGACGACAATGTTCAATGTAAAAAGGTAAAATCCAGTCTCTTGTTTTCGGCTTTTTATACACTGGAAGATTAAGCCCTAAAGAAATCTGCTGCGCTCCGTCTTAATCTCTAGGGCGATATACACAAGACATTATTAAACAAAAATGATCAGGAATAATTGTTTAATACTTTAATTTATCTTAAATTTCTACATTTAGCTTGTCCTGTATAAATATTTCAATGTTTATTCCATTTTCTTTTCTCATTTTGGTAATGCTTATAAATAGAGATGAGCGAACTTATGAAAAGTTCGGTTCGGCTAGTTCGTCGAATTTCACGAAAAAGTTAGATTCGGACCGAACTAGTTCTGACCGAACCTGTAATTTCTGTGCGCCGAGCATGGTACTGTCCAGGGTGCTGATAGAGTTAATGGGCTGCACTAACTCTTTCAGCAACCTTGACAGTACATGCTCGGCGCGAGGAAAATACAATTTTAATGTAATAAAAATAAAATAAAAAATACGTTCGTACTTACATTCCTCCTGTTCGGTCTCCACCGATGACGTTTCATCCATGTCACCGCTGCTGCCAATCACAGGCTGTAGTGGCGGTCACGCACGTCAGGATGACTTCAGAAGGCCGGCCTCCAGGGATGACGCTTCATCCCACGTGACCGCCTCTGCAGCCAATCACAGGCTGCAGCGGCCTCTGCAGCCAATCACACGCTCCTCTCCTGAAATACTCTGTGCTGCACTGCCTTAAACTCTGTGGACAGGTCAGGATCCTGTTTCTTTTAAATGCTGCTGGGGAACCCGCTCGATCCACTATATAAGGCTGCGCTACAGTGCAGCATTTAAAAGAAACAGGATCCTGACCTGTCCACAGAGTTTAAGGCAGCACAGAGTATTTCAGGAGATGAGCGTGCAGATTCAGTGCTGCTGTGAACTCTGCTCTTACCATTACGTAGCTCTCAGTCTGTTACCTCTCCTCCACTTCTGTCCTCAATAACACCTTCACATGATTGGCAAGTCACCACGTAATGGTAAGAGCAGAGTTCACAGCAGCACAGAGTATTTCAGGAGATGAGCGTGCGGATCTTGTGCGGGGTGGTGACTTGCCAATCATGTGAAGGTGTTATTGAGGACAGGAGTGGAGGAGAGGTAACAGACTGAGCTACGTAATGGAAGAGCAGAGTTCACAGCAGCACAGAGTATTTCAGGAGAGGAGCGTGCAGATTCTGTGCTGCTGTGAACTCTGCTCTTACCATTACGTAGCTCTCAGTCTGTTACCTCTCCTCCACTCCTGTCCTCAATAACACCTTCACATAATAAGCTCTTTTTTTCGGACTGCATTGTGGACAAAATTGTTGAGCAAACAAATCTCTGTGCTCAATAATTTATCGCTGTCAACCCCGGTAGTTTTTATGCCAGGCCATACAGGTGCGATGATCCCTTACACCCAGGTCTCTGAATGCCCCATAGGCCCAACCAGCGTAGGAGAGGTGGTCAGACCGGGCCAACCGATGGAGGTTCCCACCCGTTTGTAAATCTCTGTATTTTTTTTTCGTTTTTTTGAGTTAACTATCCCAGGCCTTTATTTTTGCACCATCTAAAGTTGACTAAAAAAAAACAACAAAAAAAAAAAAAATATACAGAGATTTACATACGGGTGAGAAGCTCCATCGGTTTGCCCGGTCTGACCAACCTCTCCTAGGCTGGTTGGGCCTATGGGGCATTCAGAGACCTGCGTGGAAGGGATCATCGCACCTGTATGGCCTGGCATAAAAACTACCGTAGTTGACAGCAATAAATTATTGAGCGCAGAGATTTGTTTGCTCAACAATTTTACGTTTGTTTGGGTGCCATGATTTTTTAGGGTGTAGGTAAGAGTGTCAAAGGCTACTAGTATTTTATACCCCAACGCCAAATCAGGTCAATTTATGCTAAATTCCACAGGTGGACCACCGAAGATGCAGCAGAGATTGTAAAAATTTGGGTCCTTGTATTTACCACATCCCGATGTTCCGCATGACCACGTCCAGGACATGCATTGAAGCAAACCTGAGGTTCCTACATCATAGTGATAATGCGCATTGTCCACCACTTGATGACCAGTTGTTTCAAATTAGGCTACTCAGACCATTTCAGTGCCAAGCTTTCCCAGGGTTACATCCCCAAGAAGTGTATTTCCAATAATGATCCCAGGACATTTTAAGACGAGGCTTCAGTTCTACCAGTGTCTGCCAAGTAATAAGGCCAGGTATGGCGTAAAGACATAGAAGATATACATCAGAGTACACCCACAGGTTTAGGATTTGCGAAGGGACAGACACCAGAATTAACCCACGAAAGAGCCCCTCTACACCTGAGAGGTGGTGATGAAGGCCCTAATATTTGGCAACTAGTTAGGGGGAGGCCCTGAAAGTGAGGGCACACGCCTTGTACTAAGGAAACACCTTCTAAGCGAAGTCCCCTCCATTAAAAAGAAGGGAAGAACTCAAAAAAGGTGCAAAGTGTGTTACAAGAGGGTGATAGGAAAGGACATGTGAAACCTGCCCACACAACCTGCCCTGTGCATAAAGGATGGTTTCAAAACAAAACGTCTCATGAATTTACATTTTTTTTATTTATTGGAACCTTCTTATTATTTCCCTGATGTACTCCACACATTGTGCATACAGTATGTCCCCAAAGCCACATGCTGCTCCTTCCCTTCAGAGCCTTGCCATTTGCCCAGGCAGGTGATTACAGCTATGTGTATGGTATTGCCCTACTCACGAGAACCCGTATAATAATTTGTGGAGTAGGTGTCTCCGGTGACAAAAGATGAGCACAACATATCAGTCACTGAAATGGCATAAATATAGAAAAATGAAAATTTTCACCATCCAAGTGTCAAGCCTACCAAAAAAGGTAAATTAACACAAAATGTTGATGAAAATTTACAAACATTTATTAATTACTTAAAATTACAAACAGATAAAAGGCAAATTGTACAATGCATGAAATAGGCGTCTGACAGTGCAAAGAGCATATACACAAAAGGTTAGGCAATGATGAGATGAGAAATTACAAACAGATACAATGATGTGTCAAAATCTCATCTGGCATATATCAAAAGGGGCAAAAGTCCATATACACTACCGTTCAAAAGTTTAGGGTCACTTAGAAATGTCCTTATTTTTGCAAGAAAAGCACAGTTTTTTTCAATGAAGATAACATTAAATTAATCAGAAATACACTCTATACATTGTTAATGTGCTAAATGACTATTCTAGCTGCAAACGTCTGGTTTTTAATGCAATATCTACATAGGTGTATAGACGCCCATTTCCAGCAACCATCACTCTAGTGTTCTAATGGTACATTGTGTTTGCTAACTGTGTTAGAAGGCTAATGGATGATTAGAAAACACTTGAAAACCCTTGTGCAATTATGTTAGCACCGTTGTAAACAGTTTTGCTGTTTAGAGGAGCTATAAAACTGACCTTCCTTTGAGCTAGTTGAGAATCTGGAGCATTACGTTTGTGGGTTCGATTAAACTCTCCAAATGGCTAGAAAAAGAGAGCTTTCATGTGAAACTCGACAGTCTATTCTTGTTCTTAGAAATGAAGGCTATTGCATGCGAGAAATTGCCAAGAAACTGAAGATTTACTACAACGGTGTGTACTACCCCCTTCAGAGGACAGCAGAAACAGGCTATAACCAGAGTAGAAAGAGAAGTGGGAGGCCCCGCTGCACAACTGAGCAACAAGACAAGTACATTAGTGTCTCTAGTTTGAGAAATAGACGCCTCACAGGTCCTCAACTGGTAGCTTCATTAAATAGTACCCGCAAAACGCCAGTGTCAACGTCTACAGTGAAGAGGCGACTCCGGGATGCTGGCCTTCCGGGCAGAGTGGCAAAGAAAAAGCCATATCTGAGACTGGCTAATAAAAGGAAAAGATTAATATGGGCAAAAGCACACAGACATTGGACAGAGGAAGATTGGAAAAAAAGTGTTATGGACAGACGAATCGAAGTTTGAGGTGTTTGCATCACACAGAAGAACATTTGTGAGACGCAGAGCAACTGAAAAGATGCTGGAAGAGTGCCTGACGCCAACTGTCAAGCATGGTGGAGGTAATGTGATGGTCTGGGGTTGCTTTGGTGCTGGTAAAGTGGGAGATTTGTACAAGGTAAAAGGGATTTTGAATAAGGAAGGCTATCACTCCATTTTGCAACACCATGCCATACCCTGTGGACAGCGCTTGATTGGAGCCAATTTCATCCTACAACAGGACAATGACCCAAAGCACACCTCCAAATTATGCAAGAACTATTTAGGGAAGAAGCAGGCAGCTGGTATTCTATCTGTAATGGAGTGGCCAGCACAGTCACCAGATCTCAACCCCATAGAGCTGTTGTGGGAGCAGCTTGACCGTATAGTACGCAAGAAGTGCCCATCAAGCCAATCCAACTTGTGGGAGGGGCTTCTGGAAGCATGGGGTAAAATTTCTCCCGATTACCTCAGCAAATTAACAGCTAGAATGCCAAAGGTCTGCAATGCTGTAATTACTGCAAATGGAGCATTCTTTGACGAAAGCAAAGTTTGAAGGAGAAAATTATTATTTGAAATAAAAATCATTATTTCTAACCTTGTCAATGTCTTGACTATATTTTCTAGTCATTTTGCAACTCATTTGATAAATATAAGTGTGAGTTTTCATGGAAAACACAAAATTGTCTGGGTGACCCCAAACTTTTGAACGGCAGTGTATATACAAAAAGTTTTACATTGATGTAAAAACCATCAATATGAAATTGTAATCTGTCAGGGTACATACAAATGTCAGAGGGCAAGTGCCCATATATACAAAGAGACCATGGGATAAATAGTAGTCAATTACAAGCAGGGTCGGACTGGGACTTAAAATCAGCCCTGCCATTTTTAAGCACACAGACCCCCTGCAGGCCATACGCAGCCACCAGTGTTGGGCTGTAGTACATGGGACCACCTTTCATCTATACAAGACATGGGGAGATTTATTAAAACAGGTGTAAATGAAAAGAGAAATAGTTCTTGATAGCCCCAACTCCAACAAATCCACTGCTTTTCCACAAGAATAATGTACATTCTCGTTATTCTAGAGGATTTTTTTGTATATAGTGCCCCACATATAGCGCCCCCCAACTAGATGGTGCCCCACATATAGCCCTCCTGTATATGGTGTCCCACATATGGCCCCCCTGTTGATGGTGCCTCACATATAGCCTCTCCTGTATATTGTGGCCCTCATATACTGTAGCTCCCCTCTATATAGTGCCCCACATATAGCTCTCCCCCCCCCCCCGTAGATAATGCCGCTCAGTGGAAAAAAAAGACCAAAAAAAACACAACTTTACATACTCACCTCGATCCCGTTCCCACGTCATCCTATGTCAATGCAGGCCTGCTCTTTTCTGAGCAGGTCTGTTGTGGCTGAACGACGGTGCTGATTGGCAGGGCAGAATAAATTGCCCCGTCAATCAGGGCCTTTCAACAACAGAAGCGGTGCGATTACGTCATCGCGCCGCTAGCATCGTTGAAAGGCGCTGATTGGCGGAGCAAGTCTTTCTGCCCAGCCAATGAGTGTCATTGTAAGGCAGGTACAATTAGTGCATGAGGGGCCCCCCAGATCTTGATTGGCATCCCCTGACTGTTCCACATTACTACCAGCCTTCTCCTTTGCCTTGTACTCCCCTGGCATGTGCGGTGCAGTGATGAAGCCGAACAGAGTACAACTCGCTGAACGGTGCGTGTTCATGGAGTACAAGGCAATGGTGCATTCAAGAAACTTGGAGGAGACTTGTAGTGATGTATAACAGCCAAGGGAGATGTCAACCAAGCATGGAAATGTGGGTTTGCAGTTAGGACTGTGTGACTCTACAGGATAGCGGCACCGACCCATGACCCTTTATATAGTAATTAAGATATAGCGTGCGCTATTTTAAAAGTTGATTTTAAAGATTTTGCTGCATCTGAAACAAACATACAGGGGAACGTTTGGAAATATTGTCAGGTCATGTATTACCACATGGTGGTGGTTCAAGGGGATAAAACTACCAGACAGGTTCTGATTGAACATACAATGAATTGCAACAATGCCATCTGCTCTACACCAGAACCAAGCTTATTACATATATACAACATCAGAACCAAGCTCAGTACATATATATATACAGCACCAGAACCAAGCTCAGTACATATATACAGTACCAGAACAAAGCTCAGTACATAGATACAACACAATAACCAAGCTCATACATATATACAGCACCAGGACCAAGCTCAGTACAAATACATTTCAGTACAGAGATCATTTGCAAGAGTCAGGTTAGCAGCTTCCAGTATGACCTGAACAATGCTAATGATATACTGGGAGTTGCTTATACCCCAACAAATAGTACCCTCCATCATCTGTACAGATCATACAGTAATAATTAGGCTTCATTCAGAACTGCGTCGGGGCTCCGTTCATGGCTTCCATCTGATCTTTCCGTCAGGGGAACCCACGAATGGAAACCAAACAGAAACCATAGCTTTCCGTTACCATTACCATTTCAATGATTTCAATGGTAACGCTTCCATTGCTAATGTTTTCCGTTTGTCTCTGTTTCGTAATGTTTCCGGGTTTTTTTGCGGAATCAATAGAGTAGTCGACTGTATCCACCTGTAATCTATCACATTTAAGTAACTTAGATGTGATCTATTATAGATGGATCCTGCGTGTCAGAGACAAACAGGACACGCTGTCACTGACGTAGCAAAAAAGAAAAAAATAACTATTGAACATATCGTTGACATTAATACAGGTGCTATTTAAATGAGCTGTCAATTAGATGCATGCATCCAAAATTATGTTTAAGCATTATATCATGACAACATATAATTCCGGGGAGATAGTTATCCCATAACACCCAAATATAATTGGAAAGGCCAGAAATTAAAGGCTTTGTGCAAGGATATAACAAGACAAATTTTCCTACCTAAAATTCGGCAACATACAACTAATATCATGCATTAGCAAGAGAAACACAATAAGACACTCCCAAGGTATGTTTGAGAACAGTCCCACGCACCTGACTTGTTCAGGATTCAGCGAAAGAAACAGCTGCTCTCTATACAGGATACAGAGCAGCTGTATCTCAAAAAGTAAAAACATTTTTTTAATAAAAACTAATTCTAAAGTTGCACAAAACACACTGACTGACATTTTATAAAATAAATAAAAGCCACTTCAAAGGGGTACACAGCCTTTAATGCAAAAATTCAGATCTTTACTAACAACCATCATCCAGTACAACATGCAGCACATGAAGTTTACCAAAAGTTGGTGCGGTTTTGTTATGGTTTGCAAAAAAACTGCATGAACAATCATTTGTATGTTGTGTAAATACACACAGGGCATCGCAGGGAATTCTGGCTTAAAAACCGCAGCAAATTGTGGTGCAGTTTTTTGGCCAGGAACCGCTGCGGAATACTGAGCAGAAAAAATGGATACTTAGCATGGCGACGCTTCCCTCCTACATCCTGCAGCCCTGGGATGATGTTTCACCCAATGTGACCGCTGCAGCCTGCGATTGGCTACAGCAGTCACATGTATGAAACGTCATCCCAGGACTGCATACATACATCCCAGGGTTTACAAACATACAAACAGAGTGTCATAATGATGGCGGCTGCATGAAAATCATGCAGCCGCGCATCATATTGTGATGACACATGGAGCTGTTAACTGCCTTTTGCGCACGCAAAACGCACAAGCTCGTGGAAATCCAGCCTAGGTCGATTTCATCAGTCCCGCGGTTCGTGGTTTGTTGTGAAATGCTCTGGGACAGCATTGTTGAAAATGATTATTTATACCTATCAATCGTAAATTACGCGCTCTGTGCGTAAAACAGGAGCAGCTAAAGAGGCTTTTGTGGGCCTAGAATGCGACACAGACCCTTGACATTTTTTAGGGTAGGTCATAGTGTCAACTGCTACAGGTGTGAGAAGTTTGATGGCTTTGTGGCGGTTCGCTTTTAAGACATTATTTTTTCATTAGAACTAAATTATAAACGTGCGTAAAAATAGCCGTCGCTCACAAGGCTTTTGTGGGACAAGCGCGCGTCACAGAACCTTGAATTTTTTTTAGGATAGGTCAGAGTGTCAAGGGCTACATTTGTAACAAATATTAGGTATATTCAACAGCTCGTTTTTAAGATATTATTTTTAAAATAAAAATAAATTGAAGCCGTGTGTAGAAACAGGCGTCGCTAACAAGGAGTTTCTTCGCTAACCGCGCGACGTATCATCACGAGTCTTGGCGAACATACTCAGGAGATGGTGACGTATAATAGTTTTGGGGCTCGTAACTCCACATTGAGCGGTTACGGAAATAGTTTGGTAAAACCGTCAATATTAAGCTCTAAATAAGGAAATTCCGCCATGTTTATGGGGCAAAAGAGGAGTCCCCTTTTAGAAAGACGACGAAGTCAGGTGTTGTATTGTTCAGGCTTTGCAAGGCAAACAAATGGACACCTAGCTCGGGTCCATCGGGTCACGGTTCAGTTTTCGACTCTGTCAAAGTTTTCGACTACGCGTTTTTGTTAGGCGTAAACTGAGCACGCCACCGCCACGAAACTGTACATATTTTTTGGTGAGACCTTTACTGGTAAACTTCCAGAGTCAAAAACGACGCTGGTCGCTTCCTTGAAGATTTCATTTTTTACTTTGCACCACCGGTGGTGATGGCGAAAGTCACTAACGGACCGTGTCCGTCCATACAAAACTTTCCAATCGCTATTGAACGCGGCTTTTAAGGGGTTAATCAGCGGGGACACAGTGATCGGTCCCCGCTGTAGGAGCTGCGGCAACTGCTGTACGAGACAGCAGCAGTCACAGCTCCTGTATGTCGGGAAAACGACTGAAATGGCCGTTACTCCCGTGACGTACCATTAGGTCATGGAGCGGGAACGATACAGCTACCATGACCTAATAGTACGTCCAGGAGCGGGAAGGGGTTAAACTCTGTACACACTGATACATGACTGATGAGGTACACTCACAGCAGTGTTTTGAGCCCCCACAGGAAACTTGTACATTCGGTGCTATGTGTGCTCAGGGGCTTTAAATAGCTTTCTCATGTGATTATACCATGTCAAATCTGTTTTCAGATGTATCTGTGAAATAAGACAGTGAAATTGATATTGCACTTATTTTATATTCATCGGCGGTGTTTCACCAAATACCAATCTAAACATGTGTGAAAACAAGTTGTGCTGATGAGGCTTTTGTAGGAGAAGCGCGCGTCGCAGAACCTTGAATTTTTTTAGGATAGGTCAGAGTGTCAAGGGCTACATGTGTAATAAATATAAGGGATATTCAATGGTTAGTTTTTGAGATATTAATTTTTTTATTAAAACAAAATAAGGGAATTCCACCATATTATTGGGCAAAAGAGGGGTACCTTTTAGAAAAGACGACCGAGTCAGGTGTCGTATTGTTCGGCTCTGCGAGGTGAACGAATTTACGCCTAGCTCGCGTCCATCGGACCCACGGTTCAGTTTCAAATCTATTTTCAGATTAAATAAATAATTTAAATTCCGCACCGCAGGTCATTTTATTAACGTTTATGCTGCATTTTTTTCCACAGCGCGGGCATGAGATTTTCTGAATCTCATCCACTTTGCTGCTACTGTAAATGCTGCAGAATTTCCACACAGAGTTTTGTTGTGGAAATTCCGCCACGTTTACTCTACGTGGGAACCCGGCCTAAGGATCGGCACAGATGTCAACACTTAGGGTATGTGCACACGGTAGCAGGCTTTTACGTCTGAAAGGACAGACTGTTTTCAGGAGAAAACAGCTGCCTCGTTTCGGACGTAAATGCTCCTCCTCGCATTTTGCGAGGCTTCTCTGACAGCCGTAAATTTTGAGCTGTGCTTCATTGACTTCAATGAAGAACGGCTCAAATTACGTCTGAAAGAAGTGCCCTGCACTTCTTTTGACGAGGCTGTATTTTTACGTGTCGTCGTTTGACAGCTGTCAAACGACGAGGCGTAAATGACAGGTTGTCTGCACAGTATGTCGGCAAACCCATTCAACGCATTGTCGTTCATTGCGCACAGGGCAGATCATCAACAAGGGCAGCACATTGGCTCAGTGGTTATCACTGGTACTGTGCAGCTCGGGTTTGAATCTTACTAAAGACAACATCTGCATGGAGTTTGTATGTTATCATTGCATTTGCATCTGTTTCCTCCGGTACCTCTGGTTTCCTCCTACACTCCATCAACATACTGAAAGGTTATGAAGACAAGAGAATATACAAAAAGTAGAAAAAAATCTTAATTGAGTTATATAATAAAAGACAATAGATAAAATAAGGAATCCATATTTTATCTATTGTCTTTTATTATGTAACTCAATAAAGATTTTTTTCTACTTTTTGTATATTATCTTGTCTTCGTAGCATCTGTCTCCTATAGGTTATATTTATCTTTGATGCTTTTTGGGTCTACACCCTAGGATCAGCCCATATAGTCTACATATACTGATTATTGAATCATATGTTTGGGCTATTAGATCCATGCTGTATTTTTGGTTAGGATACTGAAAGTTTAATTGTCTTGTGATGAAACCGGCCTTCTTGTGTCTATGAGATAGTAAAATAAGCTTCTGAGCTCCACTGGGGACAGGGACTAATGTGAATAGTTACATTCTGCGAACAGTTTTGTGGAAAATGTTGGTGCTGTCTAAGAAATTGGAAATGCATTTGTGAACAAACCCATAAGAAATAGACCTTACTGGCAAAGTCACTTCCAAATGAGGTTGTCTTCTGCTGGACCTGTGGGGCCTTATTACTGTTTCTGAGCCTGGTCCCACCGGAGGATGCTCTGATACACTGATAGAACAGTCCAACCCTGTCTTCAGGTACAACCTCAGTGATGTAGAAGTTATTCTAGATGATTTACCAGATCACACGCTTATGAATAGTTTCTTGTATGGCTTTTCTGATGTCTTCATTTCTCAGACTGTATATTATAGGGTTAACCAAAGAAGTAAACACAGTGTAGAGCAGGGATAGGATTTTACTCATGGCGACTGTTAGACCTTTTGTTGGGACAACATAAACACTGAATATAGTCCAGTAGAATATGGAGACCACAGTGAGGTGGGTGCTACAGGTGGAGAAGACTTTCTGTCTACCGGTGCTGGATGGAATCCTTAAGATTGCTAAAATAATATAAATATAAGATATTACAATGATTGTGGTTGGAATTATTACATTGGGAATTCCGAGTAAATACATCTCTAAATGAACAACAAAGGCATCAGAACAGGCGAGTTCTAGTAAGGGGACAAGGTCACAGAATAAGTGATCAATGATATTTGGTCCACAAAAGTTTAGTTTTGCTGTTTTTAGGACATTAATCAAAATAAGGGAAAATCCAAACACCCAGCAAGTGGCTGCCAATATCAGACAATGTCCACTTGTCATGATAGTGGTGTAACGGAGGGGGTTACAGATGGCCACATATCTGTCATAGGACATCACTGTGAGGAGAAGACATTCAAATGATTCTGAGGCGCTGAAGAAATACAACTGAGTCATACAGTCAGTAAATGTAATGGTCCCCCCGTTATTCAGTAGAATGGGGAGCATTTCGGGGACAATATCTGAGGTCAAAAAGATGTCGCTGATGGACAGTTGTGAGATGAAGAAATATATTGGAGTGTGGAGGTTCTTGCTAATGGACACCAGGGTGATGATCAGGAGGTTCCCACATATTATCAGGCAATAAACCACAAGGAACAGACAGAATAGTAATAGTCTTGGACCTTGACTGACTTGAAATCCTCTGAGGAAAAACATTGTGACCTCCATCTTGCTCTCCAGCATCCAGACCAAGAAAGTCATTATATCTGTGTTAAAGTGTAAAAAGAAATGACATCATAAGTCACACGACTTTGAGTGGCCTCAATATATAACCCATAGAAGGCGTTATAACACATATTGCATAATATAGGCTGCGTATTTCTACACATTCTGTGACCTTTTACTTCAATAAAGAAGATTTTCAGCTAAAATATTAACCCCTTAAGGACACAGCCTGTTTTGGCCTTCAGGACACAGCCAATTTTTTCAAATCTGACATGTTTCACTTTATGTGGTAATAACTTCGGAATGCTTTTACCTATCCAAGCGATTCTGAGATTGTTTTCTCGTGACACATTGTACTTTATGTTACTGGCAAAATTTGCTCGATCCATTAAGTATTTAATTGTGAAAAACACCAAAATGTAGCGAAAAATTGCAAAAATTTGCATTTTTCTAAATTTATATGTATCTGCTTGTAAGACAGATAGTAATACCACACAAAATTGTTGCTAATTAACATCACCCATATGTCTACTTTAGATTGGCATGGTTTTTAGAACATCCGTTTATTTTTCTATGACATCACAAGGCTTAGAACTTTAGCAGCAATTTCTCACATTTTCAAGAAAATTTCAAAAGGCTATTTTTACAGGGACCAGTTCAGATGTGAAGTGGATTTTAGGGCCTTATATATTTTAGAAACCCTTGATAAGTCACCCCATTTTAAAAACTTCACCCCTCAAAGTATTCAAAACAGCATTTAGAAAGTTTCTTAACCCTTTAGATGTTTCACAAGAATTAAGGCAAAGTAGATGTGAAATTTTCAAATGTCTTTTTTTTTTTTTTGCAGAAATTCATTTTTCATCTATTTGTTTTGTAACACAGAAAGTTTTACCAGAGAAACACAACTCAATATCTATTGCCCAGATTCTGAAGTTTTTAGAAGTACCCCACATGTGGCCTTAGTGCACTTATTGACTGGTGCACAGACCTCAGAAACAAAGGAGCACCTAGAGGATTTTGGGGCCTCCTTTTTATTAGAAAATATTTTAGGCACCATGTCGGGTCTGAAAGGCACTTGCGGCGCCAAAACAGTGGAAATCCCCCAAAAGTGACCGCATTTTGGAAACTATACCCCTTGAGGAAATTATCTAGGGGTATAGTGAGCATTTTGACACTGCAGGTTTTTTGCAGAAATTATTGGAATTTGGCCGTGAAAATAAAATTTTACATTCTTTCAAAGAAAATGTAGGTTTAGCTATTTTTTTCTAATTTCCACAAGGACTAAAAGGAGAAAATGCAACACTAGTTTTGTAAAGCAATTTCTCCCGAGTAAAGCAATACCCCACATGTGGTAATAAACGGTTGTTTTGACTCACGGCAGGGCTTAAAAGGGAAAGAGCGCCATTTGGCTTTTGGAGCTCAAATTTAGCAGGAATGGTTTGCAGAGACCACGTCGCATTTGCAAAGCCCCTAAGGGACCAAAACAGTGAATTAACCAAAAAAGTGACTCCATTTAGAAAACTACACCCCTTGAAGAATCCATCTAGGTGTGTAGTGAGCATTTTTAACCCACAGGGGTTTCTTGGATTTTATTAGAATTGGGCAGTGAAGATAAAAAAAAATCCTTTTTTTCCAATAAGACGTAGCTTTAGCTCAAAATTTTTAATTTTCTCAACAAATAAAGGAATAAAAAAAAAAAACATTTGTAAAGCAACTTCTCTGGAGTACGGCAATACCGCATATGTGGTCATAAACTGCTGTTTAGCCACACGGCAAGGATCAGAAGAGAAGGAGCGCCATTTGGCTTTTGGAGCACAGATTTTGCTGGATTGGTTTCTTGATACCATGTCACTTTTGCAAAGCTCCTAAGGTACCAGTACAGTGGAAACTCCCCAAAAGTTACTCGATTCACAAAACTACACCCCTTGAGGAATTCATCTAGGGGTGTAGTGAGCATTTTGACCCCACAGATGTTTCATAGATTTTATTAGAATTGGGCAGTGAAAATAAAAAAATCCTTTTTCTTCAATAAGACATAGTTTTAGCTGAAAATGTTTCCTTTTCTCAACAAATAAATGAAAAAAAAGCACCCCAACACTTGTAAAGCAACTTTTCCTGTGTACGGCAATACCACATATGTGGTCATAAACTGCTGTTTGGGCACAGAGTAGGGCTCAGAAGGGAAGGAGCGCCATTTGGCTTTTGGAGTACAGATTTTGCTGGATTGGTTTCCGGGCGCTATGTCGCATTTGCAAAGTCCCTGTGGGACCAAAACAGTGCATCCCCCCCCAGAAGTGACCCCATTTTGGAAACTACACCCCTCAAGATATTCACCTAGGGGTGTAATGTGCATATTAACCCTACAGGTGATTGGCAGAAATTGGTGTGCACTTGATGTTGCAGAGTGAAAATGGGATTTTTTTTCCATAGATATGTCAATATGTGGTGCCCAGCTTGTGCCACTGGAGACACACACCCCAAAAATTGTTAAAAGGGTTCTCCCAGGTATGGCGATGCCATATATGTGGAAGGAAACTGCTGGGCACACTGTAGGGTTCAGAAGGGAGGCAGCACCATTTGGCTTTTGGAGCGTGGATTTTGCATGTAGTAGTTTTGTTTGGAGTCTTACTGGTGTTTCCGTTTATAATGTGGGGGTACATGTAAGCCGGGCGGAGTATATAAGGGGCATAGTCAGGTGGTATGATAATGGGGTAATAAAAAACAATAAAATAATCCATAGATATTTGTTACGCTGTGACACAATTCTTTCTGCACAGGCCGGTGTCACACTAATAAATGGTCTTTACTTATCCCCCTTTTGGTCCACACTCGGGATCTTTGCAGTTTCAGGAATTTTGCTGGGAAGTGTTGTTCTGGTATAATACGGGCACCCTTCCAGCAGATATGTTTGGGCTCTCCACTTCCTGGTTGCCTAATTTTAGGGGACTTGATAATTCGCCACTTGAAACAGAAGAAACGTTCCCCTCGGGCCGGCACAACTGCATATTTTTATTTCCTGGCTTATTGGTGCCTTGACTAATTTTATTTTTTCATAGACGTAGTGGTATGAGGGCTGTTTTTTTTTGCGTGACGAGCTGTAGTTTTTATTGGTACCATTTTGGGGTACACGCGACTTTTTGATCACTTGTTATTCTTTTTTTTTGGGGAGGCAAGGTGACCAAAAAACAGCAATTCTGGCATATTTTTTAAATTATTTTTAAACAGCGTTCACCATGCATTATAAATGACATGTTAGCTTTATTCTGCGGGTCAGTCCGATTCCGGTGATACCTAATTTATAGCACTTTTTATGTTTTACAACTTTTTGCACAATAAAATAACTTTTGTAAAGAGAATGGATTCTTTCTGTCGCCAAGTTGTGAGAGCCATAACGGTTTAAATTTTTTCGTCGATGGAGCTGTATGAGGGCTTGTTTTTAGCGAGACGAGTTATAGTTTTTATAGGTACCATTTTTGGGTACATGCGACTTTTTGATCACTTTTTATTTCAATTTTTGGAAGCAAAAAAATAGCAATTATGTAAGTATTTTTTAGTTTGTTTTTTTACGACGTTCACTGTGCGGAATAAATAACATAATATTTTTATAGTTAAGGTCGCTATGGTCGCAGCGATACCAAATATGTATGGCTTTATTATTTTTTTCAAAAATAAATGAATTGATAAGGGAAAAAGGGCGATTGTGTTTTGTGTTATTATTTGAAACTTTTATTGTATTTTTGACAACTTTTATTTTTACTTTTTTTACACTTTTTTTTTACACTTTTCTTTAGTCCCACAAGGGGACTTGAAGGTTCAACCGTTTGTTTGATGTTCTAAAACATTGCACTACCTATGTAGTGCAATGTATTAGAACTGTCAGTTGTTCACTAACAGCAAGCCGATCAGGCTCCGCCTCTGGGCGGGCCAAATCGACTTCCGTAATGGCAGATAGGAAGCCATTGTTAGGCATCCTGTTGCCATAGTAACAGTCGCCAGCCTTGCCATCGCATGGCAGGGCTGCCGAATTCATACAAACCACTTTGATGCAGCGATTGCATTGAATCGCTGCATTGAAGGGGTTAATAGCAGGAATCGGAGCTAGCTCTGGTTCCTGCCGATAGATCGGGGTGTCTGCTGTAACATACACCGGACACCCACTGCTGATGACGCCAGCTCAGCTTCTGAGCCGGAAGCTGAGCCAGCACCATCTTGCCGATGGTACCGGAAGCCTCCTGGGCCCCGCCGACGACGGGGCATAGGAGGATTCCATTGCTGGCAGACCGGGAGGTAAGTATTAGCCATCCGATCGCCTTTGCAGCACCGGCAACCCAGCGATCACGTTGCTGGGGTGCCGGTGGCTATAAACTCCTCACATTATGCGATCTCTATTGAACGCAGCATGTGAGGGGTTAATCGGTCGGATCGGAGGCTAGCTCCGGTCCTGGCCGATACCTCAGGGTGCCAGCTGTAACATACAGCTGTCACCCGGCGGTGATGTTGCTGGCTCAGCTCCTGAGCCAGCTTCATCTGTTTCACGTACAGTTACGTGGAGTTGCAGGAAAACACCATCTCCCATCACGTAACTGTACGTGAAATTGCGGGAAGGGGTTAATCATTGAATTCAGGTGTTTCATTCAGTCCCATTCCCACAGGTGTATAACATCAAGGACCTCGCCCTGTAGTCACTTTACAGAAATTTGTGATAGAATGGGTCATTGTAAAGAGATCAATGAATTACAGCGCGGTCCTGTAATAGGATGCCACCATTGTAACAAGTCAGTTCCGTAGATTTCTTCCCTCCTAGATATTTCAGAATTGTCTGTGAGTGATATTATTGTAGAGTGGAGGGAACCGCAGCAACTCAGCCACAAAGTGTAGATAACGTAAAGTTACTGAGCGGGGGGCCGAGTACTAAGGAGCATAGTGCAGAAAAGTCGCCAACGCTCTGCTGACTCAATAACTGCAGAGTACAAACCTCCTCTGGTATTAATATCCACTCAAAAATTGTACCTGGGCGCTTCATGGCATGGGGGCCGAGCAACTGCATGCCAGCCTTACATCACAAAGCACAATGCCAGGCGTCAGATGGGGGGGTGTAAAGCACACCGCCACTTGTCTCTGGAGCAGCAGAAACTTATTCTGTGGAGTGACGCTTCTCTATCTGGTCTGATGGACGAGTCTGGGAATTGTAGATGCCAGGGGAACGTTACCTGCCTGACTGCACTGTGTCGGCTGTAGAGCTTGGTGGAGGAGGGGTAATACTATGCGGTTGTTTTCCGGGGGTCCCTTAGCTCCAGTGAGAGGAAATCTTAATTCTTCAATACACAAGACATTTTGGACAATTGTATCTTCCAACTTTGTGAGAACAGTTTGGGGTTTGGCTCTTTTCTGCTCCCCCATGACTGTGCCTTAATGCACAAGGTCCATAAAGACATGGTTGAGGTGGTTTGGTGTGGAAGAACTTGACTGGCTGCACAGAGCCCTGACCTCAACCCCATCCAAAACCTATGGGATGAACTATAACAGAGATTATGAGCCCGGCCCCCTCCCCCAACATCAGTGTCTGACTTCATAAATGAAAATGTGAGCTGTTTTACAGCAAAGGGGGGACCAACCCCATATTAGCACTCATGAATGTAAATTGTGAGGTAATAAAAGCTTTTGTAGGTGTAATGTAGACTTGTCCCCATACTTTTGTCCATATATAGTATAAATATTCAGCAACCAGGCTCATATTTCTGACCAACCGCTACACCCTCTACCCTGTGCCAGTCACTACACTGGTTTCCCATACTCTCCAGAATTAAATTCAAACTTATTACTCTCATACTGTATATACCCCAATACTGTAAATAAATAATACTGCCACACCATAACCACATAGTAACTGAATAATACCCCCATACTGTTACTGAATAATTCATCCACTCCATAACCACATATTGACTGAATAATACCCCCATACTGTTACTGAATAATACCTCCACACCATAACCACATAGTGACTGAATAATAACCCCATACTGTTACTTAATAATACCACCACACCATAACCACAGTGACTGAATAATACCCCCATACTGTTACTGAATAATACCACCACACCACAACCACATAGTGACTGAATAATACCACCACACTGTTACTGAATAATACCACCACACCATTACAACATAGTGACTGAATAATACCCCCATACTGTTACTGAATAATACCCCCACACCATAACCACATAGAGACTGAATCATAACCTCATACTGTTACTGAATAATTCCTCCACACCATAACCACATAGTGACTGAATAATACCCCCATACAGTTACTGAATAATTCCTCCACACCATAACCACATAGTGACTGAATAATACCCCCATACAGTTACTGAATAATACCGCCACACCATAACCACATAGTGACTGAATAATACCCCCATACTGTTACTGAATAATACCACCACATCATAACCACATAGTGACTGAATAATACCCCCATACTGTTACTGAATAATACCGCCACACTATAACCACATAGTGACTGAATAATATCCCCGTACTGATACTGAATAATACCGTCACACCATAACCACATAGTGACTGAATAATACCCCCATACTGTTAGTGAATAATATCTCCACATCATAACCACATAGTGACTGAATAATACCCCCATACTGTTACTGAATAATACCTCCACACCATAACCACATACTGACTGAATAATAACCCCATACTGTTACTGAATAATACCGCCACACCATAACCACATAGTGACTGAATAATACCCCCATACTATTATTGAATAATACCTCCACACCATAACCACATAGTGACTGAATAATACCCACATATTATTACTGAATAATACTGCCACACCATAACCACATAGTGACTGAATAATACCCCCATACTGTTACTGAATAATACTGCCACACCATAACTACATAGTGACTGAATAATACCCCCATACTGTTACTGAATAATACCTCCACACCATAACCACATAGTGACTGAATAATACCCCCATACTGATACTGAATAATACCTCCACACCATAACCACATAGTGACTGAATAATACCCCCATACTGTTACTGAATAATACCACCACACCATAACCACATAGTGACTGAATAATACACTCATACTGTTACTGAATAATATCTCCACATCATAACCACATAGTGACTGAATAATACCCCATACTGTTACTGAATAATACCGCCACACCATAACCACATAGTGACTGAATAATACCCCCATACTGTTACTGAATAATACCGCCACACCATAACCACATAGTGACTGAATAATACCCCCATACTGTTACTGAATAATACCGCCACACCATAACCACATAGTGACTGAATAATACCCCCATACTATTATTGAATAATACCTCCACACCATAACCACATAGTGACTGAATAATACCCACATACTGTTACTGAATAATACCACCACACCATAACCACATAGTGACTGAATAATACCCCCATACTGTTACTAAATAATACCTCCACACCATAACCACATAGTGCCTGAATAATACCCTCATACTGTTACTGAATAATACCTCCACACCATAACCACATAGTGACTGAATAATACACCATACTGTTACTGAATAATACTGCCACACCATAACCACAGTGACTGAATAATACCATCATACTGTTACTGAATAATACCTCCACACCATAACCACATAGTGACTGAATAATACACCATACTGTTACTGAATAATACCGCCACACCATAACCACATAGTGACTGAATAATACCCCCATACTATTATTGAATAATACCTCCACACCATAACCACATAGTGACTGAATAATACCCACATACTATTACTGAATAATACTGCCACACCATAACCACATAGTGACTGAATAATACCCCCATACTGTTACTGAATAATACCGCCACACCATAACTACATAGTGACTGAATAATACCCCCATACTGATACTGAATAATACCACCACACCATAACCACATAGTGACTGAATAATACACTCATACTGTTACTGAATAATACCTCCACACCATAACCACATAGTGACTGAATAATACCCCCATACTGTTACTGAATAATACCACCACACCATAACCACATAGTGACTGAATAATACACTCATACTGTTACTGAATAATATCTCCACATCATAACCACATAGTGACTGAATAATACCCCATACTGTTACTGAATAATACCGCCACACCATAACCACATAGTGACTGAATAATACCCCCATACTATTATTGAATAATACCTCCACACCATAACCACATAGTGACTGAATAATACCCACATACTATTACTGAATAATATCTCCACACCATAACCACATAGACTAAATAACACCCCCAAACCGTTACTGAATTATACTGCCACACCATAACCACATAGTGACTGAATAATAACCCCATACTGTTACTGAATAATACCCCCATACTATTACTGAATAATACCTCCACACCATTACCACATAGTGACTGAATAATACCCCCATACTGTTACTGAATAATACCACCACACCATAACCACATAGTGACTGAATAATACCCCCATACTGTTACTGAATAATACCACCACACCATAACCACATAGTGACTGAATAATACACTCATACTGTTACTGAATAATATCTCCACATCATAACCACATAGTGACTGAATAATACCCCATACTGTTACTGAATAATACTGCCACACCATAACCACATAGTGACTGAATAATACCCCCATACTATTATTGAATAATACCTCCACACCATAACCACATAGTGACTGAATAATACCCACATACTATTACTGAATAATATCTCCACACCATAACCACATAGACTAAATAACACCCCCAAACCGTTACTGAATTATACTGCCACACCATAACCACATAGTGACTGAATAATAACCCCATACTGTTACTGAATAATACCCCCATACTATTACTGAATTATACCTCCACACCATTACCACATAGTGACTGAATAATAACCCCATACTGTTACTGAATAATACCGCCACACCATAACCCCACAGTGACTGAATAATACCCCCATAACAAACGTAGTTAGTTTGTTCTCCTTCATAGATACCTGGACATCTAGAAGAAGAGATCTTGGAAATGGTGAGGAAATGAAACAAAATAAATGAATAAATAAATAAATAGCAAAGTCACCCTAATGTAAACATAAATACGCTCCAATAGGGCATATAGACAGGAGTTGTCCTGATCTGACATGACAAGATTCACAGATGAAGTACCACTGCAAAAAAAAAAACATGGTATTTATTTCTAGAAATTTCAGATTTTCTCAGTCAAATGTGCACTGCTATTCAGCACCCTTCAATGACGTAAGTGGCGTGATGTCATAATCGCGCCACTTGCATCGTTGATTGGCAGGGCAAGGCAGCCTGCCAATCAGAACATTTCAATGATGCAACGTTGAATGGCACTGATTAGCCGGGCAGAATTACTTGCCCTGCCACTCAGCGCCTTCGTTCAGCCCCAGCAGACCTGCTCAGAAGAGAGCAGGCCGCAAGAGGATGGCATGGGAACGGGTTTAGGTGAGTATGTAAAGTATTTTAATTTTCTGTTAAAAGTGTGATGGGCTATATGTGCAGCACTACCTACTGGGGGGCAGTATGTGGGGGCTATATGTGGAGCACTACCTACAGGGGGGAGGCTATATCTGGGGGCTATATGTGGAATATTATCTACAGGGGGGCTGTATGTGGGGGCTATATGTGGAGCACTACCTACAAGGGGGAGCTTTATGTGGGTGCTATATTTGGAACATTATCTACAGGAGGGGCTGTATGTAGGGGCTATATGTGGAGCATTATCTACAGGGGGATGTATGTGTGGGCTGTAGGTGGAGCACTATCTACAGCGGGGGATATATGTGTGGGCTATATGTGGACCACCATCTACAGGGGTGGCAATATATGGGGCACTATCTACAGGGGGCTATAGGTGGGGCAAACTGTATGGTGCTATTATAATCAGGGACACAGTGGCACCGTGAGAATTTCTATCTTCGTTTATAGGTGCAGAAATGTTTGAAAAGTGAGAAGCTGAAGACATCTGAGCGGGAAAACTGCAGAAATGGTCTGTGGCCGGGAGAAGTCATCATAGACGTCTGGACTGGATGGAGACGTCACCTGTGAGTCACTTAATGTAAATGTTTATTCTGCCTCTAATTAGTACTGTAGTCACTGTATGATCTGCAGCGAGATAATGGGTGGTATGTTTTTTTTTGTTTTATTTTGTGAGGCTGCCATTAATGTAGAACAGCCATGAGGATGTCAATCAAGATCTGGGGAGCGCTGTTTCAATTTTCACCTCAGGCAGCAGAAAAGCTAGGATCGGCCCTGCTCAGGACCAAAACCTTTCCAGTCCATCAGATAGAATTTCCTTCATCCTACCCTCTTGCAGTCCAGAATCTCCTTCACCTCAAAGATGTCAGAAGAACCGTTGGGGGCAACTGCAGAACTAGGAGATTTACTGTAGCAGTTCAGAACCACAGGCTTAAGGAGGGACACAAAACGAGTTGAGAATTCTGAGAATAAAAGTCAGCCGTAGTTTATAGGATACAGGGATTATTTTGTTGCAGGATCTCGAAAGGACCGAGAAACCTGGGAACAAACGCATCAGAAGTGGTCTTGAGATTGATGTTTTTAGATGACAGACAGCCTTGACTCCGGGAGAAAACTGAGGACAAACGTTTCTTTTTCTATCTGCATACCTTTTCAAGCGATCGACAGCCAGAAAAATCGCGGACTTGGTTTGCTGCAAATGTGAAGAAAATTTCCAAATAAAGAATTGGCTACTGGTACTTGGGTCATGGCTGGCACAGGAAAAGGAACTCGTGGATGCTGGCTGTACACAATGTAGAATGGAGAAGAGGCAGTAGACTCACTTGTATGTTTATTATAGGAGAACTCGGCCAAGGCTGTACCCATTTGTCATGTTAGGCTAAAACAAAATGACGAAGGTAATTTTCCAATATTTGATTCATCGTCTCCACTTGTTGATTAGACTAAGGGTGATAGGGAGAAGAAAAATCCTTCTTCACATCAAGCAGTTTACACAGAGCTCTTCAGATCTTGGACATGAATTGTACACCCCAGTCAGACACAATATGGAGGGCTAAGCCGTGCAGATGAATGATGTGCTGAATTAACAGATTTGCCAGACGAGGAGCAGCAGGAAAGGAACGAAACGTGCCATTTTAGAAAAAAGTTCCATCACTACCCAGACAGTAGTGCATTCAAGGCCAACCGATTGAGGTTCCCACCCGTTTGTAAATCTCTGTATTTTAATTTTTTTTCCGTTTTTTTGGAGATATCGCCAGTTGAATACACAGTCAGGCAGGGGCATAACTAGGAAAGACTGGGCCCCATAGCAAACTTTTGACTGGGGCCCCCCCTCCGCTGGGTAACACACAACCCCCCCTTGTAGATAGTGCCTCCCTATAGATTTCACCACACAGCGCCCCCCTATAGATAGCACCATACACAGCCCCCTGTAGATAGCGCCATACACAGCCCCCTGTAGATAACGCCTTACAGGTCCCCTGTATATAATGTCTTACAGCCCTAAATCCCCCCTGTAGATAACGCCATACAGCCCCCCTGTAGATAACGCCATACAGCCCCCTGTAGATAACGCCATACAGACCCCTCTGTAGATAACGCCATACAGAGTCCCCCCTGTAGATAACACCATACAGAGTCCCCCCTGTAGATAACGCCATACAGAGCCCCCCTATAGATAACACCATACAGACCCCCCTGTAGATAACACCATACAGACCCCCCCCCTGTAGATAATGCCATACAGAGTCCCCCCTGTAGATAATGCCATACAGACCCCCCCTGTATATAACACCATACAGAACCTCCCCTGTAGATAACACCATACAGACCCCCCCTGTAGATAACGCCATACTACAGAGTCCCCCTATAGATAACTCCATACAGACCCCCCCGTGTAGATAACACCATACTAAACCCCCCTGTAGATAACACCATATTGAACCCCCCCTGTAGATAACGCCATACAGACCCCCCATGTAGATAACGCCATATAGCCCCCCCAAAAAAACGGCCTATAGTGTGTCCTACAAAAGTCATGTATCCCCTATCCACAGGATAGGGGATACATGTATGATCACTGCCAGCAATAAGGAGAACGGGGGACCGAAAGTCCCCCGAAGTTCTCCATGACAAACCTCAGACTTCCGGCGTCTGCGCAGTACAATAAAAATGAAAGGTGCGCTGGTCACGCATGCGCACAAGCGAGACAAGTGCATAATTCATTTCTATGGAGCTGTAGACAGACCCCGGAAAGTCCGAGGTTTGTCATGGAGAACTTCGGGGGACTTTCGGTCCCCCGTTCTCCTTATCGCTGGGCGTCCCAGTGATCACACATGTATCCCCTATCCTGTGGATAGAGGATGCATGTGTTTTGTAGGAACAACCCCTTCAGTGGTGTCGCGCTGTAGCAGCCATAGCAGCTGCTAGCGGAGCCACCGGCATGGGGGGCCCGTGTCGGTGGTTGGCACGGGCCCCCTCATTCTGCGGGCCTCGAAGCAGCCGCTACGGCTGCAATAGCAGTAGTAACGCCACTGCAGTCAGGTATAGAAGCTGTGCACTACATGCAAGGGCGTAGCTAAAGGCTCATGAGCCCCGATGCAAAAGTTCTTATTGCCCCCCCCCCGCAAATTTCTCATGGCCGACGGTCCGCAGCTTTTTGCTGCATCACTGGGTCTCCTAAGTGACCCAACAATGCAGCACTAGCAGCCAAGGGCGTCACTAAGGACTTAAAATGTCAGGGAAATAGCCCCAATACATATGTGTCCGCCCCAAAAAAAATTGTGTGTATAGGAGACAGCATAGCATATCTATAGTACTACGACACTATAAACTAGGGATATGATTAGATACATTGGCTCAGCAGACAGTATCACACATGATAGGATTAGATACAGTGGCTCAGCAGACAGTATCACACATGATAGGATTAGATATAAGGCCCAGCAGACAGTATCACACATGATGGGATTAGATACAGTGGCTCTGCAGTCAGTATTACACATGATAGGATTAGATACAGTGGTTCATTAGACAGTATTCCACATGATAAGATTAGAGATAGGGCCCAGCAGACAGTATCACTCATGATGGGATTAGATACAGTAGCTCAGCAGACAGTATCACACATGATAGGATTAGATAAAGTGGCTCAGTAGACAGTATCACACATGATAGGCTCAGTGTAATGTCCGTGGTTGCGGGCTGTCAGCTCCAACCTACCCCTGACAGCCGCAGCCACAAGTTGGCAAGCGCTGGCCCCAGCCTCCTCCTCAGGAGACGCCAGCGCTCGCGTCCACTCACCTCTGCCGGATCCCGTAGGGTGCGCGAGCAGGCTCGTGCCCGCTCTTAAAGGGGCAGAGCAAGCGCCGGACCTCATGGATGAACTTTGACCCGTGAGTTCCCTGGACTATAAGAGGGGTCCAGCCCCCTAGTTCTATGCCTGAGCGTTGTTGTGTTCCCTATAGTTTGTCTATGTGATGGCCTCCTAGTGTGTTTCCTGTTCCAGTCCCTGTCCCTGTACCTATACTTGATTCCAGTTCCTGTACCTAGCAGTCCATACATTCCTGGTTTAGCACGGAGCCGTGCCAAAGTTGTGCTGCGCTACATCCACATCTGACCTGCTCCACCTTGCCTGACGTCTGCCTGCTACCTAAGTCCCAGCCGAGCCTGCCCTGCTGCGGTCTGAGCTGCCACAGGTACCTATAGAACTATAGGAAGTCACCTGCTCCCTGTTGGCCAGCTGCCTTACTGACAAGGCGGTACGGCCCAGTGGGTCCACAGACCCTTCGTGACAGTACGCTCAGGCCATGGACCCCGCTGGTCGATTCAAGAGTATGACGATGTCACAGGAGATGCGAGCGGATATGCTGGACCTCCGGTTTCGACAGGACCAACTCCTTCAGGCATTGAACATTCTTGCACGTCGGCAGGAGGCACAAGCTGTCGTTCCTCCTACTACACCTCCTGGAAATGTGGATCCTCAGTCTACACCTCTGGGCAGTATTGACCCACGTGTTTCTTTGCCACTTCCTGACCGCTATGATGGAGAAGCAAGTACCTGTCGTGGTTTTCTTAATCAATGCCAAATCCATTTCAGCCTGTATGCTAGGACTTTTTCGTCTGATGGTGCCAGGGTCGCTTTCATCATTTCTCTCCTCACTGGCAAGGTTTTTGCATGGGCGAACCCTATCTGGGAGAGACAAGGACCAGAGACCTGTGACTTCCCTGCCTTCCTCCGGACTTTTCGCATGGTGTTTGAGGAGCCTGGATGGGTCTCATCTGCAGCGGCATCTTTGATTAATCTACGCCATGGAGACACCTCCGTGAGTGAGTATGCCATCCACTTCCGCACCCTGGCGGGAGAGCTCTTATAGAACAATGAGGCTCTGGTGGCTGCATTCTGGCATGGACTATTTTCCAGAATTAAAGACGAACTTGCCGCCCGGGATCTGCCGTCTACCCTGGATGACCTCATCCTTCTGTCTGCCTGGATTGATGTACGGATCCGTGAACGCCTCCAAGAGGTTCAACGGGAGAGAGCCCTTCCTAGTCTGGTTCCTACTTTGCAGCAACCCCTGCTGTCCCCCGATGTCGATACTCCTAAGAAGTCGTTAATAACGGACCAGTGTAAGTTATCTACTCAAGAGAGACAACGCAGACACACATCTGGACTCTGTCTTTATTGCGGTTTTGATGGTCATTTTGTGCGCCTATGCCCCCAAAACCCAGGGTTGCTTGGAGTGACGACCTTGGGTAAAGATGAACTTCCGTCTAAATTGTCCATACCTGTGACCATAGTGTCTGGCGAGAAAATTCAACAGGTCTAGTGGACCTTCTGCAATTGCCCACCACCCCTCTGGAGAGCCCGTTGACAGTTGCTTCAGGAAATTGTCTACCCCTGCCATACCCTGTTATAGCCGTGACCAAGCCGCTGAGGCTCCAAGTGGGAGTCCTTCACTCCGAACTTCTGACGTTCTACGTCCTGCCCAAAGTTGTAAACCTTGTGTTGCTGGGCCTTCCCTTGGCTCTGATTGCATGCCCCAGTTCTGGACTGGAATTCTGGAGAGGTTCTCCAGTGGGGTCCTTAGTGCAAAGGTCGATGCCTGGTGCGGATTCGTTCGGCTCAGCCTTATCTGCCTCGGACATTGGCAGGATTGCCGGGTTATTATTCTGCCTTTTCAAACGTCTTCAGCAAGGGGGAGGCGGAGACATTGCCCCCACATCTGGTGTATGACTGCCCTATTGAACTGATCCCTGGTGCATCCCTTCCCCGTGGTAGTGTAATGTCGGGGTAGGGAGACAGACAGGTGAGCCCTAATCTACCCGCCACTCAGTCCCTGCCTACTTGCAACGACCCGCCCTAGGCGACGGGGTACAACTGGGCGACGGTCCCTACACTCAATAGGTGCACAACAGACAAACAGACAAGGGTACAAAGAAGCCAGGGAAATGGGGAAGTTGCCCACGGGAACACCGTGAGCAACAAGCGAGGTGAACGAGCCGAGTCAAACCAGGAGATGAGTGAGGTACAAAAACGCAGAGCAGAAGAGTGGTCAGTAAAGCCAAGGTCAATAACAAGCAGAGGGTCAGTAGTTCAAGAAGCTGCAGCAGGGCTAGGAAACCAGCAGAGAAGAATCACAAGCAGGAAAGGCAGGTATAAATAGACAGAGGGTGGGAGCTAGCTCCGTCTGGCCAGGCTGTGATAGGCTCTCCCACTCCTAAGCCTGCCATCCTGGGTGGTGGAAGATGGAGTCAGTCTCACAGACATAGAAGCAGGTGCAGACTGATTACCTATGGGCGTCGACACAGAAGCTGTGTCTGGTAGATCCTTTACAGTACCCCCCCTTTTATGAGGGGCCACCGGACCCTTTCTAGGTGGACCTGGTTTATTTGGGAAATGAAGGTGGAACCTCCTGAGCAGTACCCCAGCGTGAACATCCCGGGCGGGTACCCAAGTCCTCTCCTCATGCCCATATCCGCTCCAATGGACCAGGTACTGGAGGGAGCCTTGGACAAACCTGCTGTCCACAATCTTGGCCACCTCGAATTCTACCCCCTCAGGGGTGAGAACAGGGACCAGAGGTTTCCTCGAGGGAGCCAAGGACGGGGAGCAGCGTTTAAGGAGGGAGGCATGAAACACGTCGTGTACTCGAAATGACGGGGGCAACTCCAGTCGGAAGGAGACAGGGTTGAGGACTTCAATGACCTTGTATGGCCCTATAACCGGGGAGCAAACTTCTTGGACGGGATTTTAAGGCGCAAATTTTTTGACGATAGCCACACTAGATCCCCGACCACAAACAAGGGGTTAGCAGAACGTCTTCTATCTGTCTGAGTCTTTTGTATGCTCTGGGACGCCTCTAGGTTCTTCTGAACCTGGGCCCAGACTTAGCATTGGGTAGTTTCTTAGGGGCACAAAGTGGCACATCTTACTGAAGCGGTCTACTACAACCCACACCACCGACTTGCCTTGAGATGGAGGCAAATCGGTGATAAAATCCATGGAGATATGGGTTTAAGGTCTCTGGGGAATGGGCAAAGAACATAGTAAGCCCGCTGGTCGGGACCTGGGAGTCTTGGACCTAGCACAAACTTCACAAGCGGCGACATAGGCCTTAACGTCTTTGAGCAACCCAGGCCACCAATAGTTTCTGGTGATGAGGTGCTTGGTACCCAGGATGCCTGGATGGCCAGATAGTGCGGAGTCATGATTTTCCCTAAGTACCCTTAGCCGGAATTGCAGGGGAACAAACAGCTTGTTCTCAGGAAGGTTCCCGGGAGCTGAACCTTGATCAGCCGCAATTTCAGAGACTAAATCAGAATCAATAGAGGAAATGATTATACCTGGAGACAAAACACAAGAAGGATCTTCCTCCGAAGGAGGGCTGGCCATGAAGCTACACGACAGTGCATCAGCCTTAATATGTTTAGACCCAGCCCTATAGGTGACCAAAAAGTTGAATCTGCTAAAAAATAACGCCCATCGAGCTTGTCTCGGGTTTAGCCTCCGGGCAGATTCTAAGAAAACCAGATTCTTATGGTCGGTAAAGACCGTTACCTGGTGCCTTGCCCCCTCCAGTAAGTGGCACCACTCTTCAAATGCCCATTTAATGGCTAAGAGTTTGCAGTTGCCAATATCATAGTTACTCTCAGTGGGCGAAAACTTCCTGGAGAAGTAGGCACAGGGACGGAGATGGGTGAGGGACCTTGTACCCTGGGACAAGACAGCCCCCACTCCCACCTCAGACGCGTCAACCTCCACGATAAATGGCTCCATTTGGTTGGGCTGAACCAGCACTGGGGCCGAGATAAAGCACTTCTTAAGGACCTCAAAAGCCTGGACAGCCTCAGAAGTCCAGTGGAGGAGATCAGCACCTTTGCGAGTGAGATCCGTAAGAGGCTTAGCGATGACCGAGAAATTAGCAATAAATCTCCTGTAATAATTAGCGAACCCCAGGAAGCACTGTAACGCCTTCAGGGAGGCCGGTTGGACCCATTCCGCCACAGCCTGGACCTTGGCGGGGTCCATGCGGAATTCATGAGGAGTGAGGATTTGACCCAAAAATTGTATCTTCTGCACCCCAAACACAAATTTTTCGGTCTTAGCAAACAGTTTGTTTTCCCGAAGGGCCTGGAGCACCTTCCTGACATGCTCAATGTGGGAGGACCAGTCCTTGGAAAACACAAGTATGTCATCAAGGTACACTACAAGAAATACCCCCAGGTAATCTCTTAAAATCTCATTTATGAAATTCTGGAAGACCACGGGAGCATTACACAACCCAAAGGGCATGACGAGGTATTCTAAATGACCTTCGGGCGTGTTAAACACAGTCTTCCACTCATCCCCCTCCTTGATGCGGATAAGGTTATAAGCCCCCCGTAGATCAAACTTAGAGAACCATTGGGCCCCCTGAAACTGATTGAAGAGATCAGGAATCAAAGGAAGGGGATACTGGTTCCTTACAGTGACCTTATTCAAGTTTTGGTAGTCAATGCATGGCCTAAGACTATCATCCTTCTTCCCTATGAAGAAGAAGCCAGCACCTACCGGAGAAGTAGAGGGGCGAATGTAACCATTGGCCAGGCATTCCTGGATATACTCTCTCATGGCTTCACGTTCGGGACAAGAGAGATTAAATATCTTATCCTTTGGGAGCTTAGCTCCTGGTACCAAATCAATTGCGCAATCGTATTCTCTATGAGGGGGTAAGACTTCAGAGGCCTCTTTAGAGAAAACATCAGCGAAGTCCTGAACAAACTCAGGTAGAGTGTTCACCTCCTCAGGGGGAGAAATAGAATTAACAGAAAAACATGACGTCATGCATTCATTACCCCATTTGGTAAGATCCCCAGTATTCCAGTCAAATTTGGGATTATGCAACTGTAACCAGGGAAGGCCTAAAACCAAATCGGACGATAATCCCTGCATCACCAGTACAGAGCACTGCTCCAAATGCATGGAGCCAACAAGGAGTTCAAAAACAGGGGTATGCTGAGTAAAATAACCATTAGCAAGAGGAGTGGATTCGATAACCACTACCGGGACAGGTTTAGGCAAATCAATCAATGGCATAGCTAGAGACATAGCAAATTCCACAGACATAATATTAGCAGAAGACCCTGAATCCACGAAGGCACTGCCGGTAGCAGACCTACCACAAAAAGAGACCTGAAAGGGAAGCAAGATTTTATTACGTTTCATATTTACGGGAAATACCTGTGCGCCCAAGTGACCTCCCCGATGATCACTTAGGCGCGGAAGTTCTTCCGGCTGCTTATTCTTACGCCTAGGACATTTGTTCACTTGATGCTTGTCATCCCCACAGTAGAAGCAGAGACCATTCTTCCTGCGGAACTCTCTACGTTGTTGGGGGGACACGGAGGCCCCGAGTTGCATAGGTACCTCCGGGTCTTCCGTGGAAGAACGAAGCAACGGAACCTCGGGAGGCATCATGGGGGAGTTAGAGGTGAAAACACAAAAACGTTCAAGTCGTCGTTCCCTGAGACGTCGGTCAAGTCGTACCGCTAAAGCCATAACCTGATCTAGGGAGTCAGAAGAGGGATAGCTAACTAGCAGGTCTTTCAGGGCGTTCGACAGACCCAATCTAAACTGGCACCTTAAGGCAGGGTCATTCCACCGAGAAGCTACACACCACTTTCTAAAGTCAGAACAATACTCCTCAACACGTCTCTTACCCTGACGTAAGGTCATCAGCGGACTCTCGGCAAAGGCAGTCTTGTCAGTCACGTCATAAATGAGCCCGAGAGCAGAAAAGAAAAGGTCAATGGAGGAAAGTTCAGGGGCGTCAGGAGCCAAGGAGAAGGCCCATTCTTGGGGCCCGTCCTGGAGCCGAGACATAATTATACCCACCCGCTGGCTCTCAGAACCAGAGGAGTGGGGCTTTAAGCGAAAATAGAGCCTACAACTCTCCCGAAAGGAGAAAAAAGTCTTCCGGTCCACTGAGAACCGGTCAGGCAACTTGAGGTGGGGTTCAAGAGATGAGGTGAGGGGCACTACCAGGGTAGCATCAGGCTGGTTGTCTCTCTGAGCCAGGGCTTGGACCTGTAGGGAGAGGCCCTAAATTTGCTGAGCCAGGGTCTCAAGGGGGTCCATAGTAGTGTCAGGGACCTGGGTAGACTAGGTATATGGGCTTGTGATTATGTAATGTTGGGGTAGGGAGACAGACAGGTGAGCCCTAATCTACACGCCACTCAGTCCCTGCCTACTTGCAACGACCCACCCTAGGCGACGGGGGTACAACTGGGCGACGGTCCATACACTCAATAGGTGCACGACAGACAAACAGACAAGGGTACATGTCCTCCTTTGTGAAAGAGAACTTAGAAAGGGGCTTCATACGAAAGTCTTCCTCCCCGGCAGGTGCCGGGTTCTACTTCGTCAAAAAGAAAGATGGCTCTCTTCGTCCTTGCAACGACTACCGTGGTCTCAACCAGATCACGGTGAAGAATAAATATACGTTGCCACAGATCTCCGAACTCTTTGATTGTATACGTGTATACGTGGTTCAAAATTTTCTTCTAAACTAGACCTGCGTGGGGCTTACAACCTAGTCCAGATTCGCCAGGGTGATGAATGGAAGACAGCATTTAACACCCGTGATGGACACTATGAGTATCTAGTAATGCCCTTCGGCCTGTGTAATGCTCCCACGTTCTTCCAGGAGTTTGTGAATGACATTTTCCGTGAGCTCCTCTATGTTTTTTTTTGTTGTAGTCTACCTTGATGACATCTTGATTTTCTCCCCAGATCCTATGACGCACCAGAGACATGTCCGTCAGGTTCTGCTATGGTTAAGGGAGAATCGTCTGTATGGCAAGTTGGAGAAGTGCGTATTTGACAAGGATGCTCTACCCTTCCTGGGCTACATCGTCTTAAATCGTGGTCCCGAGATGGACTCTGAAAGGTAAAGTCTGTCCTGAGTTGCCACGCCCTCAAGGCTTGAAGGCCATACAGTCCTTTTTGGGATTTGCTGATTTTTACAGGCAGTTTATTAACTTCTCCTCACTGACTTCTCCCATCTCTAACCTTACTAAGAAGGGTATGAACGCCAAGGTGTGGACTCCCGAGGCAGAGTCCGCATTCAAAGCCTGAAGAGTGCCTTCACGTCAACCTCTATCCTCCATCATCCGGATGTCTCTCTGCAGTTCTCGTCAGAGGTAGACGCATCCTCTGTCGGTGCTGGTGCACTCCTGTTCCAGAGAAGTCCCAAGGGCAAGTCAATGGTATGTGGATACTTTTCCAAGCTCTTCTCTTCCGCAAAACGCAACTACTCGATTGGGGATCGGGAGTTACTGGCCATCAAATTGGCTCTGGAGGAGTGGAGACATCTACTAGAGGGCGCAGCTCATCCGATCTTGATTTTTACAGACCACAAGAATCTGACCTACCTCCAGACGGCCCAACGGCTGAACCCTCATCAGGCCAAGTGGTCACTGTTCTTTGCAAGGTTTTAGTTTGAACTTCATTATCGCCCGGCCGACAAGAATGTGAGGGCCGATGCCTTTTCCAGGTCTTTCGAGACAGAAGACACCATTGAGAGTCCACAGAACATTATCGATCCATCTTGCATTTTCTCGGTCAACCCCCTGCAAATTGGGGACATTCCTCCTGGGAGGACTTTTGTGCGCCTGGCTGATCGTGGAAGAATCCTCCGCTGGGGTCACTCCTCTAGACTGGCAGGTCATGCGGGGTTACGTAAGACCCGGGATTTGATTGCTCGTCACTTCTGGTGGCCCACTCTGCCCAAGGATATTGTGGACTTTGTTTCTTCCTGTGCTGTATGTGCAGCCAACAATGCCACCCGCTCTAGACCTGCTGGCCTTCTCCAGCCATTGCCTGTGCCCAATGCTCCCTGGCAGGATATAGCGATGGACTTTATCACGGACATGCCTCTCTCTGCTGGATGCAGTGCTGTCTGGGTGGTGGTGGACCGATTTTCGAAGATGGCCCACTTCGTTCCTCTGACCGGTCTTCCTTCTGCTCCTCAGTTGGCCAAGTTATTTATCCAACACATTTTCCACCTGCTCAGCTTACCGCAGCATATTGTGTCTGATCGGGGGGTTCAGTTTACCTCGAGATTCTGGAGAGCCCTCTGCGGACTTCTTGGCGTGAAGTTGGACTTCTTAGCCTACCATCCTCAGTCTAATGGTCAGGTCGAAAGGATCAACCAGATTTTGGAGAACTACCTACGCCACTTAGCCTCCAAGCAGCATGATGACTGGGTGCAGCTGCTCCCGTGGGCGGAGTTCTCTTACAATAATCACACCAGCGAGTCCACTAGGAATACACCGTTCTGCTTTGTCTACGGCCAGCACACACAAATTCCTCTCCCGGTTCCTGATACTTCCGATGTACTGCAGCTGACTCCACGTTTAGAGACTTTTTGAAGATCTGGCAGCAGACTTGATCCTCCATCCTAATGGCAGTGGACCACATGCAACAGAAGGCTGACACAAGGCGAAGAGAGCCTCCTCGGTTTCTTCCTGGCACTAAGGCCTGGCTGTCATCCAGGAATATCTGACTGAGGGTGCCGTCAAGTAAATTTGCCTCCAGGTTCCTCAGACCAATCGAGGTTCTGCAGCAGATCAATCCTGTCGCGTACAAGCTTCGGCTGCCTCCTACCCTCAGGATTCCCAACTCCTTCCATGTCTTCCTCCTGAAACCTGTGATCCTGAACCACTATTCCAAGACTCCCAGCCCTGTGGTTGCCTCCAGCGTTCCCTTGGACATCTTTGAGGTCAAGGAGATCTTGGACACCAAGAGAATGAGATGAAAGACTTTTTATTTGGTGGATTGGAGGGGGTTTGGTATTCAAGACAGGTCCTGGGAGCCAGAGGAGAACCTCAATGCCCCTACTCTTCTGAAGAAGTTTCTCTCTCGCTCTGGTCCCAAGAAGGGGGGGCGTAAGAGGGGGGATACTGTAATGTCCATGGCTGTGGGCTGTCAGCTCCAACCACCCCCTGACAGCCGCAGCCACGAGTCGGCAAGCGCTGGCCCCAGCCTCCTCCTCAGGAGACGCCAGCGCTCGCATCCACTCACCTCTGCCGGATCCCGTAGGGTGCGCGTTCACGCTCGTGCCCACTCTTAAAGTGGCAGCACGCACCGGACCTCATAGATGAACTTTGACCCGTGAGTACTTTGGACTTTAAGAGGGGTCCAGCCCCCTAGTTCTATGCCTGAGCGTTGTTGTGTTCCCCAAGTTTGTCTATGTGATGGCCTCCTAGTGTGTTTCCTGTTCCAGTCCCTGTTCCAGTCCCTGTCTCTGTACCTATACTTGTTTCCAGTTCCTGTACCTAGCAATCCATACATTCCTGGTTTAGCACGGAGCCGTGCCAAAGTCGTGATGCGCTACATCCACGTCTGACCTGCTCCACCTCGCCTGATGTCCGCCTGCTACCTAAGTCCCAGCCGAGCCTGCCCTGCTGCTGTCTGAGCTGCCACAGGTACCTATAGAACTATAGACAGTCACCTGCTCCTGGTTGGCCAGCTGCCTTACCGTCAAGGCGGTACGGCCCAGTGGGTCCACCTACCCTTCGTGACACTCAGCAGACAGTATCACACCTGATTTGATTAGATATAGGGCTCAGCAGACAGTATCACACATGACTGGATTAGATGTAGGGCCCAGCTCGCTGACATTGCGGCTCCAGTGCTGGACCCAGGAAAGGTAAGAATAATAATTGTTTTGCTTCTTTATGTGTTACTAATTATTTTTGTGTGTTTGTGTTTTTTACAAGTTCGGTTGTTGGACTACTTCGGATTTGAGGACTACTTCAATGACAGCGTTTTTTTTATTCTCAATAAAATGGTTAATGGGGGTTGTGTTTTTTTTATTTCAATAAAATATTTTTTCTATGTCCTTATATTTTTTTAAAACTTTATTATTACCACCTTAGTAATGGCCGCTGGCTGATTGGCAACCTCCATTACTAAGGCGGGGCAGCAGGTGCAGAGGCTAACACTAACCCCCATTATTACCCCCATGGGTACTGGGGTAATAACATTTTGGTATTAAAAATACATAAAGAAATTTGGCTCATATAATATTCTAATTTTCTGAGAGACTATAGTTTGGGTTTTCATTAACTGTTACCCATAATCATCAACATTAAAAGAAAAAAAATGCTGGAAACAGAGCACTCTGTGTGTAATGAATTTATATAATATATGAGTTTCACTTTTTGAAATGAATTACTGAAATAAATAAACTTTTTGATGATACTCTAATTCATTGAGAAGGACTATATATATATATATATATATATATATATATATATATATATATATATACACAGGGTGGGCCATTTATATGGATACACCTAAATAAAATGGGAATGGTAGGTGATATTAACTTCCTGTTTGTGGCACATTAGTATATGGGAGGGGGGGGGACTTTTCAAGCTGGGTGTTGGCCATTTTGAAGTCGGCCATTTTGTATCCAACTTTATGAGTTATTTACAAGTTTCTGAGCACTTATAAAATGTGTTCAAAGTGCTGCCCATTGTGTTGGATTGTCAATGCAACCCTCTTCTCCCACTCTTCACACACTGATAGCAACACCGCAGAAAAATGCTAGCACAGGCTTCCAGTATATATATTTGTTTTTTTATTTATATATATATATATATATATATATACACCAGTAGAAAAACGGCAGCACTCTAATTCAATGTGCAGGTTCCAGTAATGGAGGGTGCCAGCTGATAGTCCCGATCCAAAGACCATACGTATATCCAAGAAGAAAATTCAGCAGCACTCCAACGATCAAGGTGAAAAAAAGGTGAAATTTATTGTGCCAACATGGCAATGCAACGTTTCCGTCCCACCTTGGGACCTTTCTCAAGCATAGTGATACATACAAGTTCAGTGATTTATATAGTGTGTATCCAATCAGTGTCGTCAATCTCATTAAGAAAATGAGGTTGGTATATACATCTTAAAACAACGTGATATAAACAAAGAAAGAGTATCGAAGTGACATAAGTCGATACATATAGTGAAAACAATAAGTTGATGTTAAAAACAACATAAAACATACATTACTTATGCAAGAAAATACAAAATTCCATAAATCGCAATATTCACCAGCTGGGTGAAATACGGAGACTGCACGACCACTTAACCAATCAGAATGCAGGTATTGTTGTTAGACGTATAACACTCGTCATTCACAGCCCGTGTCTGTCCGGTTCCACTGCGCATGCGTCAGATCAGTCCGGACCGGATATGACGTCTCGCTATGGTAACTAGGATACCGATCGTTAGTAAACAGAGTCCTCTCAGCATTCAGTTTGGTCGATCAGTATAACCCGGAAATGACATATCGCTTCAAGAGTTAAACATATCGATCCTCCGAAAAGACCATTGCGTATAATATAGGTAGGAAATATAAATCAAATAAGAATATTGCTCATCTTGTCTTTACACAGCACCTACAGGGTAAATATACCCAAATGTTATACCTGCATGGAAATAGGCAATTTACCGCACATCAAAATTAGAGTTTCAAAAGCTCATTCATGATAATATATAAGAGAATAACCAATAGAATCCACACGAGGAAGACGGGATCCCGATCACATTCCGTGTACGGCGATCTCCGTCATTCAGGTTCGTGGAAAGAAACGCACACAACATCGTGTACGCGGTCCCAACCATATCGCCTATAACACGTGTAACGGACTCACAATATTTTAAAATCATAAAAATAAAAAAAGGAAAAGATGTGCCGTAAATACAACCCAGTCATGGGTTGTAATAAGAAACTAATAAAATATCAAATATGCTGAGAAACAGACACCTTGAGCAAGAGAATACTTCAACCACCTCTCTATCGCAGATATAGCTAATATTGGTTTATCATAATATCAATGAAGTCGATCTGAAGTGGTCCTGCAGTCCCATGTTTATCTACAATAGAAGAATTTTTTATTAAAAACATGTCAGATTCATGTATCACACATTTTCTTTTTAAAGAGGAGAACATCACCAGAAGTCGAGACACAACAGAAGGTAACAGACTCAGGGAGCAATTCTAGATACATTAAATTCAACGTTAAGACCATTAGGTCGCAAAGAGTTCAATTGGAAAATCCATTTAAGTTCACATTTATGTAGTGCCCTATGTCGATCACCACCCTTATAGGATAAAGGGATATGGTCAAGGATCATAAATTTCAGATCCTTTTCAGTATGGCCATGATCAGTGAAATGTTTTGCAACAGGTAAGTCACATTTCTTTTTTCTTATTGAGTACCGATGGTTATTCAACCTCGTTTTAAAATCACATGTAGTTTCCCCTACATACAATAAATGGCAGGGGCACCAAAGTACATAAATAACCCAGTCTGTATCACAGGTTACATGATGTTTAATCTTAAATGACTTATGTGTCACAGGATGTTCAAAAATATTACCCCTCTGCATAAGATTGCAGTTGATGCATCTATGACATGGGAAATTCCCTGGTCTTAAAGACTTTAATAACACTTGTGTCCCTTTTAGCTGTTGTTCACCAACTCTGGTTCTGACAAGATTGTCCCGCAGATTCTTAGCTCTACGGTAAGACATTAAGGGCGGATTGTTAAGTTCACAAATATGGTTATAGCTATTTTTAATGATAGGCCAGTGTCTATTCAAAATGCTGGATACACTACCACTCAACACATTATATGTAGATATGAATGGTAATCTTTTGCTTTTAATGCGCTTACATGGTTTAGTCAATGTTTCCCTCGGGATACTCTTGATCTTCATTTTGTGAGTATATAATAAATGTTTAGGGTATCCCCTTTGAGCAAAATTGGAAATCATGAGGTCTAGGGACGTATCTAAATCATTCGGATCATCCACAATCCGTTTTGCTCTCATCATCTGACTTAATGGCAGAGACCGTATCATGTTCTTAGGATGACAGCTCTCAAATTGTAAAAGGGTGTTACGATCTGTATCCTTCGTATATAACCTAGTGGTTAGGACATTGTCCCTCAGTATTACATTGACATCCAAAAACTGTACCATTTCATTGGAATAGGTCATAGTAAATCGGATATTATGATCAATCTGATTAAGGAACTGATGAAAAGACTCCAAATTTGCTACAGTATCTGTCCAGATGAGGAAGACATCGTCTATGTATCTCCACCACCCCAGTACATGGGTGAAGTGGTGGGACACATAGACGCATGTCTCCTCCATCATGTCCATGAAAATATTGGCGTAGGTGGGGGCCATATTGGACCCCATCGCCGTCCCCTTTAATTGAATGTAAAATTTATCATCGAACATGAAGTAATTGTTAGTCAAAATCAGTTCTAGAAGAGACATGATGAATTCCCTACACGGGATATCATAATCAGAATCCATTAGTCTCCGTCTCACTGCCTCCATACCTCTATCATGTCCTATAGAGGTATAGAGGGAGACAACATCAATAGACACCAACAGTGCTCCTGCTGGGGGTCTTGTCTGTTTTAATTTCTGAAGGAAATCTGTAGTGTCCCTAATATAGGATTTAGTGCCTGTTGCAAATTGTCTCAATGCCTTGTCTACAAAAATCGAGATATTATTTAAAAGGGAACCCCTACCAGATACAATCGGGCGACCTGGCGGATTCACTAATCCCTTGTGAATCTTGGGAAGCAAATAAAGACAAGGAGTATTTGGATGATCTATAAGCAAGAAGGCATATAACGCAGAGTCGATAATGCCCTCATCAACTGCTGTTGTCAAAAAATTTCTAATCTTCTTCTCAATATCACACCTAGGGTCAGTTTTTAATAATTTGTAAATATCTATATCACTCAGTTGTCTATGAGCTTCTGACATATATGTTACGGTATCCATAACCACGACCGCACCCCCTTTGTCAGCGGGTTTGATGGTGAGGTCGTGGTTATGGATCAACTCATGCATAGCCGTCATTTCTGCAGTAGTGACATTAGGGTGATTAAGACAATCATTATTCTGTTCACGTAATTTAGACAGATCTTTCTTGACTAACTCAACATATGTTTCAATAGAATTAGATATCACAGGCGGCTGAAAGCCACTTTTGTTAAATAAACCAAAGTCCTTAAGACAAATTGGTTTAGATTCAGTCTCCACTACATTATCGTGGGGCTTTGAATCAAACCACACTTTCAGTTTAATTGATCTAATAAAATTATATAAATCCAGTTCTAATTGAAACCAATCTAGGCGTTGACTCGGACAAAAAGACAGGCCTCTGGCTAACAATTGTAACTGTGCATCAGACAATAAATGAGAAGAGATATTTACCACGGTTTCACTACATTCCTTTTTTGGTTGTTGTACACAGTCCTCTGATTCACTTGACGCTGTTGCCTTTGTGAGCGGGTTCTTCCTTCCTCGGTTTCTTTTACGTCCTGCCCTCCTGGTGGGTTTTGGTTTCTGTGCTCCATACTTGTTCCTCCTAAAAAATCAATGGCCGGATTTTCATATCGGTATTGACCATTTTCCTTTTGTCGATGTTCCTGATATCGATTTTCTCCACCGTAATAATTCTTAAGACCACGTCCCCTTTGTTCGCTCCTCAATGAATCCCTCGCCCGATCATTAGAACGGTCCCATGTAAATATTTGACCTGTTTTATAATCAAGTTGATCTCTATACCATTTGCGTTTTTTGACCTCCTCTGTTTCAGCTCGTGTTTTAGAGAGAGTGACCTGTAGTTTTTCCATGTGCAATCCAAATTCCTCAATCGGCATAAGGGTTCGTAATGTATCACTCAAATCTTGAACTTTATTTTTTAAATTGATCTGATCTCGATGTAGAAAATCCATGTTTAACAATATCGTGTCAAGGGCGTAATTATTTGACAGTTGCTCGTATTTAGATCTAAATTCTTCATGTTGTACATGCATAGTTGGTTTCATCTGTGGGCGCATCCCACGTGGGACCATTTTATTCTTATAATACTGACCAAGTGTCAATAGGTACATTAATCAATTTCTTGGACTCAAACTCCAAATTCCGCTTAACATCTGGTAATGAAGGTGTACTCAAAAAAGAAACGTCACCCTCTGCTCCGTTCAGAATCCTGGCGATATCCTCCTCAGTAAAAACAACAGCCGTGTTGGCAGACGATATTTCGTTATTAACATCATTTCGTTCCATCGTGAAAATAATTCTGTATATTCCGATAGTAGGTGCCAGCTGATAGGATCCAATACACACCAGTAGAAAAACGGCAGCACTCTAATTCAATGTGCAGGTTCCAGTAAGGGAGGGTGCCAGCTGATAGTCCCGATCCAAAGACCATACGTATATCCAAGAAGAAAATTCAGCAGCACTCCAACGATCAAGGTGAAAAAAAGGTGAAATTTATTGTGCCAACATGGCAATGCAACGTTTCCGTCCCACCTTGGGACCTTTCTCAAGCATAGTGATACATACAAGTTCAGTGATTTATATAGTGTGTATCCAATCAGTGTCGTCAATCTCATTAAGAAAATGAGGTTGGTATATACATCTTAAAACAACGTGATATAAACAACAGGTAAGAAATGTGACTTACCTGTTGCAAAACATTTCACTGATCATGGCCATACTGAAAAGGATCTGAAATTTATGATCCTTGACCATATCCCTTTATCCTATAAGGGTGGTGATCGACATAGGGCACTACATAAATGTGAACTTAAATGGATTTTCCAATTGAACTCTTTGCGACCTAATGGTCTTAACGTTGAATTTAATGTATCTAGAATTGCTCCCTGAGTCTGTTACCTTCTGTTGTGTCTCGACTTCTGGTGATGTTCTCCTCTTTAAAAAGAAAATGTGTGATACATGAATCTGACATGTTTTTAATAAAAAATTCTTCTATTGTAGATAAACATGGGACTGCAGGACCACTTCAGATCGACTTCATTGATATTATGATAAACCAATATTAGCTATATCTGCGATAGAGAGGTGGTTGAAGTATTCTCTTGCTCAAGGTGTCTGTTTCTCAGCATATTTGATATTTTATTAGTTTCTTCCTTTCCCATGACTGGGTTGTATTTACGGCACATCTTTTCCTTTTTTTATTTTTATGATTTTAAAATATTGTGAGTCCGTTACACGTGTTATAGGCGATATGGTTGGGACCGCGTACACGATGTTGTGTGCGTTTCTTTCCACGAACCTGAATGACGGAGATCGCCGTACACGGAATGTGATCGGGATCCCGTCTTCCTCGTGTGGATTCTATTGGTTATTCTCTTATATATTATCATGAATGAGCTTTTGAAACTCTAATTTTGATGTGCGGTAAATTGCCTATTTCCATGCAGGTATAACATTTGGGTATATTTACCCTGTAGGTGCTGTGTAAAGACAAGATGAGCAATATTCTTATTTGATTTATATTTCCTACCTATATTATACGCAATGGTCTTTTCGGAGGATCGATATGTTTAACTCTTGAAGCGATATGTCATTTCCGGGTTATACTGATCGACCAAACTGAATGCTGAGAGGACTCTGTTTACTAACGATCGGTATCCTAGTTACCATAGCGAGACGTCATATCCGGTCCGGACTGATCTGACGCATGCGCAGTGGAACCGGACAGAGACGGGCTGTGAATGACGAGTGTTATACGTCTAACAACAATACCTGCATTCTGATTGGTTAAGTGGTCGTGCAGTCTCCGTATTTCACCCAGCTGGTGAATATTGCGATTTATGGAATTTTGTATTTTCTTGCATAAGTAATGTATGTTTTATGTTGTTTTTAACATCAACTTATTGTTTTCACTATATGTATCGACTTATGTCACTTCGATACTCTTTCTTTGTTTATATCACGTTGTTTTAAGATGTATATACCAACCTCATTTTCTTAATGAGATTGACGACACTGATTGGATACACACTATATAAATCACTGAACTTGTATGTATCACTATGCTTGAGAAAGGTCCCAAGGTGGGACGGAAACGTTGCATTGCCATGTTGGCACAATAAATTTCACCTTTTTTTCACCTTGATCGTTGGAGTGCTGCTGAATTTTCTTCTTGGATATATATATATATATATATATATATATATATATTTATATATATATATATATATAACTTTTTTCCTTTATGTGTTTTATATTACACAATGGATTAAAGCACAGGAGACACATAAGATAATGGTACAAATAAATCCCATTGTAATAGTTCACAGTTCCCTGTCTTCATGCGGTGTGTATATATATATACAGGCAATCATCTGATGATTCATGTTATATTACATATCCCTGTGCCAGATGACCAGACACCATCCACGCAACCTCCAGTAATTTTTCAGAGAACAGAACTGAAACAAATAAAAATAATTGTGATCTCTGTATTTTATGAGGTTCCTGCAGCAGCATGAAGTTACCAGATGTAAGTACTCTCACAGATTCCTGCAGGGACAATGCACAGTAAAGCGTTAAGGTGATATCATCTTTCTAGAAACGTATTCTATATAAAAGAACGGAGAGGAGATATCATGTATGAAGGGGACAGTATGAGTCCACTCAGAACTCACCAAGGCTTCATGTACATGGTAGAGAGTCTATACGAGGCACAGAGGCTCCTTATTATTGAACTATAGGCAGTAAATGTGGATGAAGCCTTAGGATGACCGCACTGCTAAGACCAATGATTTCAGACCTTTTTACCAAGAATTAAGCTCGAAAATGTTGCCATGTGAAGTATTTTATCATTTATTATTCTGACCAAGATTAAAATAACATCCCTAGTCCTCTTGATGCAGGAAATAAACATTTGTTTTTGCTGTAAGGCCTTATTCACACAAACGGGATAATCAGGTTTTTTAACCCCTGTCACACAGCTGCATTAAAATCGATCCACGTCTATGGGGCTATTCACACGGCTGTTTTGTTTAATGGACCATGTGAATGGCCCTGAAAAAATAGGACATGTCCTTTTTTTTTGCCCGTTTTCCCGGATCCCTTAATAAACTTAGTTCTATGAGGGATCCGTGAAAACGGGTCCCGCACAAATGCAAATCGTCCGAGAAAAACTGCCGTTCTACAAGGCCGATTTGACACCCGTTCATGTAAATAAGCCGTTATACGAAGTATAAAACATGACATATTAGACAGTAACAGTTTTAGAAAGTTTTACATAGTTTATGTCGATTCAATAATGAAAAAACCTGCACCTTCTCTAAAGGTGTACAAACTTTTTATAACCACTGAACATTTTATTCAATTTATAAATACGAGGGCTCATGCACACAGGCACGGAGTTTATATCAGCAACGCCTCTCCAGGGAAATACATGCAGATATATGGAGTCTGAGAGACAGAAGAGGTCCAAAATATAATACACCATTAACAACTGCTGAACCGGAATTTTTTATTTATCTAAAAAAAAAAATTGTAATTCGATTTTTGGCAGATGGATCCTATTTTAGCTTGACGCCTAACAAATTAAATCCATAAAAATAATAAACTGAATTTTAATTTTTCGTCCTCTTTTAACCTGTTTTTACACATCATAGATTTGTATATTATTATAAGAGTATTTTTTTTATTTATGGCCAAAACAAAGTCATAAAAGAGCATTATCTGCTGTCGATCCAGGTTTTTATTTATGTTTTTATTTTCTTCTTTATTATCGGCCCCGTACTAAACCTCTTGGATTGGAGACTTGAGCATTTAATATGTACACAATGGAAGTTGCAGATTTTTTTGTAATAGGTCATGTAGTGTTCTCCTCATCATGGACTCTCTCATTTTGCATTGTATTTTTTTATGATAATTTGTTACTTGCTTGTGTTATCATCTTAATTTTGCTTTATTTTTGTATTCTAGGAGAACAATCTTACTGTGGTCACAGAGTTTTTCCTCCTAGGATTTCAAGGTGGCAAACATTTTAGAATGATCCTGTTCTGTCTTCTCCTCGTGGTTTATTGTGGGACAATATGTGGGAATCTCCTGATCATCACCTTGGTGTCCACCAGCAAGAACCTCCACACTCCAATGTACTTCTTCATCTCACAATTGTCTATAGGTGACATCTTGTTAACCACAAATATTGCCCCCAACATGTTTCATATTTTACCTAATGACGGGGCAATAATCACTTTTGCTGGTTGTATGACTCAGTTGTATTTCTTCTGCGCCTCTGAAGCATTTGAATGTCTTCTCCTCACAGTGATGTCCTATGACAGATATGTGGCCATCTGTAATCCCCTCCGTTACACTTCTATCATGACCAGTGACTATTGTGTAATATTGGCAATGATCTGTTGGTCACTTGGCTTCTCAATTACTTTGCTCGACACCATAACAATATCTATGCTTGTATTTTGTGAACAAAGTATCATTGACCACTTCTTCTGTGATCCGCTACCGTTACTAGAAGTTGCCTGTTCTGACACCTTCATAATCCGATTAGAACTCTTCCTACTAGGCATACCATCCATCTTCATACCAACCATAATAATAATTTATTCTTATGTTAATATTGTTCTTGCTATCATAAGGATTCCGTCCAGTATTGGTAGAAGTAAAGCCTTCTCCACCTGTAGTTCCCACCTCACTGTGGTCTCAATATTTTACTGGACTCTGTTCAGTGTTTATGTCGTTCCAAGTAGAGGACAATCATTGACCATCAGTAAAGTCCTATCACTGCTTTACACTGTATTTACCCCTATGATTAACCCTATAATTTATAGTTTCAGGAATAAAGATATTAAGAAAGCTGTATATGACATGATCCATGAATATAGAACTTGACATGCTATACATAGCTGAAATCTCAATCCATACCGGGCACAATTTTAATAGTCCATGCCTATTATCTATGCTGGCAAAGCAAAAGGCATTATCTCTATGACAACACAGCAGATTGTGTCTGACTAAGGTTCTTCAACAAATACATTCATGTAGTTTGGTCATTAAACTGCTGAGAGTAGTATTACTATGAAATAAGTGGAGAATTATCTTTGGGAGCAGATAGTATAATATCAACAGCCATGACCCTACACTTATATTCCCTCTAGAAATGTAACTGTTTTATCTATCACTAAACTTATTACATCGATATTTAAACACCTAAAAAATTGGAAAACAATTCTAAACGTTTTTGAGTCTCCGTTAACATCAACTTTCTGGCTTCCCTTTATGACGGCTGTGTCAGATCTGTCAAGTGAGTAACAATTTGGTCCGTCGGGTTCCACCGAGGTGTCGAATGGAATTTATAACAGGCTCTTATTGGAGCCTCTGACACAGATGTGGACATAAAAAAATAGTAGTCAGTGAAGCAGCACAGGTCCCAGTAATGGGATGCTGCCACGTCATCCTATATCTAGCAAACCACATCCGATCTTCTGCAATCCTCCCACTAATGGTCAGACAAACAGCACACAACTCCAATATTGTCCTATAAAGGTATATTTATTCATCAAACATCGAGAAAAAAATAGCAACGTTTCGACTCATTGTGTATATGGGTTTTTCTCAAGCCAGGTGTATTGACGGGGTAAGGAGACAGACAGGTGAGCCCTAATATACCCGCCACTCAGTCCCTGCCTACTTGCACGACCCGTCCTAGGCGACGGCGTACAACTGGGTGACGGTCCCTACTCTCTATACGTGCATGAAAGGCAAACAGACAAGGGTACACAGAAGCTAAGGGAAATGGGGCAGTTGCCCACGACAACACCCTGAGCAACAAGAGTAGTGAACGAGCCGAGTCAAACCAGTAGTGTACGAGGTACTAAACGCAGAGCAGGAGTGTAGTCAGTAAAGCCAGGTTTAAAATGAAGCTGAGGTCAATAGTAATAGCTGGAACAGCAGAGCCTAGAAACAAGAGAGAATCACAGGCAAAGACAAGAAGCAAATGAAGGTATACATAGACTGAGGGCGGGAGCTAGAACCGTCTGGCCAGGCTGTGATAGTTTATCCCACTCCTCAGCCCACCAGCCTGAGTGGTAGCAGATCGAGTCACTCTAACAGACCTAGGAGCAGATGCAGACGTCTACACAGAAGCTGTGTCTGGCAGATCCTTTACACCAGGCTTGAGAAAGACCCTACACACAATGGGTTTAAACGCTGCTGTTTTTTCTAGAAGCTTGACGAATAAATATACCTTTATAGGACATTATTGCAGATGTGGACATCATTTTACAGGCGCCTTCCTCATTAATTCTAGAGATATCTTATTCCAGACTCCAGAAGGATCAGCCTGGTGGCAGAATGGAAGGGCAACTGTAAAATTCACCCACTGAGGAATCCTGGCATTGCCCTCACAGATCGGTGCTCATCGCCTACATTACCTGTCTACTGTCAATTAGTAAAAAAAATTTACCTACCTGGTTGGGGTCTGATTGCCTCCTAAATTTTATCAGTTGGATCTTGTTTGGGACACTTATAAACTGCTGACCAGTATTACGAGAGGGCCAAAGAACAGCATGCCATCGTGCCGGCATAATAAAATAATTATTGTGCCTTGTATTATTGTGGGCATGTTCAGACATGGCAGACAATTTCCGCTGCAGATTTTACTGCAAATTTACACAACGTATCTGCTGAAAAATCTGCATATGTAAGGGTGCATCTAGACATGGCAGATATTGCAGCGGATTCCTGGAGGTTTCAGCCTTTGCATTGCATTGGCTGCTTCTCCGTAACAGCCTCTGCATGCTGCAAATGTGAAAATCTGCAGAATTATCTGCTTTTAGTGAAAATGTTATCATGTTAATGGGGATTTGAAAACCCCATCCACTTGTCATGTACTGTCCAGTGCTGCGCATTTGCGCTGCACAATCTACTCTACAAATCTGCATCAAATACGCCACGTCTGAACATGCCCTAAATGTGTAATTCATCTTGTGCTTTTGGGATGATGCTTAAATATAACCTAGCAGAGGCTCCACCAAATGTGTTAATCAGTTAAATAGCGAGCTGGAAAATTTATAATTTGCTAGAACTTCAAATCCGTCCACCATTTTGTCACCAAAAAAGAGGTGAAATCAGATCCTGCTTTAGCCCGTTCAGTAGATGACCTGTCCGCCATATACTTAATATTCACAAAATGTCTCTGGTACAATTCAGAATGTGAACGTTCAATATGAAATGTTGTTCAATGCTTGTTCTATCTAGTGTTTCTACTGCTGATTGATGGATATGATGCTATCATGTTATTATCATAGAGGGGGACATTTAGTTTTCATACATGGCGCGACGTAGGCTGTGTAAACGACCGCCAGTCAATGAGACAGCTCGTTGATCAGCGCTCATTTGCTCCTTTCACAAGGAGCTATGTAAGGGGATGAGCGCTCATTACTACGATCACTCGTTCCCATACATTTCTATCATGTCGGCAGCACATCGTTTGTGAAGAAGTATTCGGCACACAAACAAATGTGGTTCATAAATTGTTTTGTTTTATTGTATTGTATTCAATGCCATGGGCAGAGTGCGTGCAACGTTTCGGGCCAGAGACCTTCGTCAGGCACTATAGGTGTACAAAATATTACACGTAAGTATCTTGGCATAATTTCTGCACAATAAGTGTAACATATCTCATAACACAAATGATACAGCAATTTATTGAGACAAGAAATTAAAATTAAAATTAAATTTAAAATAAGAACATATTTTTTATGAAAAACACATACAGGGTTCATACTTTGTCAATATTCATATGACATTGATTTGATAGAAAGAACATAAAAAAATCATAAGCATGAGCATGTGTATGCCAATGGAAGACATCCCGTCTGGGACACAATATCCAAGGCCAAAAGGTGTGATATAAGGTAGAGTATCTCTTAGAGATCATGTTTAGATGGCATAATGACTTGATGAACAAGAGTAATTCTCTATAAATACCCCATGTGTATATTCAAAAAGATGCATTGAGGAAAACCTATATTAGCTACTAATCTTGTATCAGCGATCAAATATGACAAGATTCTGTAGCTGGGAAAACAATGTAGAGCATACGATGAAAATTATACGATGTTCCTGTAGACGCTCCCTATATCTGGTTCCCATACTTAAGGAGAATGAATATTGTAGCATAGAAAATAATGTAAAGTCAGCCAAAAATAATGCAAAACAGTTGCGTCGTTGATGCAATGACAGTATCCCCCATATCATGGAGAGCATAGAATCTATATGGTAGAAAATGGAAAGCTATATGGAGTGCCCTGTACGACTCTTAAAAACACAGCATCATCTGTACCTCTGAATGAGGTGTTGCACGTGTGCCGTCAGTAAATTCACTCATTACCCCTGTATCAATATGACTGTCCTGGAGTAGGCAGCGTGTATGTCATTTTTAAGGCAGTATGAGATACATAGTAGTGGCATAGTGGTGGCACAGGGAAGAGGCTGCAGTGAGTGAAAATGATTTTATATATATTCTTACCTAGAACCCAGTTGGCGTGGATATATCCTGTCGTTGAGCGCTGTCGTTCGTATGGCGGCTTACCACTTGTTTTTGGCGCTAACTGCAGTGTTTACTATTGCAGTTTAAATGCTCTGAACATGGGGTGGGCAGTGGGCAGATCTCTGTGTGCGTGATTGCCTGTACGTCACTCGGAGGGTGCTCCTATGGGAGGTGGGGGTGTGTCGTATGACGCCGTTATCGGGGGCGTGTCTATCGGAAGGTATTACACACTCGTACATCTGGCTCTTTAGCTAACCATGCCGTGCCACACATATCACCATACCCAGAGAGCATGAAAACAGGGGGTAGTTTAGCAGAAGGTATTAGAAAATCGTGATCTAATAAGGTAGGCACATCGAGACCGTATATTACTAAGAGGTATCTCATGCTGTGTTGGTAGTCATAACGATGGTTGTATTTGAACTATCAGGGGTACATAAATCATGTAGGGTGCGCGCGCATGCTCGTGCCTGCTCTTAAAGGGGCAGCACACGCTCTACTCATGAACTTTGACCCGTGAGTACTCTGGACTATAAGAGGGGTCCAGCCCCCTAGTTCTATGCCTGAGCTTTGTTGTGTATTCCTAGTCTGTCTTGCATATGGTCCCCTAGTGTTTCCTGCTCCCAGTGTTCCTGTTCCTATATCCAATACTTGTATCCTGATCTAGTGCCGTGCTGAGTAGAGATGAGCGAACCGGGACAACCGAACCCAATTTAGGTCCGAACATCGTGAAAAGTTCGGTTTGCAGCGAATCCGAACTTCACCGGGTTCAGCCGAACCCGTTTTGACCGTGCACGGCTACATTTTGGCGCCTGCCACATGTTAGATGTAAAATTGAGGATTTCAAAATATCACCTGACATCAGGCTACCCCATAATGCCTTGCAAACGGCTCTCCTAGCCAATCGGGAGGCAGCATAGGGGCGGGCTCAAGCCTGCAATAAAAGTCTATGCACAGAGCTCAGCGGCCATTTTAGAGACAGGAGCTGTAGGGATAGCATCTCTGTGCAGTAAGGGAAAGCTTTAGGAATCTAAAAGCCAGGAATCCAGCAATCGAAGGGGCTCATCCACTACAGCGGGAGTCTACTCTACTCTCAACATCCAAATTGCAATACAAATTCTCCATTTGCCAAGCCAGTGTGTGAATAAGCTTTTAGAAGGGGCTCATCCCCGTTGCATGGGTTAACATCCAACTTGCAATCCAGGCAGGCAGCTGTAGTACTACAACGCCCAGCATTCCCTGAGTGCACAGGGGCTGATATAAATTCTCATTCATTGCCATTTGCCAAGCCAGTGTGTGAATAAGCTTTTAGAAGGGGCTCATCCCCGTTGCATGGGTTAACAATTCAACTTGCAATACAGGCAGCCTTTGTAGTACTACATCGCCCAGCATTCCCTGAGTGCACCGTGGCTGATAGAAATTCTCATTCATTGCCATTTGCCAAGCCATTGTGTGAATAAGCTTTTAGAAGGGGCTCATCCCCGTTGCATGGGTTAACAATCCAACTTGCAATACAGGCAGCCTTTGTAGTACTACAACGCCCAGCATTCCCTGAGTGCACAGTGGCTGATAGAAATTTTCATTCATTGCCATTTGCCAAGCCAGTGTTGTGTGAATAAGCTTTTAGAAGGGGCTCATCCCCATTGCATGGGTTAACATCCAACTTGCAATCCAGGCAGCCTTTGTATTACTATAACGCCCAGCATTCCCCGACTGACTGGCACCGTATGAGTCACTGATTTTCCGCCAGTCCGAATAACAATTTAAAATGGCCTCATTTCTGTCTAAGGGTTTAATTCAACGTGCTAATTAAGTAAAGCCGGTGCCTTTGGTGCTATTATACAAGTCACAGCATACACTGACTGCCACCTATTCACAGTCACTAATTTTCAGTCAGTCCAATAATATTTTATAAGGGCCTCATTCCTCTAGTAGGGGAAGGGGTTTTGATTCAACTTGCTGCACTCCAGCACAGCAGTGAAATGACCAGACCCAGTACCAGCATTTGTGGCACAAGACATGTGCCCAGTTCTACTAGTAGCAGCAACCATGTGCCTGCTGGTAGTAGTAGCAGTATCAGCAAGCCAGACTTGTCCATCTCCTCCGGTGGGCGGGTTACTTTAGACAATACGGCCATTGTGGACTGGTTGGCTGGCTCGCGGTCATTTCAGCAGGAAGACTCCGACGATCTGGCTTCAAGCCAGGTTTTGTTGGATTCCAGATCCTCTACAGCTCCTTGGCACAGTGACAGTAGTAATATGGGTATTTCTAGCGTTTCCATTCCATCATCTATGTCTTCACTCCCCCTTCCTAGCAGGAAGCCATCTTTCCTGAGAGTCCTAAGAGACATCTCCTCGGGGGCGAAGGAAGATACTGAGCAACATAGTGATGATGATGATTTGTTTTCCACGAGTCAGCCAACGGAGTGTGTTGCGGCGAAGGTGGAGGTGGAAGCGGTGTCCGAGAGGCATAGCTGTGGTAGTGGGGGTGTTGGTGGTAGCCGTGGTGGCAGACGCAGTAATGAGGGGGGCATGGAGCCCGCCATGATGTCACATCACATTCACAACACAGTGACAGAAGTGGCGGGGATGATGAGGAGGGCTATGATGATGTTGTTTTAGACAGGACGTGGGAACCAGGTGACGAGGTGAGGATGGCGTCAGAGGAGGAGGGTAGTAGTAGCGGCACTGGCAGTGATAAACAGCCAAGCCGAGGTAGGGGCAGAAGTCAATCTGCAAAACCTTGCAGCGGTAGGGTCAGCTCAGGAGCCGGTGACGGCGACACTGATGCTACTGGTGTAGGCTCCCGAAAAAAGCCTACCAGACAAGGGGCAAGCTCGGGTGGTGGTGGTGGTGGTGGTAGTGGTGGTGGACAACGTGGTACTACCTCTTTACGGTACTCTGCGGTGTGACACATTTCTGTACCTTCCCGGAGGACGAAAACATGGCACAGTGCCGTATCTGCAAGCAGAAAGTAAGGCGTGGGCAGGGCAGCAATGTAGGAACTACCGCTCTGCGTAAACACATGGAGCGGCATCACAAGGCCATGTGGCACAATCGACATGCCCCACCATCATGTACATCTAATGAAGACCCCTCTGCCGCTGCTGCTGCTGCTCCGAGTCCCTGTCATCTAAGTAGTAGCCAGGCCTTATCCACCATGTCGTTGTCATCATCATCATCACTGTCATCTAGTGCTCCTCCTACGTCCCGTCAGTTATCCATTACGGAATCGTTGTCCAATAAGCAACAATATATACCCAGTCATCCACTTGTCGCACGGCTTAATTCACACCTGGCTAAGTTGTTGGTGGTGCAGTCGCTGCCGTACCACCTGGTCGACTCCGCCGGCTTCAAGCAATTGATGGCGTGCGCTCAGCCTAGGTGGCGAATACGTAGCCGCCATTACTTCTCCAAAACAGCTGTCCCTGCCTTGCACAAGCACGTGGAGGAAAAGGTGGGCCAGTCCTTCCAATTATCCGTGTGCAGCAGGGTACATGCCACCGTCGACACGTGGAGCAGCAACTATGGGCAGGGACAGTACATGTCTTTTACGGCCCACTGGGTCAATATTTTGCAGTCCGATGCACCACCGCAGCAATGCCAGGCATTACCACCTCCACGCTTGTATCTTTCTGGTTCAACTCCGGACATCAGGCGCCTACCAGCCTCCTCCTCTTACTCCTCCTCCTCCTCCTTGCCCTCCTCAATGAAGGTCTTCCCGTCCCCGACAGGACACAGCGTATCTTCCACTCCTCCTCCCTCCTCTTTTCATAGGTGCAAGGTGAAGCGCCACAACGCTGTCTTACACCTGCTGAGCCTGGGCGAGAAAAGTCACACAGGGCAGGAGCTGCTGCTGTGCATCAAGGAGGAAATCGCACGCTGGCTGTCTCCTCTGAAACTCAAACTGGGCAATGTTGTCTCTGATAACGGCAAGAACGTTGTGGCTGCACTGCGTCTAGGTCACCTGACACACGCTCCTTGCATGGCACATGTGATCAATCTGGTCATAACATGCTTCTTAAAGTCATATGTTGGTTTGAAGGGTTTGCTGGCCATGTCCAGGAGGGTTTGCGTTCGCTTTAGACGTTCGTATGCATTTAAGCACGCCCTCCTGGACTTGCAGCGTCAAAACAATCTCCCAGAACACAGCCTGATTTGCGACGTTCCAACACGCTGGAATTCCACCCTGCACATGTTGGACCGTCTGTACGAACAGCGGAAAGCCGTGAATGATTTCCTGATGCAGCAGACGGGCAGCGTTTGGAGCCAGTGTAATTTCAAGCTCAGGCACTGGCAGCTGGTTAGAGACGCATGTCGCGTTTTGAGGCCCTTTGAAGAGGCCACACGATTTGTGAGCCGTGACGCTAGCGGAATGAACGATGTTATGCCGCTGATATTCATTATGGAGCAAACACTCACAGCGATGATTCAGCAAAGGATGGAGGAAGGATCACATCTGGCTATGGATGTTGAGGAGGAGGACGAGGACGAGGATGAGGAAACAGGACCTGAAGAGGAGCTGGATTTGGAGTTGGAATCACAGGAAGGGATAGGGGACGAGGCAGCCGCACAACATGACAGTGATGGTGATGACGAGTCTGACGACGACCTTGATAATGAACAACGATGGCAGTATGGGGCGGAGATGGAACCAACCAGGCCCTCTGAAACGCTGGCCAGGATGGCGAGCTGTATGCTTCGTTACTTGCGCGCTGACTGTCGTATTGTTAGCATGAAGCAAAGAGATGAGTACTGGATAGCCACACTTTTAGACCCTCGGTATAAAGCCAGAATGGGGGAGTTTTTTGCGCCTTCCGAGAGGGAGGAAAAATTGGCTTATTATCGAGAGAAGCTATGCAGCCAGCTTGTCACGGCTTTCAAACGGCAAACACCTGCTGCAAGCATGTCTGACCAGGGGGCCACTCTCCGCTCCCCACTGTCTCATCGTTCCACCGCCTCTGGCAGAGCTACCTCTGCAATAGGCGGCAGCAGCAGCAGCAACAGCCAATTCAGTTTGGAAAATATGATGACAACATTTTTACATCCAATACCCCGACCTGACACACATCGTAGTTACCAAAGGCATGTTCACCATCACCAGCACCTAAACAACCAGGTTCACTCGTACCTGGACTGTGCCCTTTCTCCGTCAGAAATCCTGATCCCAGACCCCATGGACTTCTGGGTCATCAGATTGGATCATTGGCAAGAACTGGCCCAGTTTCCATGGGTGTACTGTCTTGTCCACCCTCCAGTGTAACGTCAGAGAGGGTATTCAGCGCGGTAGGGGGCTTAGTCACCCCTAAGCGAACAAGATTGTCTGCCAACAGCTTGGAAAATCTCACGTTTCTGAAAATGAATCAAGCGTGGATCGGTGAGGATTTTAAAACCCCTGTGCCTGATACCACTGATTAGATCTGACATTGCTGCTACTGCTGCCGCTGCCACCTGCTACTGCCGCCTGCTACTACTGGATTCTGTCCTGTCCACTCTTTTTTTAATGTGCCGCTGTTGGTGCTGCTACTACTTCTACCACCAATCCACCCCCAGTGCCGTCTGCTACAAACAGGCCTGCCACACCACTTGGCTTTGTCCTGTGACTGTCCAGTGTCTTTTAATGTGCTGCTACTACTACCACCACCCTTTCTGTCCGTTGGCTACCTCTACTACCACCTATACACCTCCACTACCGTCTGCTACAAGCAGGCCTGAGGCCAGCCCCAACACAGGGCTTTGTCCTGTGACTGTCCAGTCTGTTTTAATGTGCCTTCTACTACTACTACCACCACCCTTGCTGTCCGTTGGCTACCTCTACTACCACCAATGCACCTCCACTGCCGTCTGCTACAAGCAGGCCTGAGGCCAGCCCCACGACAGGGCTTTGTCCTGTGACTGTCCAGTCTGTTTTTTTGTGCTGCTACTACTACCAGTCTACCACCACCCTTGCTGTCCGTTGGCTACCTCTACTACCACCAATACACCTCCACTGCCGTCTGCTACAAGCAGGCCTGAGGCCTGCCCCACCACAGGGCTTTGTCCTGTGACTGTCCAGTTTCTTTTAATGTGCTGCTACTACTACTACCACCACCCTTGCTGTCCGTTGGCTACCTCTACTACCACTAATACACCTCCACTGCCGTCTGATACAAGCAGGCCTGCCCCACCACAGGGTTTTGTCCTGTGACTGTCCAGTCTGTTAATGTGCTGCTACTACTACCACCACCACTCTTGCTGTCCGTTGGCTACCTCTACTACCACCAATACGCCTCCACTGCCGTCAGCTACAAGCAGGCCTGCCCCACCACAGGCCTTTGTCCTGTGACTGTCCAGTGTCTTTAAATGTGCTGCTACTACTACCACCACCTGTGCTGTCTGTTGGCTACCTCTACTACCACCAATACACCTCCACTGCCGTCTGCTACAAGCAGGCCTGAGGCCTGCCCCACCACAGGGCTTTGTCCTGTGACTGTCCAGTCTCTTTTAATGTGCTGCTACTACTACTACCACCACCCTTGCTGTCCGTTGGCTCCCTCTACTACCACCAATACACCTCCACTGCCGTCTGCTACAAGCAGGCCTGAGGCCTGCCCCACCACAGGGCTTTGTCCTGTGACTGTCCAGTCTCTTTTAATTTGCTGCTACTACTACTACCACCACCCTTGCTGTCCGTTGGCTACCTCTACTACCACCAATACACCTCCACAGCCGTCTGCTACAAGCAGGCCTGAGGCCTGCCCCACCACAGGGCTTTGTCCTGTGACTGTCCAGTCCCTTTTAATGTGCTGCTACTACTACTACCAACACCCTTGCTGTCCGTTGGCTACCTCTACTACCACCAATACACCTCCACTGCCGTCTGCTACAAGCAGGCCTGAGGCCAGCCCCACGACAGGGCTTTGTCCTGTGACTGTCCAGTCTGTTTTTTTTGTGCTGCTACTACTACCAGTCTACCACCACCCTTGCTGTCCGTTGGCTACCTCTACTACCACCAATACACCTCCACTGCCGTCTGCTACAAGCAGGCCTGAGGCCTGCCCCACCACAGGGCTTTGTCCTGTGACTGTCCAGTCTCTTTTAATTTGCTGCTACTACTACTACCACCACCCTTGCTGTCCGTTGGCTACCTCTACTACCACCAATACACCTCCACAGCCGTCTGCTACAAGCAGGCCTGAGGCCTGCCCCACCACAGGGCTTTGTCCTGTGACTGTCCAGTCCCTTTTAATGTGCTGCTACTACTACTACCACCACCCTTGCTGTCCGTTGGCTACCTCTACTACCACCAATACACCTCCACAGCCGTCTGCTACAAGCAGGCCTGAGGCCTGCCCCACCACAGGGCTTTGTCCTGTGACTGTCCAGTCCCTTTTAATGTGCTGCTACTACTACTACCACCACCCTTGCTGTCCGTTGGCTACCTCTACTACCACCAATACACCTCCACTGCCGTCTGCTACAAGCAGGCCTGAGGCCTGCCCCACCACAGGGCTTTGTCCTGTGACTGTCCAGTCTCTTTTAATGTGCTGCTACTACTACTACCACCACCCTTGCTGTCCGTTGGCTACCTCTACTACCACCAATACACCTCCACTGCCGTCTGCTACAAGCAGGCCTGAGGCCTGCCCCACCACAGGGCTTTGTCCTGTGACTGTCCAGTCTCTTTTAATGTGCTGCTACTACTACTACCACCACCCGTGCTGTCCGTTGGCTACCTCTACTACCACCAATACACCTCCACTGCCGTCTGCTACAAGCAGGCCTGAGGCCTGCCCCACCACAGGGTTTTGTCCTGTGACTGTCCAGTGTCTTTTAATGTGCTGCTGCTACTACTACTACTACTACTACCACCACCCTTGGTGTTCGTTGGCTACCTCTACTACCACCAATACACCTCCACTGCCGTCTGCTACAAGCAGGCCTAAGGCCTGCCCCACCACAGGGCTTTGTCCTGTGACTGTCCAGTGTCTTTTAATGTGCTGCTACTACTACTACTACCACCATCCGTGCTGTCCTTTGGCTACCTCTACTACCACCAATACACCTCCACTGCCGTCTGCTACAAGCAGGCCTGCCCCTCCACAGGGCTTTGTCCTGTGACTGTCGAGTCTCTTTTAATGTGCTGCTACTACTACTACCACCACTCTTGCTGTCCGTTGGCTACCTCTACTACAACCAATACACCTCCATTGCCGTCTGCTACAAGCAGGCCTGAGGCCTGCCCCACCACAGGGCTTTGTCCCGTGACTTTCCAGTCTCTTTTAATGTGCTGCTACTACTACTACCACCACCCTTGCTGTTCGTTGGCTACCTCTACTACCACCAATACACCTCCACTGCCGTCTGCTACAAGCAGGCCTGCCCCACCACAGGGCTTTGTCCTGTGGCTGTCCAGTGTCTTTTAATGTGCTGCTACTACTACTACTACCACCACCCGTGCTGTCCGTTGGCTACCTCTACTACCACCAATACACTGCCGTCTGCTACATGCAGGCCTGGAGGGCTTGTGAAAAGCCATTGCTTGTTGCTTTTACATCCTTGTATGGATGAACCCCGGCAGGCATCTGCCAATAAAAAGAGTAAATTTTTGTAGGGCTTATGAAAAGCCATTGCTTGTTGCTTTTACATCCATGTATGGATGAACCCCGGCAGGCATCTGCCAATAAAAAGGGTCAATTTTTGGAGGGCTTGTCAAAAGCCATTGCTTGTTGCTCTTACATCCATGTATGGATGAACCCCGGCATGCATCTGCCAATAAAAAGGGTACTTTTTTGGAGGGCTTGTGAAAAGCCATTGCTTGTTGCTTTTACATCCATGTATGGATGAACCCCGGCAGGCATCTGCCACCATAAAGGGTAAATTTTTCGAGGGCTTGTCAAAAGCCATTGCTTCTTCTTTTACCACCTTATATGTATGAACCCTGGCAGGCATCTGCCGCCAAAAATTGTTAATTTTTGTACCTTTTTTAACAAAGCATTAAGCATACAACATGCACAAGTGCAGTGGTTTCTGTTAGTTATCACCATGTCCCATCCGTTTTCCTATAGCCATACATTTTGGTGGAACTTTGACACTAACTTTGCCTTAAAGATAGCTCAAAATTACTTGGATACACTCATGGGTGACCTAAGAGTGTTATACAGGGCTTCTAGGGTTTTTAAACAGTGTTATACACGATTTTTATGGGCTTTCTTGAATTACAGGTTCGTTCAGAATTAGTTCGGTCCAAATCGAACTTTTTCATGAAATTCGGCGAACCAGCCGAACCGAACTTTTCATACGTTCGCTCATCTCTAGTGCTGAGCTATTGCCGTGCTGTGCAGCATTCCACGCCTGTCCTGCTTCTATACGCCTGACGTCCACCTGCTGCCAAGTTCCTGCCTAGCCTGCCTTGCTGCTGTCGGAGCTGCCACAGGTACCCTATACGAACTATAAACTTTGACCTGCATCCTGTTGGCCAGCTGCCTTACCGCCAAGACGGTACGGCCCAGTGGGTCCACAAACGCTACGTGACAGTAAGCTCAGGCTATGGGCCTCCCGCTGGTCGATCCAAGACCATGACGACGTCACAGGAGATGCGGGCGTATTTGCTGGACCTCCAGTCTTGACAGGACCAACTCTTCCAAGCTTTGAACATTCTCTTACGTCAACACCTCCTGGCAGTGTTGATCCTCAGGCTGCACCTCCTGGCAGTTCCTGTCGTGGATTTGTGAACCAGTGCCAGATCCATTTCAGCCTGTATTCTAGGACATTTTCATCTGACGGCGCAAGGGTCGCTTTCATCATCTCTCTCCTCACTGGCAAGGCTCTTGCATGGGCAAACCCTATCTGGGAGAGACAAGGACCAGAGACCCGTGACTTCCAAGCCTTTCTCCGAACTTTTCAAATGGTGTTTGAGGAGCCTGGATGGGTCTCATCTGCAGCGGCTTCCTTGATTAAATTACGCCAAGGAGACACCTCCGTTAGTGAGTATGCCATCCACTTCCGCACCCTGGCGGGAGAACTGTTATGGAACAATGAGGCCCTGGTAGCTGCATTCTGGCATGGACTGCCCCCTAAAATTAAGGACGAACTTGCCGCTCGAGACCTGCCATCTACCCCGGATGACCTCATCCTTCTGTCCGCCTGGATTGATATGCGGATCCGAGAACGCCTCCAAGAGGTTCGTCGGGAGGGAGGCCTTCCTAGTCTGGTCCCTACTTTGCAGCAACCTCTGCTGTCCTCAGATGTCGATCCTCCTAAGGAGTCCGCGATGATGGACCGGGGTAAGCTATCCACCCAGGAGAGACAACGCAGACGCACTTCGGGACTTTGTCTTTTTTGCGGCCTCGGTGGCCATCATGTGCGCCTGTGCCCCCAAAAGCCGCAAAGCCTAGGGTTGCGAGGAGTGACAACCTTGGGTAAAAAAGGACTTCCGTCCAAATTGTCCATACCAGTGACCATAGTGTCCAGTGAGAAAACACATCAGGTCTCTGCGTATCTGGACTCTGGATCCGCTGCTAATTTCATCCTTAGAGACCTGGTGGCCCTTTTTAAGTTGCCTACCACCCCTATGGAGAGCCCGTTGACAATTGCTTCAGTGGATGGTCTACCCCTGCCAGACCCAGTTATTGCTGTGACCAAACCACTGAGGTTCCAAGTAGGGGCTCTCCACTCCGAACTGCTGTCGTTCTATGTCCTACCCAGAGCCATTGATCCTGTGTTGCTGGGCCTGCCTTGGCTCCGATTGCATGCCCCAGTCCTGGACTGGAACTCTGGAGAGGTTCTCCAGTGGAGTCCCGAGTGTCACAATCATTGCCTGGGACAGATTTGTTCGGCTCAGTTTCCTCTGCCTCAGTCACTTGCAGGATTGCCTAGTCACTTTGCTTAATTTGCGGACGTCTTCAGCAAGAAAGAGGCGGAAACACTGCCCCCACATCGGGCGTATGACTGTCCTATCGAGCTGGTTCCTGGTGCTTCCCTTCCCTGTGGCAGGGTATATTCTCTCTCTAGGCCAGAGACTCTGTCTATGTCCGCCTATGTTAGAGAGAACTTGGAACGGGGGTTTATATGCAAATCTTCCTCCCCGGCAGGAGCCGGGTTCTTCTTCATCAAAAAGAAGAATGGTTCTCTTCGTCCCTGTATAGACTACTGGGGTCTCAACCAGATCATGGTGAAAAATAAGTATCCATTGCCATTGATCTCAGAATTATTTGACCGTATACGTGGTGCCAAGATTTTTTCCAAGTTAGCCCTTTGGGGGGCTTACAACCTAATCCGGATTCACCAGGGTGACGAATGGAAGACGACATTTAACACCCGGGATGGACACTATGAATATCTAGTAATGCCCTTCGACTTGTGTAATAACCCCGCGGTCTTCCAGGAGTTTATTAATGACATTTTCCGTGACCTCCTCTATGTTTGTGTAGTAGTCTATCTTGATGACATCTTGATTTTTTCTCCAGATCCTATGACTCATCAGAAACATGTCCGTCAAGTCTTGCTGCAGTTAAGGGAGAATCATCTGTACGCCAAATTGGAGAAGTTCGTATTTGAGAGAGATGCTCTACCCTTCCTGGGCTACATAATCTCGAATAGAGGTCTCAAGATGGATCCTGAAAAGGTAAAGTCTGTCCTGGAATGGCCATGTCCTCAAAGCTTGAGGGCCATACAGCACTTTCTGGGATTCACCAATTTTTACACACAGATCATCCCATACTTCTCTTCACTGACATCTCCTATCTCTAACCTCACCAAGAGGGGCATGAACGCCAAGGTGTAGACTCCAGAGGCAGAGTCCGCATTCAATACCCTGAAGAGTGCCTTCACGTCAGCCTCTATCCTCCATCATCCAGATGTTTCCCTGCAGTTCTCGTTGGAGGTGGACGCGTCCTCTGTCGGTGCTGGTGCACTCCTGTTCCAGAGAGGTTCAAGGGGCAAGTCAATGGTATGTGGATATTTCTCTAAGCTTTTCTCTTCCACAGAGTGCAACTACTCGATTGGGGATCGGGAGTTACTGGCCATCAAATTGTCCATGGAGGAATGGAGACATCTACTAGATGGCACAGCTCATCCCATCCAGATTTTTACGGGCCACAAGAACCTCACCTACCTCCTGACAGCCCAACGGCTGAATCCTCGTCAGGCCAGGTCGTCACTTTTCTTTGCCAGGTTCCAGTTTGAGCTCCATTTTCGCCCAGCTGACAAGAATGTGAGGACCGATGCCTTGTCCAGATCTTTTGAGACAGAAGACACTATGGAGATGCCCCAGAACATTATCGACCCGTCCTGCATTGTTTCAGTCAATTCACTGCAAGTTGGGGACATCCCTCCAGGGATTTTTGTGCGCATGGCTGACTGAAGGAGAGTCCTCCGCTGGGGACACGCCTCTAGACTGGCAGGTCACGCGGGGATCCGTAAGACCTGGGATTTGATTGCCCGTCATTTCTGGTGGCCCACGTTGCCCAAAGATGTTATGGACTTTGTTTCCTCCTGCTCTGTGTGTGCAGCTAACAAGGTCGCTCACTCCAGACTCGCTGGTCTGCTCCAGCCATTGCCTGTGCCTGATGCTCCCTGGCAGCATATAGCTATGGACTTTGTTACTGACCTGCTTCTCTCTGCTGGATGCAGTACTGTCTGGGGGGTGGTGGATCGATTTTCGAAAATGGCCCACTTTGTTTCCTCTGACCGGTCTTCCATCTGCTCCTCAACTGGCCAAGCTGTTTATCCAACACATCTGCCGCCTGCACGGCTTGCCTCAGCATATTGTGTCTGATCGGGGGGTTCAGTTCAGCTCAAAGTTCTGGAGAGCCCTATGCGGACATCTAGATGTAAAGTTGGACTTTTCCTCGGCCTACCATCCTCAGTCCAATGGACAGGTCGAGAGGATCAATCAAATCTTGGAGAACTACCTGCGTCATTTCGGCTCCAGGCAACATGATGACTGGGTACAGTTGCTTCCGTGGGCTGAATTCTCCTACAACAAGCATACCAGCGAGTCCACAAGGAACACTCCGTTCTTCATAGCCCTTGGCCAACATCGACGAATACCTCTCCCGGTTCCAGATTCATCCAAGGTACCGGCTGCTAACGCGCCCTCTAGGGACTTTCTACAGATTTGTCAGTAGACTCGATCCTCCATCCTGCTGGCAGTTAACCGTATGAAATGGAGGGCGGACACAAGGAGAAGAGAACCGCCTCAGTTTCTTCCTGGCACAAAGGTCTGGCTGTCCTCCAGAAACATTCGACTAAGAGTGCCGTCATGCAAGTTTGCTCCCAGGTTCCTCGGACCATTCGAGACCCTACAACAGATCAACCCTATCGCCTATAAGCTTCGGCTTCCTCCTACCCTCAAGATCCCCAACTCCTTCCATGTATCCCTCCTGAAGCCAGTGGTCCTGAACCGTTACACCAAGGCTCCTAGCCTGTCACCAGCGGCCCTTCAGACACAAGAGATCCTAGACACCAAAAGAGTGAGAGGAAAGACCTTTTATTTGGTGGATTAGAGGGGATTTGGTCCTGAAGAGAGGTCTTGGGAGCCAGAGGAGAACCTCAATGCTCCTGCTCTTCTGAAAAAGTTTCTCTCTCACTCTCGTCCCAAGAAGAGGGGGATACTGTCATGTCCGTGGCTGCGGGCTGTCAGCTCCGTTCTCCCCCTGACAGCCGCAGCCACGACTCGGCAAGCGCTGGCCTCAGCCTCCTCCTCAGGAGAAGCCAGTGCTCGCGTCTACTCATCATATACTTGTATCCTGATCTAATGCCGTGCTGAGCTGTTGCCGTGCTGTGCTGTATTCCACGCCTGTCCTGCTTCTCCACGCCTGACGTCCATCTGCTGCCAAGTTCCTGCCTAGCCTGCCTTGCTACTGTCCGAGCTGCCACAGGTACCCTATACGAACTATGGACTTTGACCTGTGTCCTGTTGGCCAGCTGCCTTACCGTCAAGATGGTACGACCCAGTGGGTCCACGAACCCTACTTGACACAGAGTTGATAACTGGCGTATTGTAGCACATTTTTTTTTAAATCAAACCGGTGTATAAAATGAAGTAACTGGCCTGCTGCAGTTTGCATGATAGTGCCACTGGAAATGGTAGTGGTCTGTAGCCCGGGAGTTGGAAGCTATGGTTAAGTTATGGAGGGTTAGTGAGTGCTCTATAAAGAAAGCTACTTTAATGAAATGTAGTCCCATTTTGTAACTAAGGTAACCTGACGCTTGCTGGGACTGTGGAAGCTCAGTGGAGTCAATAGGGAAAAACAAAGAGATGGAATTGAGGTAAGTTTATGTTGTGCTGATTGCTATTCATTCTGGATGGGTAGCCATTCTTTGGGGGAATTCAATGGTAAACCTTAGATTGGTAAGTAAGTGCACCTATTGGGGTCACAGGGTCCAGATGAAAAAGGGAACCATTGTATGTGCTGGATATACAGGGTGGGCCATTTATATGGATACACCTACATAAAATGGGAATGGTTGGTGATATTAACTTCCTGTTTGTGGCACATTAGTATATGGGAGGGGGGAAACTTTTCAAGCTGGGTGTTGACCATGGCGGCCATTTTGAAGTCGGCCATTTTGTATCCAACTTTAGTTTATTCAATGGGAAGAGGGTCATGTGACACATCAAACTTATCGAGAATTTCACAAGAAAAACAATGGTGTGCTTGGTTTTAACGTTACTTTATTCTTTCATGAGTTATTTACAAGTTTCTGACCACTTATAAAATGTGTTCAAAGTGCTGCCCATTGTGTTGGATTGTCAATGCAACCCTCTTCTCCCACTCTTCACACACTGATAGCAACACCGCAGAAGAAATGCTAGCACAGGCTTTCATTCTCCTCGTATATACAATTGCCTTCAGATGACCCCAAAGATAAAAGTCTAAGGGGGTCAGATCGGGAGGCATTTCTTCTGTGTACCAGCACAGTGGAAACCTCAAATAAGTGACTTATTTTGGAAACTACACTTTCAAGTAATTTATTCATGGGTGTAGTTGGTAGTTTGAGCCTACATTTTGTTGGAGGAATTAATGCATTGTTTATCAAAGTACGAAAATATTTATTAATTTCTAAGAAAAAAACCAAAAAAAAAAACAACTTAGTTAAATTAATTGGTCTAGAAACTTATGGAACCCATAAGGGAATAATTCTAAAATCTCCATGGTTTATCATAGAATTAATGTTACTCATCATCTATAAAAGGATGCAGAATGAATGTATCATGTCCATATGATGCAGACAAGAAAACATTTTATTCCTCTACAAAATATTTGAAAAAAAATCTCTACCTCAACATCAAGACAAGAATATTTTTCTGCAATAATATATGTAGCAGGAAAGAACTAAGACACTAAAGGAAAAAGATTTTAAAAAAATACATCTATTTACTTACAGTAAGTCTTCTGTTGTATTTGTATTTGAATCTATTAGAACATTTAATACATCTAAAAATGTAATTTTATTTTCAAATAAATTAAATTGCTGGACCTAAGGAAATTAAACTTAACTCTAATCCCAATGCTAGATTTCAGTCAACTTCATTAAATAATATATGATATGAACAAAATCCATTTATAAATAAAAACCATATATATATTTTTATTGCTCTCAGCTGGGTCAACACATTGAGGCAAAACAAAAGATATATATTTTTTTTGCCTCATTTCATTGACCCGGCTAAGAGCAATAACTATTTTTCTTTATTCTCCCATTTACATATATATATATTAGGGCTTCTTTCTTTGCAGTATGAGTTGCATTACTTACTATCACTATTTGGAGAACATATATCTTAGCAAATATCCCAAAAAATAGCAATTGTGTCATTGTTTTTTGCATTTTGCTATGCAGTTTAGCGTGCAATATAAACGTCTCAACTTTATTCTGCGAGTCATTAGGTTAACAGGGATAATAAATGAGTATTGGATTTTTATGCTTGATTACTTTTATTTAATATATACTATTTTTATGGGAAAAAGTGTTTATTCTTTATTTTGTCAGTGAATTTTTTTTTCAACTTTTTGTGTCCAACGAGGGGACTTTTTATTAAAATCAATTTTACTTTTAACATATTATACTTTTAAAATACCTCTGTACTTCTGTATTCCAATGCATTATTGCCTGTCAGTAAAAAACTGTTTAACTATTAGTTAATTCCCATGCTGGAAGAAGATGGCTCCGGCCACGGAATAGCGGCTGAGCTGCGTCTCTGCTCATATTCAAGTGAATATCCAAGGCAATGTACGGAGCCAATTGCTTCCAGCTCCTTACATTGCATACTGTACAATAACTTCCTGTTCCCACAGGCAGCCGGAGCAGCTAAACTGTGCGGGGCCTGAGTGTCTGACCCGCACCGATCATATACTGATGACCTATCTGGTGGATAGGCCATCGGTTGTCCGGTAGTGGACAACTTCTTTAATTGTAGGCTTCCGACAATGTAAATGTGTGGTGGTGGGGCAGCAGGACAATTTTTGTATCCCTGCCCAATGTTTTCATTTGGTATAGAAATTTTTAAAATCTGGTTAAAAACATTTTCTTTTTCTTAAGGTGGAACCTATATCCTACCTTGAAACATTCCAGGATTGTAACACTATATTTATGATTTCATTAATTAAATGTTTGCCCAAATGACAACAATGAATATGCAATATGACAATATTAGCACGGTGACTGAAATACTTCTATTGGGTTTTCAGAATTTACGAAGTATAAAGACTCTGTTCTTTCTACTGCTTCTGATCATCTTCTGTGTGACTGTGTGTGGAAACCTCCTCATCATTCTAGTGGTGTCCTACAGCCGGTCGCTCCACTCTCCCATGTACTTCTTCCTCACACAACTCTCTTTATCAGATATTCTACTCTCCACCACCATAGTGCCCAACATGCTCCATATTGTGTTGTATAAAGGAAGTTCTGTCTCTTTTATCGGCTGTTTGATACAATTTTATTGTTTTACAGCCTCAGAATCATTGGAATGTCTTCTCCTGACCGTCATGTCCTATGACAGGTATCAGGCCATCTGTAACCCTCTACATTACACCTCCGTCATGGACCTCACATTTTGTGTAAAGATGGTTCTGTTATTTTGGTTGTTTATTTTAATTATAATATTGATTCTCTCAGTGACAATGAGTTATTTACAGTTCTGTGGACCAAACATCATTGACCATTTCTTCTGTGATTTCGAACCTTTACTTGAACTTTCCTGCTCGGATACTTTTATAGTGAAAATGGAAAGTAAGTTATTAGCTGTGCCTCTAGTAATTTGCCCATTTACTGTGATTATTGTCTCATATGTTTATATTATCTTCACCATACTGAAGATCCCATCTGTGACTGGGAGGCAGAAGACCTTCTCCACCTGCAGCTCTCACCTGGCGGTGGTGTCTTTATATTATGGCTCACTTATTAGTATCTATTTATTTCCAAATAAGGACAATGCAAAAAAAATTATCTCCCTGTTCTACACTGTTATAACTCCACTTCTTAACCCTTTGATCTACAGCTTAAAGAATAATAATATTAAAAAGGCGTTCAAAAAAATATTTATCAGTAAGTCCAAAACATTTTTAGAAGACATTTGACTGCGTCATGCAAACCTTATCTATGTGTCCTACCATGTTATACTTTATTTACCCCTGTAGTTGCCTTGTTGCATGTTCATTCCAAAGTTAGCTGCTGATTATAGGTTATTTCACAGATGTAACACACCTCAAACAGGTCAGGGGACATGCATTGTAAAAAGTTGTCCGACCCGCAAAAAAATAGCGGGTCCATCCAACCATAAAAAGATAAATGAATATATAGAAATAATCTATTGAAATTACAACTCACACCTTGATTTAAACATGTTGGTATAAAAACAGGGGCGCATGAATGAGGAGAAGGGAAGAGGAGAGTGTTTGCATAAGGGGGATCAGTTAAAAGAATAGAAGTTACTGATGGTGTTGTAGTAGAATTATATAGGGCATGGGGACAATATAAACAGTGAATTTAATTAACCCCTTAATGACCAAGCTAGTTTGGACCTTAATGACCAAGCCAGATTTGTCAAATATGGTATGTCTGACTTTATCAGAGAATAACTCTGTGAAAGTTTTGAATATCCAAGTAATTCTGACATTGTTTTTTCGTCACATGTTGCACTTTATTTTAGTGGTAAAAGTAAACTGATACAATTTGCGGAAATGAATTAAAAAAATAGAAAATTGGAAGAAATTTTGTAAAAATTTAAATTTTCCCCTATTTTTTACTGCAATATGTCACATATGTACAAACACATACTTTACAATTTTTTTTAATTAAATATATATTTCCATCTCTTTACTTTATTTTGGCAGCACTTTTGAAAAAATAAAATAAATTTTCAGCAATTTAGAGGACTTACAAATTGAATAATAATTGTATACATTTTGAAGTACATTTTCTTTGCCTGCACCAAGCCAGGTTTTCAGAGGCTCATAGGTCTCCGAATGATGGAAACCCCCACAAATGACCCCATTTAAAAAACTAGACCCCTTAAGGTATTTATATAGGGGTATAGTAAGTATTTTGACCCTACAGTTTTTTACTAAATTTAATACATAGCAGGTGAAAAAAAATGATTTCACATTTTTCATAAAAGTATCAGTTTGAAGACCGATTTCTTTCTAAAGCGACCATGAGAATGAAGAAACACACCACAAAATCTGTCACCCTGTTTCTCCTGTTTTCAAAAATACCCACATTGTGGCCCTAATGCATTGCCTAGACACACGGCAGGTCCCAAAAGGAAGGGAGCGCCCGAAGGCTTTCAGGACTCATATTTTGCTTGAAAATGTTTTAGGCCCCACTGTACATTTGGAGAGGCTTTGAGCTGCCAGAACGATAGAAACTCCCCATAAACGACCCCATTTAGTAAACTAGACCCTTTAAGGTATTTATCTAGGGGTATAGTAAGTATTTTGACCCCACAGTTTTTTGCTAAATTTAATGCATAGCAGGTGAAAAAAAAAATTATTTCACTTTTTTCATAAAAGTATCAGTTTGAAGACCGATTTATATGTAAAGTGAACATGAAAATGAAGAAACACACTGCAAAATCTATAACCATGTTTCTCCTGTTTACAAAAATACCCATATTGTGGCCTTAATGCGTTGCCTGGACAGAGGGCAGGGCCCAAAATTAGGGAGCACCCGGAGGATTTCAGGACTCATATTTTGCTTGAAAATATTTTAGGCCCCACTGTACATTTGGAGAAGCTTTGAGCTGCCAGAACGATAGAAACTCCCCATAAACTACCCCATTTAGAAAACTAGACCCCTTTGTAATGACGGGGGTAGGGAAACGGACAAGTGAGCCCTAATCTACCCGCCACTCTGTCCCTGCCTACTTTCAACGACCCGCCCCAGGCGACGGGGTACAACTGGGCAGCAGTCCCTACGCTCAGTAAGTGCAAGAGACAAACAGACAAGGGAACACAAAGCAAAGGGAAAGGGGCAGTTGCCCACGGCAACACCGTGAGCAACAAGAGTGGTGAACGAGCCGAGTCAAACCAGGAGTGCACGAGGTACCAAACGCAGAGCAGGAGAGTAGTCAGAAAGCCAGGGTCAGTATGGAGCAGGATCAAATAGTCAGAAGCTGTAGCTGGGCCAGGAAACCACACGAGAAGAATCACAAGCAAAGGAGGAACAGGAAAGGCAGGTATAAATAGACAGAGGGCGGGAGCTAGCTCCGTCTGGCCAGGCTGTGATAGGCTCTCCCACTCCTAAGCCTGCCATCCTGAGTGGTGGAAGCTGGGGTCAGTCTCAGAGACATAGACTCAGGTGCAGACTGATTACCTATGGGCGTATACACAGAAGTTGTGCCTGGCAGATGCTTTACAGTACCCCCCCTTTTATGAGGGGCCACCGGACCTTTTCTAAGTGGACCTGGTTTATTGGGGAAACGAAGGTGGAACCTCCTGACCAATACCCCAGCGTGAACATCCCCGGCGGGTACCCAAGTCCTCTCCTCAGGCCCGTATCCTCTCCAATGGCCCAGGTACTGGAGGGAGCCTTGGACCATCTTGCTGTCCACAATCTTGACCACCTCGAATTCTACCCCCTCAGGAGGGAGGCATGAAACATGTCGTGTATTCGAAAAGATGGGGGCAACTCCAGTCGGAAGGAGACAGGATTGAGGACTTCAATGACCTTATACGGCCCAATAAACCGGGGAGCAAACTTCTTGGACGGGACCTTAAGGTGCAAGTTCCTAGACGATAACCACACCAGATCCCCGACCATAAACAAGGGGTTAGCAGAACGTCTTCTATCAGCCTGAGTTTTTTGTAAGCTCTGGGACGCCTCTAGGTTCTTCTGAACCTGGGCCCAGACTGTGCACAGTTCCCGATGAACGACCTCTACCTCGGGATTGTTGGAACTACCAGGTGAGATGGAGGAGAACCGTGGATTAAACCCAAAATTACAGAAAAAGGGGGAGACCCCTGACGAGTTACTGACCCGGTTATTAAGGGAAAATTTTGCGAGGGGAATGAATGAGACCCAATCATATTGACAGTCAGAGATAAAACACCTTAAATACTGTTCTAGAGATTGATTAGTCCTCTCAGTTTGACCATTAGTTTCAGGATGGAAGGCAGAGGAGAAGGACAGATCAATCTCCAACTTTTTACAGAAGGCTCTGCAAAACAATGAAACAAATTGTACCCCTCTGTCCGAAACAATATTGACAGGGACCCCATGGAGACGCAGGATGTGTTTGACAAACAAGGTAGCTAACGTCTTGGCATTAGGTAGTTTCTTGAGGGGCACAAAGTGGCACATCTTACTGAAGCGGTGTACTACCACCCACACCACCGACTTGCCTTGAGATGGAGGCAAATCGGTGATAAAATCCATGGAGATATGGGTCCAAGGTCTCTGGGGAATGGGCAAAGAACGTAGTAAGCCTGCTGGTCGGGACCTTGGAGTCTTGGACCTAGCACAATCCTCACAAGCAGCGACGTAGGCCTTAACGTCTTTAGGCAACCCAGGCCACCAATAGTTTCTGGCAATGAGGTGTTTGGTATCCAGGACGGAGTCATGATTTTCCCTAAGTACCCTTAGCCGGTATTGCAGGGGAACAAACAGCTTGTCCTCAGGAAGGTTCCCGGGAGCTGAACCTTGATCAGCCGCAATTTCAGAGACTAAATCAGAATCAATAGAAGAAATTATTATACCAGGAGGCAAAATACAAGCAGGATCTTCCTCCGAAGGAGGGCAGGCCATGAAGCTACGCGACAGTGCATCGGCCTTAATATTTTTAGACCCAGCCCTATAGGTAACCAAAAAGTTGAATCTGGTAAAAAATAGCGGCCACCGAGCTTGTCTCGGGTTTAGCCTCCGGGCAGATTCTAGGAAAACCAGATTCTTGTGGTCGGTAAGGACTGTTACCTGTGCCTAGCCCCCCCCCCCAGGAAGTGGCGCCACTCTTCAAATGCCCATTTAATGGCTAAGAGTTCGCGGTTGCCAATATCATAGTTACTCTCAGTGGGCGAAAACTTCCTGGAGAAGTAGGCACAGGGACGGAGATGGGTGAGGGACCTGGTACCCTGGGACAAGACAGCCCCCACTCCCACCTCGGATGCGTCAACTTCCACGATAAATGGCTCCATTTGGTTGGGCTGAACCAGCACCGGGGCCGAGATAAAGCACTTCTTAAGGACCTCAAAAGCCTGGACAGCCTCTGGGGGCCAGTGGAGGAGATCAGCACCTTTGCGAGTAAGGTCCGTAAGAGGCTTAGCGATGACCGAGAAGTTAGCAATAAATCTCCTGTAATAATTAGCGAACCCCAAGAAACACTGTAACGCCTTCAGGGAGGCAGGTTGGACCCATTCCGCCACAGCCTGGACCTTGGCGGGGTCCATGCGGAATTCATGAGGAGTGAGGATTTGACCCAAAAATGGTATATCCTGTACGCCAAACACACATTTTTCGGTTTTCGCAAACAGTTTGTTTTCCCGAAGGACCTGGAGCACCTTCCTGACATGCTTAATGTGGGAGAACCAGTCCTTGTAAAACACCAGTATGTCATCAAGGTACACTACAAGAAATACCCCCAGGTAATCTCTTAAAATCTAATTTATGAAATTCTGGAAGACCGCAGGAGCATTACACAACCCAAAGGGCATGACGAGGTATTCGAAATGACCTTCGGGCGTGTTAAACGCAGTCTTCCACTCATCCCCCTCTTTGATGCGGATAAGGTTATACGCACCCCGTAGATCAAACTTAGAGAACCATTGGACCCCCTGAACCTGATTAAAGAGATCAGGAATCAAAGGAAGGGGATACTGGTTCCTTACAGTGACCTTATTCAAGTTACGGTAGTCAATGCATGGCCTAAGACCACCATCCTTCTTCCCTACGAAGAAGAAGCCAGCACCTACCGGAGAAGTAGAGGGGCGAATGTAACCCTTGGCCAGGCATCCCTGGATATACTCTCTCATGGCTTTACGTTCGGGACAAGAAAGATTAAATATCCCACCCTTAGGGAGCTTAGCTCCTGGTACCAATTCGATAGCGCAATCGTATTCTCTATGAGGAGGTAACACTTCGGAGGCCTCCTTAGAGAAAACATCAGCGAAGTCCTGAACAAACTCAGGTAGCGTGTTCACCTCCTCAGGGGGAGAAATAGAATTAACAGAAAAACATGACGTCAAGCATTCATTACCCCATTTGGTAAGCTCCGCAGTATTCCAGTCAAACGTGGGATTATGCAACTACAACCAGGGAAGGCCTAAAACCAAATCGGACGATAATCCCTGCATCAACAGTACAGAACACTGCTCCAAATGCATGGAGCCAACAAGGAGTTCAAAAACAGGGGTATGCTGTGTAAAATAACCATTAGCAAGAGGAGTGGAGTCGATACCCACTACCGGGACAGGTTTAGGCAAATCAATTAAAGGCATAGCTAGAGACATGGCAAATTCCACAGACATGATATTAGTAGAAGACCCTGAATCCACGAAGGCACTGCCGGTAGCAGACCTACCCCCAAAAGAGACCTGAAAGGGAAGCAAGATTTTATTACGTTTCATATTTACGGGAAATACCTGTGCGCCCAAGTGACCTCCCCGATGATCACTTAGGCGTGGAAGTTTTCCGGCTGTTTATTCTTACGCCTAGGGCAGGTGTTCACTTGATGCTTGTCATCCCCACAATAGAAGCAGAGACCATTCTTCCTGCGGAACGCTCTACGTTGTCGGGGGGACACGGAGGCCCCGAGTTGCATAGGTACCTCCGAGTCTTCCGTGGAAAAGCGAAGCAACGGGACCTCGGGAGGCATCATGGGGGAGTCAGAGGGGAAAACACAAAAACGTTCAAGTTGTCGTTCCCTGAAACGTCGGTCAAGTCATACCGCTAAAGCCATAACCCTGGTCAAGGGAGTCAGAAGAGGGATAGCTAACTAGCAGGTCTTTCAGGGCGTTTGACAGACCCAACCTAAACTGGCACCTTAAGGCACGGTCATTCCACCGAGAAGCTACGCACCACTTCCTAAAGTCAGGACAATACTCCTCAACAGGTCTCTTACCCTGACGTAAGGTCACTAGATGACTCTCAGCAAAGGCAGTCCTGTCAGTCTCGTCATAAATGAGTCCGAGAGCAGAAAAGAAACGATCAACGGAGGAAAGTTCAGGGGCGTCAGGAGCCAAGGAGAAGGCCCAATCTTGGGGCCCTTCCTGGAGCCGGGACATAATAATACCCACCCGCTGGCTCTCAGAACCTGAGGAGTGAGGCTTTAAACGAAAGTAGAGCCTACAACTCTCCCGAAAGGAGAGAAAAGTCCTCCGGTCCCCTGAGAACCGGTCAGGCAACTTGAGGTGGGGTTCAAGAGGTGAGGTGAGGGGCACTACCATGGTAGCGTCAGGCTGGTTGACCCTCTGAGCCAGGGCCTGGACCTGTAGGGAGAGACCCTGCATTTGCTGGGCCAGGGTCTCAAGGGGGTCCATAGTAGTGTCAGGGACCAGGGTAGACTAGGTATATGGGCTTGTGATTATGTAGTGACGGGGTAGGGAAACGGACAAGTGAGCCCTAATCTACCCGCCACTCTGTCCCTGCCTACTTGCAACGACCCGCCCTAGGCGACGGGGTACAACTGCGCGGCGGTTCCTACGCTCAGTAAGTGCAAGAGACAAACAGACAAGGGAACACAAAGCAAAGGGAAATGGGGCAGTTGCCCACGGCAACACCGTGAGCAACAAGAGTGGTGAACGAGCCGAGTCAAACCAGGAGTGCACGAGGTACCAATCGCAGAGCAGGAGAGTAGTCAGAAAGCCAGGGTCAGTATGGAGCAGGATCAAATAGTCAGAAGCTGTAGCTGGGCCAGGAAACCACACGAGAAGAGTCACAAGCAAAGGAGGAACAGGAAAGGCAGGTATAAATAGACAGAGGGCGGGAGCTAGCTCCGTCTGGCCAGGCTGCGATAGGCTCTCCCACTCCTAAGCCTGCCATCCTGAGTGGTGGAAGCTGGAGTCAGTCTCAGAGACATAGACTCAGGTGCAGACTGATTACCTATGGGCGTATACACATAAGTTGTGCCTGGCAGATCCTTTACACCCTTAAGGTATTTATCTAGGGGTATAGTAAGTATTTTGACCCCACAATTTATCTATGGTTATAGTAAGCATTTTGACCCCACAGATTTTTGCTCAATTTAATGCATTGCAGGTGAAAAAAAAAACAAAAAACTTTTTTCATAAAAGTATCAGTTTGAAGACCGATTTCTTTGTAAAGCGAACATGAAAATGAAGAAACACACCACAAAATCTATCAACCTGTTTCTCCTGTTTTCAAAAATACCCACATTGTGGCCATAATTCGTTGCCTGGACACACGGCAGGGACCAAAAGGAAGGGAGCGCCGGAGGCTTTCAGGACTCATATTTTGCTTGAAAATAATTTCACTTTTTTCATAAAAGTGTCAGTTTGAAGACCGATTTCTTTATAAAGCGTAGTAAATCTACAGCAAACCTCAAAACAAGGTACGGCGAGACAAGGGGAGATCCCCAATCAAACTAGGAAACAACCTACAAGCGCACAAGCGCAAGGGACATGACATCCCAATAAAGTATAAAAGTAAATACCATGGATAGTAAAAAAATATATAACTTTATTAGTACATAACAATACATGGTATAACGATATTAGATATAATGAAAAATATGGCGGATCATATATCTAAAGGAGTAGCGATCTGGTAAAGATGACAACATACCATAAGGAACACAAGAATCAACCAACCTCAAACAACGTCCCAGTACTAACATGTCATGGATACAAGTAAAATGAAATGTCAATGAAAGAAGTTTATATGGCTATATATATGTTGGAAAAATAATGCCCGTTACAAGAAGTGCATAGCACAGATGAATAACGTGTATGCAAACCAACATATACAAATAAATGGCAGATAAAAAGAGTAAGAAATTCAGATACCTGTAGACATGATGAATGCAGGGGACGTGGAGAGATGGCACAGAAACGCCTCGAATTCTATCTGAATTTCTTACTCTTTCTATCTGGCATTTATTTGTATATGTTGGTTTGCATACACGTTATTCATCTGTGCTATGCACTTCTTGTAACGGGCATTATTTTTCCAACATATATATATAGCCATATATGCTTCTTTCATTGACATTTCATTTTACTTGTATCCATGGCATGTTAGTACTGGGACGTTGTTTGAGGTTGGTTGATTCTTGTGTTCCTTATGGTATGTTGTCATCTTTACCAGATCGCTACTCCTTTAGATATATGATCCGCCATATTTTTCATTATATCTAATATCGTTATACCATGTATTGTTATGTACTAATAAAGTTATATATTTTTTTACTATCCATGGTATTTACTTTTATACTTTATTGGGATGTCATGTCCCTTGCGCTTGTGCGCTTGTAGTTTGTTTCTTTATAAAGCGAACATGAAACGAAGAAACACACCACAACATCTATCACCCTGTTTCTCCTGTTTATGTTACTAAAAATATTTTATAAAAGTGTAAAAATAAAAAGGTAGAAGTTACAAAAACAAAAAATGCTTTTTTTTCCCTCTATCATGACAGGTGGATATTGTATGAAACTGGTCGTCATCTGCTGGTTGTTGGGTTTTTCCTGTGCATTCGTTAACACTGTATTGGTATTGTCGTTAACGTTTTGGGGACAAAATATTATTGACCATTTTTTCTGTGACCTCGTCCCTTTGCTAGAAATTGCAAGTACAGAAACCTACATGGTCCAACTTGAAGCTTCCTTACTATTTATACCTGTAGTCATTATGCCGACCATCATAATCATTATCTCTTATGGTAAAATTGCATCTGTCATCTTAAGGATTCCATCCGGTACAGGTAGGCAGAAAGCCTTCTCCATCTGTAGCTCCCACCTCACTGTGGTCTCCATATTTTACTGCTCTCTGTTCACTGCTTATGTCACTGCTTATGGGCAGTGTTAGAAGCATCCCAGCCTCTAACGAGCGGTCTAGGGTTCAAGTGGAATAACAATATAACACTTACTAGAAGCTGCAGCAACATGGAAGACATCATACAGAAGTAATGAGCAGTGTAGCTGTGAATCCAGAACTGCAGAGATATGTCACATTTACTAGAAGCAGCAGCAGCAACTGCAGCATGGAGGACATTATAGACCAGTAATGAGCAGTGTAGCTGTGAATCCAGCACTTGGGTGAGATATAACAATTACTAGAAGCTGTAGCATCATTTTTGTGTGTGTCTCTGCCTCTACCTTACTCTGCTCATGCTTTCTCCTCCATCTCCCTCTCCATAGACTAACCTGATCTTTTAGTGATAGTATATCTCGTCTCTGCCTCACTAAATACGGATTTTAGGTGTAAATTCAGAGTGAGTGAACAGTTAGGACGGAGGATAGGAGGAAAGGATTCTGAAACATGGAAAAACAAATATTTTTCTCTAATAAGATATATAATTTTTTTTTATATCAACTTGAACCAATAGGCCGGATTCACACGAGCATGTTCAGTCCGTGATATACAGTCCGTATTTCCCGGACAGAACACAGTGCAGGGAGCCAGGCTCCTAGCATCATATTTATCTATGACGCTAGGAGTCCCTGCCTCTCCGAGGAACTACTGTAGTGTACTGAAAGCATGTTTTCAGTACGGGACAGTTTTCCCGCAGCGAGGCAGCGACTCCTAGCGTCATAGATAACGATGACGATAAGAGCCCAGCTCCCTGCAGTCTGCTCAGTCCGGGAAATACTGCCAACATAAGGACCGTATATTCCGGACTGAACACGCTCGTGTGAATCCGGCCTTAATTTGTGGGAAAGAATTGAAGCAACAGTTGCATTTTAATAATACTGATATAAGAGGCTGTAATGTCCGTGGCAGCTCCAACCTCCCGCTGACAGCCGCAGCCACGAGTCAGAAAGCGCTGACCCCAGCCTTCTCCTCAGGAGACGCCAGCGCTTGCATCCACTCACCTCTGCCGGATCCCGTAGGGTGCATGCGCACGCTCGTCTTCGCTCTTACAGGGACGACCTTTGACCCGTGAGTACCCTGGACTATAAGAGGGCTCCAGCCCCCTAGTTCGATGCCTGAGTGTTGTTGTGTATCCCTTAGTCTGTCTATGCAAATTGGTCCCTTAGTGTTTCCTGCTCCCAGTCTTTCCCGTTCCTGCTCCTGTTCCTATATCCCGATCTAGTGCCGTGCTTGCTATTGCCATGCCGTGCTGGATACCACGCTTGACTGCCTACCCACGCCTGTCGTCCACCTGCTGCCTAGTTCCTGCCAAGCTACTGTCCGTGCTGCCACAGGTATCCTATATACGAACTATATACATTGTCCTGCACCCTGTTGGCCAGCTGCCTTACCACCAAGGCGGTACGACCTAGTGGGTCCACAGACCCTTCGTGACAGTACGCTCAGGCCATGGACCCCGCTTGCCCGTTCAAAACTATGACGACGACACAAGAGATGTGAGCGGATATGCTGGACCTCCGGTCCTGAGAGGACCAACTCCTCCAGGCGTTGAACATTCTTGCACGTCGGCAGGAGGCACAAGCTGCTTTTCCTCCTACTACACCTCCTGGCAATATTGTTCCTCCTACTACACCTCCTGGAGATGTGGATCCTCCGTCTACACCGCTTGGCAGTATTGACCCACGTGTTTCTTTGCCCATTCCTGACCGCTACGATGGAGAAGCAAGTGCCTGTCGTGGTTTCCTTAATCAATGCCAGATCCACTTCAGCTTGTATGCTAGGATATTTTCGTCTGATGGCGCCAGGACTGACAGTACGCTCAGGCCATGGACCCCGCTGGCCGGTTCAAAACTATGACGACGACGCAAGAGATGTGAGCGGATATGCTGGACCTCCGGTCCTGAGAGGACAAACTCCTCCAGGCGTTTAACATTCTTGCACGTCGGCAGGAGGCACAAGCTGCTGTTCCTCTTACTACACCTCCTGGCAATATTGTTCCTCCTACTACACCTCCTGGAGATGTGGATCCTCCGTCTACACCGCTTGGCAGTATTGACCCACGTGTTTCTTTGCCCATTCCTGACCGCTACGATGGAGAAGCAAGTGCCTGTCGTGGTTTCCTTAATCAATGCCAGATCCACTTCAGCTTGTATGCTAGGATATTTTCGTCTGATGGTGCCAGGGTCGCGTTCATCATTTCTCTCCTCACCGGAAAGGCCCTTGCTTGGGTGAACCCTGTCTCGGAGAGACAAGGACCAGAGACCCGTGACTTCCCTGCCTTCCTTCGGACGTTTCGCATGGTGTTTGAGGATCCCGGCCGGGTCTCATCTGCAGTGGCTTCTTTAATTGACCTGCTCCAAGGAGACACCTCCGTGAGTGAATACACCATCCACTTCCGCACCCTGGCGGGAGAGCTCGCATGGAACAATGAGGCTCTGGTGGCTGCATTCTGGCACGGACTATCTTCCAGAATTAAAGACGAACTTGCCGCCCTGGATTAGCCGTCTACCCTGGATGACCTCATCCTTCTCTCTGCCCGGATTGATATGCGGATCCGTGAACGCCTCCAAGAGGTTCGACTGGAGGGAGCCCTTCCTGATCTGGTCCCTACGTTGCAGCAACCCCTGCTGCCCTCAGATGCCGATCCTCCTGAAAAGTCGGTAATAACGGACCATTATAAGTTATCCACCCAAGAGAGACTACGCAGACGCACATCTGGACTTTGTCTTTATTGCGGCCTCGTTGGCCACCTGGTGCGCCTGTGTCCCCAAAAGTCCCAAAACCTAGGATTTCTTGGAGTGACGACCCTGGGTAAGGATGGACTTCCGTCTAAATTATCCATACCAGTGACTATAGTGGTCGGCGAGAGAACGCATCAGGTCTCTGCGTATCTGGACTCTGGATCGGCTGCTATTTTTATCCACAGAGATCTGGTGGATCGTCTGCAATTAACCACCACCCTCCTGGAGAGCCCGTTGACAGTTGCCTCAGTGAATGGTCTACCTCTGCCAGACCCAGTTATTGCTGTGACCAAGCCACTGAGGCTCCAAGTGGGAGCTCTTCACACCGAACTCCTGTCGTTCTATTTCCTATCCAAAGCCATTAATCCTGTGTTGCTGGGCCTGCCTTGGCTCCGTCTACATGCTCCAGTTCTGGACTGGAATTCTGGAGAGGTTCTACAGTGGGGCCCTAAGTGTCAAGGTCGTTGCCTGGTGAGGATTCGTTCGGCTCAGCCTTCGCTGCCTCGGTCACTGGCAGGATTGCCGGGTCATTATGCCGCCTTTTCAGACGTCTTCAGCAAGAAGGAGGCGGAGACTTTGCCTCCACATCGGGCGTATGACTGCCCTATTGAACTGATACCTGGTGCATCCCTTCCCCGTGGTAGGGTATATCCTCTCTCCTTGCCAGAGACTCTGTCCATGTCCGCCTATGTGAAGGAGAACCTAGAAAGGGGCTTCATACAAAAGTCTTCCTCCCCGGCAGGAGCCGGGTTCTTCTTCGTCAAAAAGAAAGATGGCTCTCTTCGCCCTTGCATCGACTACCGTGGTCTTAACCAGATCACGGTAAAGAATAAATATCGGCGTGGCCTGGACATGGAACTGGTGAGACGCGTGGTGTAAGAGCTCCTGCTCTCCGACTGCTCCCAAACCCGATTAACAGCGTCTATTTGCGACACACATCGCACTAATGCGAAGGGGATCACGCACCAAACCCCCGACACCCGCAAGAAGCGACCAGACAAGAACGAGGAGCGGTATACCTCATTATTTCGCGGATTCAGGCCTGCCTGCATCTCCGGCCCGGCTTTCCAAGATGGCGGACCGCACTGGCACCTCAGGGACGCCGCCTCGGGGAACGGCAACTCCTCCAGGACAGCCGCAGCATAGCTCGTTGGAACCTCAGAGGGGTGAGTCAGCCTCTAACCCGATATTACATCGTAGTATGAGCCCTGAGCTGCAGGCTTTAACGACACAAATGGCGGCCATACCCACTAAACAAGATATGGAGGGCTACATTTCCCGCCTTGAAGCGGTCTGCAAAAACGAGATCCGTTCCCTCAAAGAGGACATTACACATATTAATGAATCGGTGGAAGCTATTGAAGTGCAAACACAGGAGCTGCAGCAGCATCAGGCCTCCCAACAAATTTTATTGGATCAACACTCTACACATATACAAATGCTGTTTGATATGGCGGATGATGCAGAGAACAGAAATAGGAGAAACAATATTAGAGTCAGGGGTATCCCAGAAGCTACGGGGCCCCAGGATCTCGTTCACACGTTGCAGGGGATATTTAACATGTTGCTGGAAAGACCTGCGGATTCTCCGGTGGAAATTGATAGAGCTCATCGCACCCTGGGCCCAAAAAGCACGGATTTGGCCAGACCGCATGATGTGGTGTGTAGAATCCACTATTTCCAACTTAAGGAATCTATCATGAGGCAAGCCCGTAACAGGGGTACACTGGACTTTGACGGGGCTCCAGTGCTATTACTGGCAGATCTTTCTGGGTCCACTTTAGCAAAAAGGAGAGCTCTGAGACCCCTATTGGTCGCACTCAGGGAAAAAGATATCCAGTATTCATGGGGATACCCCTTCCAACTGCAAGTTCGCCGGGGATCTTCCTTGTACACAGTCCATTCACCGGAAGATATTCCTGATTTCCTCGCGGCACTAGATCTCCCACAGATTTCCATCCCAGAGTGGCCGTATTTTCCTCCCATACCACAACGCACACCAAGACGAAATCACCGGATGGATCACTCCTCGACCCCTGCGAGACGCAGAAGAGTGCAGATCCCAGGAGTTCCCGCTCATGACTCTCAGGAATCTTGAGATGGCTCCTTTGATGCATCGCCGGCGGCCTCTATGGTGTCTTACTGAGTTATACAGCGGTTAAGACAGCCACGGTCGCATATGTTGGACTCAGTTTCGCGGGTCCCGAGAAATTGCCCCCCGGCCAGACATTTTACAAGACTGGCCTGCCCGACAGAACTGTCTAGATGAAGCACAGATGGTGACTACCTCGACGTCGGGCCTGACCAGGTCAAGATTGCTGGAATAAGATGCTGGAACATTACGCTCCGCTGACAAGGAGTGGTTGGGGTTACTATTTTACTATTTTACTGTTTTATGCTCTAATATGCTGCATTGGAGAGGGGGGAGAAGGGGACTGAATTGGGGATTTATGTGTGCATTACAGATTAGAACAAGCAACAAGTAAGGGATCAGGGTTGCATTCCCCCTTTCTGACGGAGCTAATGGCATATAAATAGATCCAGCATGATAGGCTCTGGAGTAGCACACAAGCCCCCCCAGGATGAGAACATGAGAACCTAGTCGGGATTATATAAATAATGGTATAGTCGGAATAGCAGTGGATATACGTACTTATATGGTAAGGAGAACCATCTAGACACAATATAGGTTATAGTAGCTAAGGGGCAGATCCCCTTAATAAAGATCAATGGTGCTAGGCTTATAAGAGCCAGTTACGGGTTGCTGGTTCATTGTTGTGTGATAATGTGATAATATACATGAGTGTCTATACAAGGAGTCAGGCATTTGGGAGTTGGTTGGGAGCTTCCTTCTTCCATAGTCCAGTCAAACCCACACTTAGGGCGTGTTCGGTTGAACACTTTACTTTAATTTCTTTCCCCTAAACAGAGTAGTTTTGGGGCTGGATCACTGTCTGTAGTGAATCCATTAGTTCACTTACTCTTTCTTTTCCTGTCTCCTCTTACACTTCCTCCTCTTTCCCAGATGGAGCCTTTAAAATGTTGCTCATTAAATGTTCGGGGATTTAATACCCCGCAAAAACGCACGCAAATTCTACATCATATGCACAAACAACGTGTTCAGATTTTACTTTTGCAGGAGACTCATTTCAGGACTGATCATGTACCCACTCTGAAACATCGATACTATACGCAGTGGTTCCATAGTACCAACCCTGACGCGAAATCCAGAGGAGTGAGTATAGCTATACATAAATCTCTTCCGGTCTGGGTTGTTGCTACCCAATATGATACTCAGGGGCGTTATGTATTTTTGAAGCTAAGAATATGTGAGCGACTGTTCACTGTGGCGAACTTGTATCTTCCTAATCATGACCAGGTGCGCGTATGCAGGAGTTACTTAACGGAACTCTCCAAATTTGCAGAAGGCCTATTGGTAACTGCAGGAGATTTCAATTTCACAATGGACAGGGTTGCAGATTCCTCCTCGGGCAGATCCTCGGTTCCCGCTTCTCAATTGGCTTCCCTTAAATCTAAACTGTTTGGTATGCAAATGGTGGACATTTGGCGGATTTTCAACCCCCAAACACGGGATTACACCTTTTTTTCTCCAGTGCATGACATGTACAGCAGGATAGATTTGTTTCTTATTAGTCATCATCTACTTTCCTGGTCCCCGAAGTCTCAGATTGGAACTATGATTTGGGCGGATCATGCGCCGGTTTACTTGTCTCTTATCTTCCCAGATACTAAACAGCGGGAATGGCATTGGCGGTTGAACCCCCATCTTTTACGGGATGCGGTTTGCCAAACGGCAATTAACAAATCCATCTCGGAGTTTCTGGAACATCATGAGGAGGACTCCACCCCTCTGCCGGTTCAGTGGGAGGCGTTGAAAAGTGTATTAAGAGGTATATTTATACAGCAAGGCTCGAGATTGAAGAGGGAACGGGCTTTCAAAATTGATAAGCTCTTGTCCCAGATACAGACTTTAGAGACCACTCACAAGCAGTCCCAACTACCCAAGACTTTAGCAGAGCTACTAGAAGCTCGAAATTCGCTGAGGAATTTATTAGATCAGGCGCATGCGTCGTTTCGAGACCGGATGAGGCGTTTCGCATATGAACATTCTAACAAATGCGGGAGGGCATTAGCTAATTCATTACACCCACGGGCCCCTCAATCCTTTATACCGGCGATTAAAACAACACAGGGTAAGGTCAAAGATAAGCCAGAAGACATTGTTAATACATTTAAGGATTACTATCAGGCCCTATACAACCTCAGGGGGCCTTTGGCAGACATGTCTCCAAGTGCCCTTCAACTAAGGATTGATTCCTATGTTGAACAGACGGCGCTGCCGACTTTGGAGGAGACCGAGACGGCCTCACTAGGGGAGTCCTTCTCGGAATCTGAAATACAGGCAATCATAAAGTCAGCTCCATCGGGTAAAAGCCCGGGTCCGGATGGATTCCCGGCGTCCTTTTACAAAACCTTTGTTAAAAAACTTCTCCCCTATATGACTAAGGTATATAATGCAGTTACAACCTCCGTGCCATTCACTCCGCAAACGCTGGCGGCAACCATCACTGTGATCCCCAAACCAGGGAAAGATCCCTCGGCATGTTCTAATTACCGTCCAATCTCCCTGATAAATGTAGATGTAAAACATTATTCTAAGGCTATTGCTAATAGACTAGCCCCACTCCTACCACGTTGTATACACAGAGATCAGGCGGGATTTGTTCGACATAGAGAGGCTAGGGATAATACCAATAAAACCACTCTCTTAATATCCTATGTCCTGAAAAAGTCTCTACCCACATGTTTAATATCGGTTGACGCGGAAAAAGCCTTCGATAGGGTACACTGGGGGTTCCTGAAGTCGGTGTTGACCCAGGTTGGGATCGGCCCCATTATGCTAGATAAGATACTGTCCCTATACCAGACACCTACTGCAAGGGTTAGGGCAAACTGAATACTTTCCACAACATTCTCGATTGCTAACGGCACTAGACAGGGTTGCCCCTTGTCACCATTGCTTTATGTCATCACGATGGAGCACTTAGCGGTGGCTATACGTAATTCCCCAGATATAACAGGGATAGAAATAGGTAGAGATTGTCATAAATTGGCCCTATATGTGGATGATCTATTGCTCTTCGTGACAAACCCGGTGATCTCCCTACCAGTACTCATTAGAGAATTCGAAGTATTTGGCCAGGTCAGCAATTTTAAAGTAAACTATACAAAAACTGAAGCACTCAACATCTCCTTATCTTCTGAGACGCTGGAGCTTTTAAAGTCATCCTTTAATTTTAAATGGCAGGCGAGGTCAATCAAATATTTGGGAGTTCAGATTCTCAGGGATCTGGTGGATCTTTTTACTCTCAATTATCAGCCGTTACTACAAGCCACTCTCAAAAATCTACTTTCATATGATCGAGCGCAGCTCTCATGGTTTGGCCGCATCAATGCAATCAAAATGGACATCCTCCCTCGGTTTTTATACCTGTTTCAGGCTCTCCCAGTATTAGTCCCTGGAACATTTTTTAAGGCATTGGAAAAAGCTTTTCGGAAATTTGTGTGGGGCACATTGAGGCCACGCCTTAATATGAAATCATTATCCCGTCCAAAATTGAAGGGAGGAGCGGGACTCCCGGACTTGGTCACTTACCATCAGGCCACAGTACTTGCAAGGGTGGTGGACTGGTTTCATAATGGACCCAAGAAACAATGGGTAGAGATTGAGCAATCTATAGTCGCGCTCTCACTTAGATCGTTGCCATGGATTCTTCCTGATTATAGGCCGGCACTTGCGACCCTGCCCTTGCTGACCCAGCACTGCCTCACTCTATGGGACAGACTGATGGTTAGAAAGGGCCTTTCACATAGACCCGGACTCCTTAGCCCGCTGTTTGATAACCCAGAATTTTTACCAGCCGTTAATAAGAAAGAGTTTTTGATTTGGTCTTCTTCTGAAAACACGAGATTATGTCAGGTAATGTCGGAGGGGGGGAGGCTCCCTTCTTGGTCCGAGTTGCGAGGAACTTGCCCGGGGAGGAAGCTTTCTTGGATGGAGCATGCTCAATTGTCCAACTTTTTACGCTCGGCGCTACCGGGTGGGATACATATCAGCAATGGCACAGCGTTTGAGTCGTTGTTGCTTCAAACTGAGCCTCCGGATCGGGTGATATCTAACTTCAGATTATGAAAAAAAAAAAAGAATAAATATCCATTGCCACTGATCTCCAAACTGTTTGATCGAATACGTTGTGCAAATTTTTTTTCCAAACTAGACCTGCGTGGGGATTACAACCTAATCCGGATTCGTCAGGGCAATGAATGGAAAACTGCATTTAACACCCGTGATGGACACTATGAGTATCTAGTAATGCCCTTCGGCCTGTGTAATGCTCCCGTGGTCTTCCAAGAGTTCGTTAATGACATTTTCCCTGACCTCCTATACGTTTGTGTTTAAATTAGGAACGAAAAGTTCTAGTTAGGGACTCGCAAGGCACTGGGGACCCTTGACGTTGAGTTGTGAGCTTTGCGTATTTTGGCCAAAATAGCAACTAATACCCCATGTTTTATGGATATATTTTTTACTATGTATACTACTTTTTTTCAGGACGCAGCCAGGTCTTATATGCTGGGAGGGCATGATGTGCTGGCGTTCGGTTTGGCATGCAGAGCAGCCCACTTTAGCTAACAGTAGCAGTGTTACAAATAGGCTGTTATTCGGCAAAATATGCTATGCCTGATGACCAGCACATTATCCCTCCACATATTACACATAGTACTGACACCCCATGTACTATTCACAGCACTGACCCCTATTCATCACATTTATTTATTATTTATTTTTATTACATTATCACACAGTTCTGAAACTTTCATACATACACATTTCTTTTTTACCATACATTTCACACCCTAGCACAACACTAACACTGACACTCATTTATCACACACCTTTGAGCACTTAGTTCGCCACTCCCCTCAAGACCAGTGGGAGTGGCTATCACTATTTAATACACACTCCTTCTGCAGCATTTTTTGATCTGTCTGCGTCCTGCTGGGAACGGGTTTTCACCCACCCACCTACCTAGTAAGTATGGCATTTTCTGTGGTTTTGATGTTATCTATGTCCCATTTTTCTGCTTACGTTTGTGTTGTAGTCTACATTGATGACATCTTGATTTTCACCCCAGATCCGGTGACACACGAGAGACATGTCCGTCAAGTTCTGCTACGGTTAAGGGAGAATCGTCTGTACACCAAGTTGGAAAAGTGCGTATTTGACAAGAATGCTCTACCATTCCTGGGCTACATCGTCTTGAATCGAGGTCTCGAGATGCATCCTGAGAAGGTAAAGTCTGTCCTGGAGTGGCCACGCCCTCAAGGCTTGAGGGCCATACAGCGCTTCTTGGAGATGTTAATTTTGTAATAAAAATAAATTAATAAGGGAATTCCACCATGTTTATTGGGCAAAAGAGGGGTACCCTTTTAGAAAAGATGACCGATCCAGACGTCATATTGTTCGGCTCTGCAAGGTGAACGAATGGACGCCTAGCTCGCGTCCATCGGACCCACGGTTCTGTTTCAAATCCGTGTCATAATCCGGCCATTATACTGTATGGTGCAGCTATGGGGGGCATTACAATGTATGGTACAGCTATGGGGGTATTATATAGTATTGGGCAGCTATGGGGACACAGACCCTTGAAATTTTTTAGGGTAGGTCATAGTGTCAACTGCTACAGGTGTGAGAAGTTTGATGGCTTTGTGGCGGTTTGCTTTTAAGACAATTTTTTTATTAGAGGTAAATTGTAAATGTGCGTAAAAATAGCCGTCGCTCACAAGGCTTTTGTGGTCCAAGCGCGCGTTACAGAACTCTGAATTTTTTAGGCTAGGTCAGAGTGTCAAGAGCTAGATGTGTAACAAATATTAGGTATATTCAACAGTTAGTTTTTAAGATATACATTTTTTTATAAAAATAAATTGAAGCCGTGTGTAGAAACAGGCGTCGCTAACGAGGATTTTCCTCGCTAACCGCGGGACGTATCGTCACGAGTCTTGGCGTACATACTCAGGAGGTGGTGACGTATAATGGCTTCGGGGCTCGTAGCTCCACATTGAGCAGTTACGGAAAAATGTTGGTAAAACTATCAATATTAAGCTCTAAATAAGTAAATTCTGCCAGGTTTATGGGGCAAAAGAGGAGTCCCCTTTTAGAAAAGACGACCAAGTCAAGTGTCGTATTGTTCAGCTTTGCAAGGCGAACGAATGGACGCCTCGGTCGATTCCGTCAGACTCGCGGTTCGTTGCTGGTTGCGAAATGCTCTGGGACAGCATTGTGGAAAATGATTATTTATACCCATTTTAGTGAAAAAGGCCTACATTTTTGGCCCGCTGCCCGGGCTACATCTGTCCTGCTGGCCTGAGTTTTTATATGAAAGGTCAGAGTGTCAAAGGCTAGATAAAAATTAGGCCTTTTGCACTACTAGTATTCATAATATCGTTTATTTATTAGAATTAAATCGCAAATTACGCACTCTGTGCGTAAAACAGGAGCAGCTAAAGAGGCTTTGGGGGGCTAAGAATGCGACGCAGACCCTTGAAATTTTTTAGGGTAGGTCAGAGTGTCAACTTCTACAGGAGTCAGAAGTTTGATGGCTTTTAAGACATTATTTTTCAATAGAACAAAATTGTAAACGTGCGTAAAAATAGTCGTCGCTCACAAGGCTTTTGCGGTCCAAGCGCGCGTCACAGAACCCTGAATTGTTTTAGGCTTGGTCAGAGTGTCAAGGGCTACATATCTAACAAATATTAGGTATATTCAACTGCTAGTTTTTATGATATAATTTTTTTTATAAAAATAAATTGAAACCGTGTGTAGAAAAAGGTGTCACGAGTCTTGGCGTACATACTCAGGAGATGGTGACGTATAATAGTTTCGGGGCTCATAACTCCCCATTGAGCGGTTATGGAAAACTTTTGTTAAAACTATCAATATTTAGCTCTAAATAAGGAAATTCCGCCATGTTTATGGGGCAAAAGAGGAGTCCGCTTTTAGAAAAGACAACCGAGTCAGGTTGACTTTGATGTAAAGGCCTTGTATACTTGATTAAAAGTTTACTTTGTGTTGTAATACAAGTGTTGTTTTTTTTTTTCATCTACGTTTGAATGAAGGCCTGGTCCACACGTAACGGAATTTGATCAGCAATTGCAGCAGACTTTCCGCTGCTGAAATTCCGTAGACTTACCTGTGTCTTTGGGCGCACAGTTTTAGGTGTAAATTAGGCCATAAAGTGTGGTTTATGTACTTTGTTAGCATTGAGGGGATGAGATGTTATACCAACTGCAGGGTCCCCTTTGTTTTTGGGATTGTCTTTTTTGGGCCAGTTGCGTATTTGGTTCGATAAATAATCTAAGCGATTGTGTCCAAGCTTGGTGGCTTTTTTCTCTATAAGGTCTTGTTCGATTTTAAAGATTCTATTAGTAATGTTAAGATTTATATGTCAATAATCTGGGTGTTGGTTGTATATATGAAGGCGATCTATTATTTTTTCAATGGTGGTGTAATATGTACATACTGGGACAATAGGGGTTGGGGAAATAGTAGGACTGCGTCTGCCAAGGAGGGCATTATTGTAGCCTTGTATATACTTGTGGACAGCTGCTCAAGGCCCAAATAGAGTCTGACTAAGTTTCTGTCAGAGAAGATGAAAAGCACTAATGTCTCCCCAACAAGAGGCAATCTAGAATAACACTTTCAGGTTAAAGGTATGAAGCTCCTCTTCCACTAAATGTTGACCAGTGCTAATAACTAAATAATAAGTAAGATGAACAGTGATTACCAATCTGACAGGTTAGGTTAGGTTGGTGGATGTACTTTGATTTGCAGTGCAACCACTCACGTCTCAGCTCATCACATTAATGTCCCAGTGGCCTCTCAATTCTCTGGTGTGCAGAGTCTCTTGTGGCTTGAATGCTGTCTAACTGGATGACAGGGTAAAACCTTGGGAAGAATCGGGAAGACTGCAACATCAGTGATCTGTAGCCACAACGAGAGTTTGGCTTGGCTGGTCCAGGCCGAGGTCATAATAAAGTGGCAAGAGGTCATCTGGTCTTTTATTATTCTTGAGAGAGACATTGACTGTGAAGGGCAGGCCAAATGGAAATAGCCAGTGGTATAGCATACTTTTTGCCTTTAATGCATCAGTTACCTGTTTTAGTTGTCTGCATTTGCTGAGAGTCACAGGAGAGATGTCTCAAAAGATGGACAACTTTATTCTTCATTAGTCAATTTAATAAGCTTTCTGGAGCTTTTCGTCTTGGTAAATGGAGTTTAGGAGTCTGCATAATACACCCCATCGCTGGTCACCCTCTTTTGAGTCCGGTATGTGGTCTGCACCCCAAGGATGTTGCATGTTTTGGGCTTAGTAGTGCTTTTTAGGATGGCATGGGTAGTGTCCGTAATAGACTTTATAGAAATACACTCTGGTGTTCTTCTTAGATGTAGGCTATTTATTAGTACCCTATTGCGCTAGCAGACAAAAAATTATATTTAAGTGCAATCTAAATACATTGACTTAAGGACGATTGCCACATATGATATTTTTATAAAATGATTCCTGCACAGCTTTCTTAATGTCTGTATTTCTCAGACTATATATAATGGGGTTGATCAATGGGGTAAGCACAGTATAGAACAGAGATAGGATCTTACTGATGGTCGATGTCTGTCCTCTTGTTGGAGCAACATAAGCAGTGAACAGAGAGCAATAAAATATGAAGACCACAGTGAGGTGGGAGCTACAGGTGGAGAAGGCTTTCTGTCTGCCAGTACTAGATGGAATCCTTAAGATGACGGACATAATTTTAACATAAGAGATCATGATTATTAAGGTCGGCATAATAACTCCGGGTATACCTAGTAAGGAAACTTCAAGTTGGAACATGTAGGTTTCTGTACTTGCAATTTCTAGCAAAGGGACGAGGTCACAGAAAAAATGGTCAATAATATTTCGTCCACAAAAGGTTAACGTTAATATCATTACAGTGGTAACAAATGCAACAGAAAAACCCAACAACCAGCAGATGACGAGCAGTTTCATACAATACGGACATGTCATGATAGAGGTGTAACGGAGGGGGTTACAGATGGCCACATATCTGCCATAAAACATCACTGTGAGGAGAAAACATTCACAAGCTTCTGAAGTACAAAATAAATAAAACTGAGTAATGCAACCAGTAAAAGTGATGCCCCCCCCCCCCCATTATTCAGTAGAATGTGGAGCATTTCAGGGACAATATCTGAGATCAACAAGATGTCACTGATGGACAATTGTGAGATAAAGAAGTACATTGGAGTGTGGAGGTTTTTGCTGATGGACACCAGGGTGATGATCAGGAGGTTCCCACATATTGTAAAACAGTAAATCCCAATAAAAAGACCAAAGAGAAATAATCTAACATTGACTGCCTTGAAATCCTAAGAAAAAAATCTCTGTCACCTCAGTCACATTCTTCTCCTGCATTTAGAATAATAACGTAGATCTCATGTTAAAGGACCAGTGTCACGAAAAAATTTTTTTTCGATCAATTTGACTTTAGTGTGTTCTTAAACATTTTTGTATTTATTTGTGTGTTTGTGTTTTACTTTTTTTTATTTTTTCACTTTTTCTTCCCTATGGGGGCTGCCATTTTTTTTTCCATTTCTGTATGTGTCGATTAACGACACATACAGACATGGAATACGGCAGCTACAGCCCCATAGTGAATGCGAACGGGGCCCGTTGCATCCACTATGCTGGTCGCCGTCTGTCTGGGAACGGCGCATGCGCCGCTCCCACAGGGTCCAGGTTGAAATGTGCGACGTCCGGCGCCATTTTCCTGTGGACCGGAAGTCGCGGCCGGAAAGTAAGATTACTACTTCCGGTCGCGGCTTCCGGACTTGTGCACTTGGAGCGGCGGTAGCAGACGGAGCGGACGGACAGGAGGGAGCGGCGGCTGCAGGAGCAGGTAAGTTATTTCTATGTATGTTCGTGTTTTAGTGTGTGTTTACTACTGTATGTTAACCTACTACACTGTGTGTTAGCTCAAAAAATGGCGACACACAGTGTAGGAGGTTTGACCATTCAATCCCCTCGTTTTTCCCGGCACTAGCGAGGATAAAGGAGGGGGGATTCTGAGAGCTCACTAGAGCGAGTGAGTTTTCTCAAATTTTGCAGCATAAAGCAATGTGGTTGCTTTACCATATGCAATGCTGCAATTTTGGGAATTGCTCCATCTAGTGACCAGCGCTGGGAAATATTATAAATTAGAATCTAATTTATAATATTTCCTGACTCGTGAAAAAAATAAAAAAAATTAGAACAATGTCTAATCACCTATACACTAACTGTTTAACTAAAAAAAAAAAAATGTTTTTCTAGCGACACATTCCCTTTAAGTCAATATATTCAGAATATAACATCGCTATATTTATAATAAACTAAAATAAATAATTCCTTATATAATAAACCCACAACTTGAGTTCATGCCTGTTCCTCTTTATAATGACCTTCAATGCAAAATACAAGTAAAGTGGTTGCCCTTACTCTAACAGGTCATTGTTCTACTTATCTTTAAGACAGAAGCATAAATGAAATAAAAGTTCATTAAAAAAATCATTTTGTCCAGGGCTTATCAACAGGATTAGAAAATTAGATAATTTACAATAATCAATAATAGTCAGTAAAACACTTACATCAGGTCTATCTTCTGAAACAATCATTTCCTTGTAGATAAAACATGCAATTGCAATTACAATTTTGAAGAGAAGAAGATCTGAGGACTGTACAAGATCAGAGGCTTTCTAGTGTAATGAAGTTGTGTGATATAATATATAGTGATCAGACACATGGTCATAGTAATAATATATGAAGCATAAAGTGATGACTACCTGTATATATACACAGAATGAACACAGGTGACGTGTAGATCAACTCTATGGAGATGGTTTCTTCGTTGTCTCCTGAGCTTCTGTTGAGGGAAGAAAATAAAAATAAACTTATTTATCATTAATTTTTACTTTACTTTCTTGATTCGCAGATCAAATAATTTCATCCTTATGGAAATAAAGTTTAACATTAAGAGGAAAAAGTTCACAAAGTAAAAAACTGATTAGAAGAGGAAACTTTTGTTTAGTAAAAGTAAAAAGTTTGAGTATTTTTGCACTCAAATTGTCCATATAGATTAACACTAAATAATTAATAATAAAGAATATTAAAAATAATCATAAGCCTCATGTACACGGACATAATACGGCTCTAGACTCCCGGCAAGTTGTACAGAGGCCCAATATGACATCAATAGTATTATATGGGACGTTACTACACTTTTTTATGCCTTTGATGTCATACAGAAGTTTTTTTCTGTTGGATGCCGACATCAAAAAAGCGTGTTTCTCATTACATCAGATGAAATATTATAAAGCAATGCTTCTAGGGTGGGATAGCTTCATAATATGGTGCCATGTGGAGGCACTCTACCATGGCACATGCAGAAATGGAGTGCCTATGGCTCTGTATGAACTCCAAAGACAGAGCTCAGTCCTGTGCATAAGACATGTGCAGTGATGGTGAAGTTTTGTCCTAGTTGAATATTACAGATATAGCATACCTTCTCTTGAATTTGATAACTTGCTTTAGTGTGATTATGTAGCGTCCATGGCCGCGGGCCGTCGGGTTCCCTCACCTCCCGACGCCCGCAGCCATAGATCCGTGAGCGCTGGTCGCCGTCTCCCTCCTAGGAGACGCCAGCACTCACTTCCGCTCTGTTCGGCTGTGTCCTGTAGGGTGCGCGCGCACGCTCGCGCGCGGACTTAAAGGGCCAGCGCGCGCTAATAGGAAATCGTCATCATCATCAACTGCCACGATTTCCTGGTCTATAAGAAGGCCCCTGGCCTTCTAATCCTTGCCTGAGCGTTGTTAGTTTTCCCAGTCTGTCTTGCAAATGGTCCCTTAGTGTTTCCCGTTCCAATTGTTACCCGTGCCTTGTTACCCATTCCTGTTTCCCATGCTGTGCCTTAGTATCATGACGTGCCACGTCCTGTGTCATCTTCCACGTCCGGAGGAATCCGCCACATCCTGTGTCATCTGCCACGTCCGGAGGAATCCACAACGACCTGTGTCATCTGCCACGTCCGGAGGAATCCGCCACGTCCTGTGTCATCTGCCACGTCCGGAGGAATCCACCACGTCCTGTGTCTTCTGCCACGCCTGGAGGAGTCCACCACGTCTCGCGCAACTTGCGGCTCCTGTGTCATCCGCCACGTTTGGCGCCATCTGCTGCACCCATCTCATCTGTGCCAGAGCTGCGGCCAACATCTGGACTATTCAGGTACCCTTGTGCGGGACATTGTATTTCTGGGGTGTCCTGTGTTTGGCCAGCTGCCTCCCCGCTGCGGCGGTACGGCCTAGTGGGTCCACTAACCCGCTTCGTGACAGATTACCTGTCACATAAAGAGGCTCTGTCACCAGATTATAAGTGCCCTATCTCCTACATAATCTGACTGGCACTGTAATGTAGATAACAACAGTGGTTTTTATTTTGAAAAACGATCATTTTTAAGAAAGTTATGAACAATTTTAGATTTATGCTAATTAGTTTCTTAATAGACAATTAGGCGTGTTTTTACTTTTTACCAACTGGGTGTTGTACAGAGAAGTGTATGATGCTGACCAATCAGCGACCAATCAGCATCATACACTTCTCATTGTTCCATCCCATTGCTACAGCGTGATTGTGCAGTGAAAGAAGCTGGGCTGGAACAATGAGAAGTGTATGACGCTGACCAATCAGTGACCAATCAGCGAACAATCACTGTAGCCCTTGACACTCTGACCTATCCTAAAAAAATTCAAAGTTCTGTAATGCACGCTTGGCCCACAGAAGCCTCATCAGTAACGCCTGTTTTTACGCACGTTCAGACCATTTTTTGGTGAAACACCGCCGATGAATGTAAAATAAGTGCAGTATCGGTTGCACTGTGTTTTTTCACAGATCCATCTGAAAACAGATTTGACACTGTATTATCACACAAGAAAGCTATTTAAAGCCCCATGGCACATATAGCACCCAAAGTGCATTTCTTGACATGTTACGGTAGTGACCCCAAGATGTGAGTCAGTCCCCCCCCCCTAGTCTCCTGTGAGGGTTAGTAACACTTCTTTGAGTGTATCCCATAACAGGGCTTAGGAAGAGGTGTTAGGCATGCATGCAAGAGCTGTTTGGATGTGGATTTTTGAAATGACCGGTTTTTCGTGAAAATCCACCGATGAATACAAAATAAGTGCAGTATCGATTTCACTGTGTTTTTTCACAGATCAATCTGAAAACAGATTTGACATGATATAATCACATGAGAAAGATATTTAAAGCCCCTGGGCACATATAGCACCCAGAGTGCAAGTTGCCTGTGAGGGCTCAGAACACAGCTGTGAGTACCTCACCAGTAAGTACCTTTATGTGCTATTTTACTGTGGGCTCTATGTCAATCGCCTAAGATCCATGAGTGAACCTGGCAGTTAATAATAGAACTGCTGGTTTCAGTTCTTCAGAACTTTCATCCTGTAACCATCAAACATCAATGTACTTTCTCTACTCCTCACTGTAAAGCCATAGTGCTTACACAGAACCCAGAGTGCATTTTTGACATTTTGGGACGGTCACCCCAAAATGTGAATATGCCCCCCCAAATTCAATGTGAAGGCTCAGAACACTGCTGTGAGTGTGCCACATCAGTAATGCATCAGTGTTTTTATTTTTAACCACACAGCATGTGTAAAGTGCCTTCTAGGCCATCAACGCATCTGTGGTGATCCACAAAACAGGATCTAGCGTCTCTGGTGATGCAAAAAAGATGAAGCCAGCATCACTGTAGATGCGAAAAGATCAACCTGTCATCTACAAAGATGACGTTAAAACCAAGCCAGGCCTTTACTTTTGCACCAAAAAAACGAGGAAAAAAAAATTCTGAGATTTACAAACGGGTGGGAAGCTCCATCGGTTGGCCCGTTCTGACCAACCTCTCCTACGCTGGTTGGGCCTATGGGGCATTCAGAGACCTGAGTGGAAGGGATCATCGCACCTGTATGGCCTGGCATAAAAACTACCGGGGTTCACAGCAATAAATTATTGAGCACAGAAATTTGTTTGCTCAACAATTTTACGTTTGTTTGGGTGCCCTGATTTTTTAGGGTGTAGGTAAGAGTGTGAAAGGCTACGAGTATATAAAATGTTATGGCTTTTGGACAATTCGTTTCTCAGATATTGTTTCTTTATTAGATATTGTTTCTTTATTGTAAACGAGCGTAAAATACAGCCGCCATGACTAGGTTTTTCTGGGCAAACCGCACAACGCAGGTTCATGAGTTGTGGTAGACATACTCAGGACATGGTGATGCATGAACGTTCCAGGGCTCGGAACTTCACAGTAAACAGTTACGGAAATATTTTGCTAAAACCGCTCAAATTTAGCTATAAATGAAGGAACTGTGCCATGTTTCGGGGGCAAGAGAGGGTTCCCCATTTGCAGCAAATGACCGAGTCAGGTATCTTATTATTCGTTTGTGTAAGTCAAACGAATGGATGTCTAGGTCGATTCCATCAGACCCGCGGTTCGTTGCTTGTTGTGAAATGCTCTGGGACAGCATTGTGGAAAATTATTAATTATACCCATTTTAGTGAAAAAGGCATACATTTTTGTCCCGCTGCGCGGGCTACATCTATCCTACTGGCCTGAGTTTTTATATGGTAGGTCAGAGCGTCAAAGGCTAGATGTGTATAAAAAAAATAGGGCTTTTGCACTACTAGTATTTATAATATTGTTTATTTATTAGAATTAAATCTTAAATTACGCACACAGTGCGTAAAACAGGAGCAGCTAAAGAGGCTTTTGGGGGCTAAGAATGCAACGCAGACCCTTAACATTTTTTAAGGTAGGTCAGAGTGTCAACTGCTACAGGTGTCAGAAGTTTGATGGCTTTGAGGCGATTCACTTTTAAGACATTATTTTTTCATTAGAACTAAATTGTAAACATGCATAAAAATAGCCGTCCCTCACAAGGCTTTTGTGGGCCAAGCGCTTGTCACAGAACCTTGAAATTTGTTAGGATAGGTCAGAGCGTATTATTAGGTATATTCAACAGCTAGTTTTCAAGATATTAATTTTGTGTGTAGAAACAGGCGTCGCTAACTAACGAGGAGTTTCCTCGATAACCGCACAACGTATCATCACAAGTTCTTACTCATACTCAGGAGATGGTGATGCATAATAGTTTTGGGCCTCGTAACTCCACATTGAGCGGTTACGAAAAAATTTTGGTAAAACTATCAATATTAAGCTCTAAAAAAGGAAATTCCGCCATGTTTATGGGGCAAAAGAGGAGTCCCCTTTTAGAAAAGATCACCGAGTCAGGTGTCGTATTGTTCGACTTTGCAAGGCGAACGAATAGACACCTAGCTCGGGTCAATCGGGTCACGGTTTAGATTTAGACTCTGTGAAAATTTTCGACTATGTGCTCCTAAAGTTTTTGTTGGGCGTAAACCGTGCATGCCACCGCCACACAACTGTACATATTTCTTGCTTAGACCTTTAGTGGTAAACTTCCGGAGTCAGAAACGACACTGGTCGCTTCCATGAAGATTTCATTTTTGACTTTTCACCACCGGTGGTGGTGGCGAAAGTCTATAACGGACCGCGTCCGTCCATACAAAACTTTCGATCCCAAAAGGTAAAATAGACTCTTAAACACACTCTAGCGCGCTCTGAATTTTTTCGCCACTTGAACCCTAAAAAGCTCATTAGAGGCTGGGCTGCTGGGCTGCCCTAACAAAATGTCACCCTTAACAATTCCAGCGTCAGATATTGCGGAGTCTTTAGCGGCAGAAATCTTTGGAGGAGAAGAACACGGTGGTGCCACCTCCCTTATCCAACTGTCACAACAGACCATGCAAAAAATAATAGAAAATTATCCCAAACCTATCATGAAAAAGTTAACCTGAAACATGGAAAAAATGTAAATTGGTGGATTTGTAGACCACCTGGCAGAAACCCAGGCCTCAATTCTTACATACTGCTCTCAAAACCTGTCAGACCAATCAAAATATTCTATAGAAGACCAAGACAACAGAGGAAGAAGAAGCAAACAACATCTGAGACGGATACCAAAAAGCGTTACTGTACTGGCTATTATAGCCAAAACCTATGCCATGCTAAAATCCATTCTAAGGCCAAAACATGCAACATTCATGGGGGCAGAAAGGGCACACCGGGCTCTCAGACCAAAGCTTTTAAGACATTTCTCCTGTGACCCTCAGCAAATCCAGGCAATTAAAGCCAAACTGATGCATTAAAGGCAAAAACCATGCCAGACCGCTGGCTATTTCCATTTAGTCTGTCCTCCACCGTCAATGGCTCTCTAAAAGCCTTTAGAAGACCAGATGACCTCTTGCCTCTTTACAATGACCTCAGCCTGGAACCAGAAAGGCTCCCATCTTGACTACACATGACTGATGTTGCAGTCCTCCTGAGTCCCCCCAAGGTTTTACCCTGGCATCCAGTTAAAGAGCATTAATGCCACAAGAGATGCTCCACAACAGACAGGTCATTGAGACCTCACTGTGATGAGCCGACACATTCACCAACCCATTGTGAATCACTGTTCAACTTTCTAAGTTTCTAGACTGTGTTTGACTCCTCTCTATGTAAGTCCACTTGGAAGTGGAGCTTCTTACCTTTAACATGGAGGTGTTATTCTTGTTTGCCTTTCGTTAGAGGAGACACTTTCTATCTTCTGAGAGAGAAATTAAGCCAAAGCCCTATATTCATGGGTAACAGGTAAAGTCTTTCTTGGCAGACACAGTCCTTCTATTTCCTTCTGCCCCCTCCCCCCCCCCCCTAATTACACCACAGATATTAGCAACTGCTGTCAAGAAAACACCGGTGCCTAACTAACATTCATTTTTACTTCTAGTTTGTTTATTTGATAGGTGATCTGATCCAAGTTGACCATGAATATATACACTACCGTTCAAAAATTTAGGGTCACTTACAAATTTCCTTATTTTTGAAAGAAAAGCACAGTTTTTTTCAATGAAGATAATATTAAATTAATCAGAAATACACTGTATACATTGTTAATGTACTAAATGACTATTCTAGCTGCAAACGTCTGGTTTTTAATGCAATATCTACATAGGTGTATAGAGGCCCATTTCTAGCAACCATCACTCCAGTGTTCTAATGGTACATTGTGTTTGCTAACTGTCTTAAAAGGCTAATGGATGATTAGAAAACACTTGAAAACCCTTGTGCAATTATGTTAGAACCGTTGTAAACAGTTTTGCTGTTTAGAGGAGCTATAAAACGGACCTTCCTTTGAGCTAGTTGAGAATCTGGAACATTACATTTGTGGGTTCGATTAAACTCTCAAAATGGCTAGAAAAAGAGAGCTTTCATGTGAAACTCGACAGTCTATTCTTGTTCTTAGAAATTAAGGCTATTCCATGCGAGAAATTGCCAAGAAACTGAAGGTTTCCTACAACGGTGTGTACTACTCCCTTCAGAGGACAGCACAAACAGGCTCTAACCGGAGTAGAAAGAGAAGTGGGAAGCCCCGCTGCACAACTGAGCAACAAGACAAGTACATTAGAGTCTCTAGTTTGAGAAATAGACGCCTCACAGGTCCTCAACTGGCAGCTTCATTAAATAGTACCCGCAAAACGCCAGTGTCAATGTCTACAGTGAAGAGGCGACTCCGGGATGCTGGCCTTCAGGGCAGAGTGGCAAAGAAAAAGCCATATATGAGACTGGTTAATAAAAGGAAAATATTAATATGGGCAAAAGCACACAGAAATAGAGATTTTGCTGATACCCTCACTTATTTATTATATACAAAGTGAGTTTTAGGGAACCACAAAGGTGTATACCACCAGTATATGCTATTTTATATTTTTGGAAATAGGAAGAAGGGAAAAGAGTTGTGGTTCCTGTAGAGAACGAAAATAATAAACTTTATTAATATGTTTTGGTTAAAATAATTCTAAAGTATTTTTTTATATATTTTATCAATGTAGGTCAAAATTTATATAGCAGCGCAGAAAACCCCTTATCCTGCACTTGAAGAACAGAATTTGTCTTTTGTATACTCTGTTATCAATTGCTACTGTTTTACAACAAGGTTGGACTCTATTGCTTGCTGAGGTAAGTGAAAATCTTATCACACTGGTATATTGTATGCACTGTGTGAATTAGTATTGCTGTCAATCATTAAACATTGTATCTGTTTCTTGTATGCATTGACAGTTGCAGTGTTTTCTATTTGTAAATAGAAATTGTATCAATTTTTGGTTCTGTGCTGTGCACTGAATGTGTCACTATAAGCTTGCTAGTCTAAAAGTTGTCAATTCTCAAAGTTCTCTTAGATTCACTGAATTTATGATACAATTTTAGATTCTTGCAATTGTCCACATTGTTTTATTTTAACATGCTGGCTAATTCTGTCTGAAATAGCAACGGTGCGTTAATCTGTGTGAATGGGCACCACAGGGAGTGCTCTAATTGTCATGTGCTCATTGTTATTTCCCACCGTGGGTTTGTGAGAGACTGTGAACAGCAGCACTAGATATGCTAGATAGCTTGTGTGCCAACGATCTTTTGCAGATAGAATTGCACTGTTTATGGGCTGCTTGCTGTCTGTTATCGCCGCTTTCCATAAGGGCAAGGAGCAGCAGCTGATTGTAATGTTCTGACAGTGCTGCCTGTGTGTGTCAGCGAGCCCTGTGAGCGCTACAAATTCAATTAGATATGCACTTTATATTGTGCTCTGTTTGTGAGCTGCTTGCTGTTCACTATCTCCGCTATCACAGATTGGGCAGTGAATAGCAGCACGATTTGGTAATCTGATCGACCAGCTTTTATATATCAGCTGGTTTAGTGAGCTGGTTCAATGAGCGCTGCCAGGGATTTTACCCTGCAGCGTCTGTCAAGATACACGCACCGCTCTCCTTCAGGGAGCAGCGCTTCCACATGTAAGTCGTTGCCGACTTTTAGTTAATTATTCAGGTAGCGTTTGATAAGGCTAGGACCTTAGACATTGATTTCATAAATATGACTGGACACCCGACGCGCATTTCGCCGGCATTCCGGCTTCCTCTTGGGGTGTAACCCGCCGGTTCTGACGCCCTTAAATATCGTGAGTGCTGAGTGACAGCCAAGGGGGCCAATAGGATTGTTTTGATTATAGCAGTGTGTAAATGACAGGTAGAGCAGTTCCAAATATCTGTCATAGGGTTCAATATTATTTCTTAAAAGAAGAATCAATTTTAAATGATGTTTTATTATGATATTAACTTTTACTCTTAGTTTCCTATGTCTATTTAAATTGTGAGTTTCTAATGTACATATGGATATCAGTTCCATATATATATACATATAGTTCAGACAGATATGATGAGAAAGATTTCTTTGATATCATATGTGAAGTTTGTAGAGGGTTGTTGTACTCGATTTATTGATGTTTATTTTAATGTCCAGAGTACATAATTATTTATGTGTATATTTATCTCCCATTCCATATTCTTCACTTCAAAGTATTTTTTCTCTAATTATTGTTTTTTCATATACCGAAATGACATCCATAGATAGTACCCTTTTAATTATAACATTTTATAGGAAAAGGAGCGAAATAGGGGGATTTTTTTAGGAATATTAAGCACGTTGAATTAACAAATTATCTTTATCATACCCATGGCCGGCCTTAGCTATGTGCGACACGTGCGGTCGCACAGGGCGCCGGCCGCCATGCTGTAAGGGGGGCGCCAGTGGGTACGAGCAGAAGAGAGGAGAAATGTTCCTCCCTTTGCACTACTGCGTGAAGTGAGCGCTGATTGGAGGAGCAGCAGGTGCTTCTGTCTGCTCCACCAATCGGCACAGCCTGTACTGCAGTGTCACACACACTCAGCACCTCACGCAGCTCCTTCCTGCTGTGCTGCTGCCACAGAGAAGACTCCTCCACGGACCTCCAGAGTCAGGTAAGAGCAGCAGCTTTAGCTTAATCTATGTCTATTTATGTGCTGTGTGAGGGAGGGGGAGAGAGGGGGCTTTATGTGCTGTGTGAGGGAGGGGGAGAGAGGGGGCTTTATTTGATGTGTAACAGGATGTTTTTTTGTTTTTTTTAAAAGATCGATTTTGTGGGGGAGGGGAGACTAGGTTAGAGGTACTTTGAGTGTGTATTTTTTACAGATCGATTTTGTGGGGGAGGGGACATTGCCCTAAATGCTATAGGAGTGTGGGGGGATTCTTTATAAATGTATTTTGTGGGGAGGGGGACTTCTGTATAGTTTATTTTGTGGTGTAGGAGCTTATTATGAATCATGGGGAGGGGAACTTAGCGTTATGTATGGGGAGAAATGATTCTTTAGGGTACGGCCACATGGAGCGGCCCTCACACTGTCGCAACACGGCCAACAACCGCGCTGGCACTATGTAGGAGCGGCTGTCCAATACCTCGTTAAGGGGTATTCCGGTTACATTCGCATGCGCACTGCCGCTTCATTCATTCTCTATGGGAGCGCCGGAGATAGCCGAGTGCAGTGTTCTGCTTTTTCTGGCGCTCCCATAGAGAATTAATAGGGGGTAAGTTGTTGTAATTTGCAAAATCGTGCGGCCATAAAGGGTGTATTAATTCATGGCCGCACGTTAACGCGTGTAAACCGTCCCTTTATCTGCAAAATCGTGCGCCCATGAATTAATACACCCTTTATGGCCGCACGATTTTGCAAATTACAACAACTTACCTCCTATTCATTCTCTATGGGAGCGCCGGAAAAAGCAGAACACTGCACTCGGCTATCTCCGGCGCTCCCATAGGGAATGAATGGAGCGGCAGAGCGCATGAGCGTGTAACCGGAATACGTGCGGCCACTAACAGGCTGTTTGACAGCCGCACTGAACATGGTGACGGCGTGGTTGTTAGCTGCGTTGCAACCGTGTCAGGGCCGCTCCGTGTGGCCTTACCCTTAGGCTGGATTCACACGAGCGTGTGCCTTTTGCGCACGCAAAAAACACGGCGTTTTGCATGCGCAAAATGCATTTGATAGCTCCGTGCGGCAGCAGCATATGATGCGCGGCTGCATGCTTTTTGCGCAGCTGCCATCATTATGACACTCCATTTGGATGTTTGTAAACAAAAAAGCACGTGGTGCTTTTCTGTTTTCATTCATCCTTTTCACTGCTGTTGTGAGAATCACGCAGTTCGCACGTTAGTGCTTCTGTGCGGCATGCATGGTTTTCACGCACCCATTGACTTCAATGGGTGCGTGATGCGCAAAAAACACTCAAAGAACGGACATGTCATGACTTTTATGCAGCGGACTCACGCAGCATAAAAATCACGCACATGTCTGCACGGCCCCATAGACTAATATAGGTCCGTGCAACGCGCATGAAAATCACACGCGTTGCACGGACATATATCCCGTTCGTCTGAATAAGCCATTATAAATAATATTTGTGGGGAGAGCAACTTGATTATAAGGGTAGGAACACACAGGGTGGATACGTAAAACCACACAGTGTATACGTCCTGAGAACCGCAGGGAATTTCACCTGAAAAACAGCACCAAATTTTGGTGTCGTTTTTTGGGCGGAAAGACTGCAGAAATAAATTTTAAAAAAAGCTAATACTCCCAGCCGTAGTCCCTCTCCCTCTCTGAGCGTAGCCCCGCCTCCTGCGATGACGCTGTACTCCATGTGACCACTGCAGCCTTTGATTGGCTGCAGCTGTCACATGGGATGCATCGTCATCCCTGGAGGCCGGGCTACGCTCAGAACAGAATACGCATCGCTATGACTACGGCCGGCTGTATTACCCTTTTTTTTTTTCTCATTAGAGATTAACGATAAGCAAAGTTTTTATCATTGATCTTCCCCTTTGTTAACACTGACCAAATATCATTATAATTGGTCAGAAACTGGCGGATCATGATGATAATTGGCTAAACTAAATAGGCCTTTAATGGGGGTATATTCAGGCTTAGTGCCTAGGGCAGCGTGAGCTGTAAATACGGCCCTGCTAAAGACGCAGATACTATTGAACACTATAGCAGAGCAGGGACGTATCTCCCTGCTCTGTGATCTACTAGGCTAGTGGTTCCCAGCATGAGGTTCCCATGAGAATCCTCCAGGGGTGCCGCGACACTCCTCTGGACAACTGCCACGGACGTGCTTTCTCTCCTCCTCCTCCTCATAGCGCGAAGTGGATGTGAGGAGGAGGAGGAGATTTTTTTTCAGAACCCCTGTAGATGGCACCCCGACTAAATGGACAGAGACGTCAGGGGCTTCTCCTGGAGTGGAATCCCCGGTCACAGCGTCTGCAACGCTGTGGACAGGGATTCCGCTTCAGGAGTTAGTTGCTCGATGTCACTGTTCATATATGGACAAAGACATCAAGCACTCCGTCAAGGAGCGGAATCCCCAGCCACAGGGAGCTACAGTGGCGCTATCTACAGGAAGGGAGTTCTACCTACAAGGGTGTGTGTGGCACTACCTACAAGGGGGCTGTGCGGCAAGGGGGGGATTTGTGGCACTACTTACTAGGGATGCACAATTCATCGAAACTTCGATACTGTGCATCCCCAAATGGTTCGAGCCACACCGGTAAGTATAGTAATACATGATGAATGAGAGCGGGGCTGTGGCTGTGTAATACAGTCACTGCCCCGCTCCTGAGTCCTGACAAGTGCACGCTGTCAGGATGATGCGATGCGGCCAGTGCTGCACTAATGAGCGGCGGCACTGAAAACAGAATATGGCGGCCGCACTGCAAAACACCCCCATGTTCTGTCTTTGGTGTCTGCGCCGCCGCTCATTAGTGCAGCACCGGCCGCATTACCTCATGCTGACCGTGCACGCACTTCTGTCAGGAGCGGGGCAATGACTATTACACAGCCGCAGCCCCGCTCTATAACGGCGGAGATCAGAGAAACCGCTCATCTCCGCCGCTATTCTCCTGAATGCTGCGATCAAAACTGACTGCAGCATTCAGGGGAAAGTGAGGTGGGGGATGCCCCTTGGATCGCGTCACAGGGAATTCCTGTGACGCGATTGAGGGCCATACCATATATGGGCAGACAGCCCAGGGTCTATTGAAGGACCCCAGGGCTGTCTTACCATATTTCCTGTTGTTAGGGCATACTTAGGTCTGTCCTAACAACTGCTTGTGTACTATACATACACCGGCTAATGTACTGACATATATCTGATATATGCCAGTACATTAAAGTTTAAAAATAAAGTAAAAACATAAAGTAATATTAAATTTTAAAAAATACACATACGCCTTTTTTTTACAATAAACCTTAAAATAAGTCTCAATATATAAAATACACACATTCAGTATTGGCGCGGCCGTAATAACCTGCACAACTATTTTTTTGCATCATTTATGATGTGTACGCTGTAAAAAAAATAAAAAATAAAAAATTTAACCTCCATGTGCCTCACATTAATAGTAATTAACCCCATCATGTACCTCACACATTAACCCATTATGATTGAGACACATGATGGGGTTAATTACTATTAATGTGAGGCAAATGGAGGTTAAATTCAGCATCACACCTCGCGCCTCACATCAGAAAATGGAAGAACTTTTTTTTATTACTGTTGGCAAAGTATCGTTTTGGTATCGAAATTGCAATACTACACGAAGTATCGGTATTGAAGTCCAAATTCAGGTGTCGTGACATCCCTACTACCTACAAAGAGGCTGTGTGGCATGACCTACAGGGGGCTGTGTGACACGAACTACAAGGGGGCTGTGTGGCACGGACTACAAGGGGGCTGTGTGGCACGAACTACAAGGGGGCTGTGTGGCACGAACTACAAGGGGGCTGTGTGGCACTACCTACAAGGGGGCTGTGTGGCACTACCTACAAGGGGGCTGTGTGGCACTACCTACAAGGGGGCTGTGTGGCACGACCTACAAGGGGGCTGTGTGGCACCACCTACAAGGGGCATCTGTGAGTGGCGGGCTGATGGTCATTTTACTGTGAGTGGACGGGCTGATGGTCATTTTACTGTGAGTGGGGGGCTGATGGTAGTTTTACTGTGAGTGGGGGGCTGATGGTAGTTTTACTGTGAGTGGGGGGCTGATGGTAGTTTTACTGTGAGTGGGGGGCTGATGGTAGTTTTACTGTGAGTGGGGGGCTGATGGTCATTTTACTGTGAGTGGGGGGCTGATGGTCATTTTACTGTGAGTGGGGGCTGATGGTAGTTTTACTGTGAGTGGACGGGCTGATGGTAGTTTTACTGTGAGTTGACGGGCTGATGGTAGTTTTACTGTGAGTTGACGGGCTGATGGTAGTTTTACTGTGAGTGGACGGGCTGATGGTAGTTTTACAGTGAGTGATCGTGCTGATGGTAGTTTTACTGTGAATGGACGGGCTGATGGTAGTTTTACTGTGAGTGGGGGCTGATGGTAGTTTTACTGTGAGTGGACGGGCTGATGGTAGTTTTACTGTGAGTGGACGGGCTGATGGTATTTTTACTGTGAGTGGACGGGCTGATGGTAGTTTTACTGTGAGTGGACGGGCTGATGGTAGTTTTACTGTGAGTGGACGGGCTGATGGTAGTTTTACTGTGAGTGGACGGGCTGATGGTAGTTTTACTGTGAGTGGACGGGCTGATGGTAGTTTTACTGTGAGTGGACGGGCTGATGGTAGTTTTACTGTGAGTGGGGGCTGATGGTAGTTTTACTGTGAGTGGGGGGCTGATGGTAGTTTTACTGTGAGTGGACGGGCTGATGGTAGTTTTACTGTGAGTGGACGGGCTGATGGTAGTTTTACTGTGAGTGGACGGGCTGATGGTAGTTTTACTGTGAGTGGACGGGCTGATGGTAGTTTTACTGTGAGTGGACGGGCTGATGGTAGTTTTACTGTGAGTGGACGGGCTGATGGTCATTTTAGGGTATGTTCACACGGCATCGTCCATTACGGCTGAAATTACGGAGCTGTTTTCAGGAGAAAACGGCTCCGGAATTTCAGACATAATGGCATGTGCAGGCGCTATTCGCTGCGTCCATTACGGACCTAATTGGAGCTGTTTTTCTATGGAGTCAAGGGAAAACGGCTCCAATTACGTCTCAAGAAGTGACAGGCTTTTCTTTGACGCGGGCGTCTCTTTTACGCGCCGTCTTTTGACAGCGACGCGTAAAAAAAATGACCGTCGGCACAGAATATCGTAAGACCCATTCAAATGAATGGGCAGATCTTTGCCGACGCTTTTGAGCCGCATTTTCGGACGTAATTCGGGGCTAAAACGCCCGAATTACGTCCGTAAATAGTGTGTGTGAACCCAGCCTTACTGTGAGTGGGGGGCTGATGGTCATTTTACTGTGAGTGGGGGGGGGGCTGATGGTCTTCAAGTGGTTTCCACCTCTGACCTCCAATTGAAATTAACAGTAGGAAGAAAATAGCTTTGGCGCTCTTTGAGCTTTTTTTCCTGCGTCTTTTGCATTCGCTTCAACGGCTTAAAAAAAAACGCTAAAAAAACCCCATCAAATAACGCTGTCAATTCAAAAGTAGATTTTTTCTGCCTTACAAAAAACGCTGTGTGAACATACCCTAAGAATGTAGTGCTTATTTTTAGCTATTTTTAGCTATTTTCTGTCTTTCTCTAAACAATTTTTGGTAGGGGGGCCCTGAGGAATTTTTTTTTGTCCAGGGGTGGCTCAAGTCCGAAAAGGTTGGGAAACTCTGTAGCAGGCTACAGAGGCGCCTGCAGCCTATGAGGCGCAGGGACAGGATCCCTGCGCAGTCGGCGTGATGACATATCTGGATCAAGCCGGCCTACGTAAGGATCCTGTCAGGTGGAGGTGGGGGGCAGTATGGCACTGTCTACAAGGGGGAGGTGGGGGGCACTGTGTACAAGAGGGAGGTGGGGCTGTATGACACTACAAGGGGCAGATGGGGGCTGTATGACACTACAAGGGGCAGATGGGGGCTGTATGACACTACAAGGGGCAGATGGGGGCTGTATGGCACAGTCTACAAGGAGGAGGTGGGGGATTATGGCACTGTCTACAGGGAGGCTGTACGGCACAATCTACAGGGGGCACTTTCTACTAGGGGGGCTGTGGGGGCATTATACTCTGTGGAGGACATCATACTGTGTAGGGGCACTACAGGGGGCAATATAATGTGTGTGGCACTTAGGGGGCATAACACTGTGTAGGCACAATTAGAGGACAAAATACTGTGTCCTTGAAGGCGTTATAATATATTACATTATTAAATATTATTATTATACTGTGTGTGGGGCACTAAAGGGGCATTACACTGTGTGGGGGCACTATATAGGGTATTATACTGTGGGGAGGAATTATGCTTTTTTATGGGCCATTTTTTATAATGGCGTGGGGCACCGAAAGATAATTTTGCACGGGGTGCCATCTACCCTAAGGCCGGCCCTGATCATACCCATGGTAGATTACCAGTAGATGTTGACAAATTGTTAACGTATCAAGAGTATTTATTTGTTTTAAGGTTTTTTTTTATTATTCACAGAAAGCAACCAAAATTAAAACGCTCATTAAGGCCATTTGGATTAACAGAGTTCATCTGAAAAATGCACTGGCTTTCTCTTTTTAAAAGGGCTTCATCCAAATTGCCTCCTCTTATGCCCATTTTGAGTTGGCAGATTGCCCATCCTTTAAGGTTTGTCCATTCAAGATTGTGATGTTGCTTGTAATGTCTAGCAATTGGGGTCGGGGTAAAGGGTTTATTTTGTGCCTGACTATCCAGTTTGTTTTTCTCATAATTTAGGATGGAGCCAATATGCTCTCTGATTCTAATCCTCAATTCTCTTTTTGTCTTGCCTACATATCTAAGGCCGCAAGGGCACTCGAGGCAGTAAATGACACCTGTTGATGAACATCTAATGTGTTCCCTTATTGTGTAACTTTTTCCTGATCCATCCAGAAAGGTCTTTGTACTTTTTAGAATTTGACATGCCCTGCATAACTTGCAAGGATGGAATCCTGGTGCTAAAATTTTTGGTTGATTATTAGTTCGGGAGAAATGACTTGAAACTAATATGTCTGAGATGCTTTTACTCTTACGATAGCCGGTGGGAATTCTTTCTCCCAAATTTTTTTCCAGATCTATATCAGTTTTTAGAACATGCCAATGTTTGTTTAAAATATCAAGCATTGTGTTCCAATCTTCATGATAATCAGTAATAAATCTCGGTTGGTGTGGAAATTCAAGATCTTTTTTCTTTGGAGTTAGGAGATCAATTCTGTTTGTTCGTAATGATATATTGTAGCCTTCTTTTATGCTTCTATTAGAGTAATTTCTTATTTGTAGTCTTGATTTTAATTCTACAGCACTTTCATTAAAGATCTCAAATGTTGAGCAGTTGCGTCTCAACCGCAGAAATTCTCCTTTAGGAATTCCCCTAATAGTACTGGGAGAGTGTGCACTCTCGGCATCTAACAGACTGTTGGTGGCAGTTTCTTTCCTATATAAGTCAGTATTTAACTCTCCATTATCGTCTTTGTATATTTTAATGTCCAAGAATGGTATTGAGTTATAACTAAAATCCAAAGTTAATTTAAGATTGAAGTCATTATCATTAAGTTGTTGTATAAATTCTTGAAGGTTGGAGACAGTATCGCTCCAAACCACCAAAATATCGTCTATAAAACGCCGCCATAGACTGACATGATTTGTAAAATACCTCATTCTGTCATCAAAGACAATCATTTCCTCCCACCAGCCCAAATAAATATTAGCAAAGGTAGGAGCAACTGCTGCTCCCATTGCAGTTCCGCGAGTTTGTAAGTAGAAACGACCATCGAATAGAAAGTAGTTACGGGTGAGAATGAATTTGAGGGCCCGGAGAACAAAATTTTTCTGTATAGGGTTGTAATTGGTGTCTTTAGATAGAAAAAATTCCACAGCTCTACATCCTCTGGAGTGGTCAATGCTTGTATAGAGACTTTCCACATCACAAGTCACAAGTATCTCATCTGGGTTTATATTTATCCCTTCTATCTCTTTCAGAATCTGCATTGTGTCTCTGGTGTAGGAAGGCAGCTGGTAGACTATATCTCTAAATTCATGATCTAACCAAATGCTGCATTTTTCGGTTAGATTTCCCACACCAGAGACTATAGGTCTTCCTGGGGGATTCTCCTTATTTTTATGTATTTTAGGAAGCAGATATAGAGTAGATACCCTAGGATCTTTGACTGATAAGTATTTTTTCTCATTGAGAGATATGGCTCCCTGCTCCTTATTCCGGCTCATCCCCGGCCGTTAACATAACAAACAAATAACAATCCAACTTGCAATACAGGCAGCCTTTGTAGTAGACGTAGTACTACAACGCCCAGCATTCCCTGAGTGCACTGTGGCATGGCTGATAGAAATTCTCATTCATTGCCATTTGCCAAGCCAGTTTCAGTGTGGATACGCTTTTAGAAGGGGCTCAACCCCAGCCGTTAACATAACAAACAAATAACAATCCAACTTGCAATACAGGCAGCCTTTGTAGTAGTAGTAGTAGTAGTACTACAAGGCCCAGCATTCCCTGAGTGCACTGCGGCGTGGCTGATAGAAATTCTCATTCATTGCCATTTGCCAAGCCAGTGTCAGTGTGAATACGCTTTTAGAAGGGGCTCATCCCCGGCCGTTAAAATAACAAACAAATAACAATCCAACTTGCAATACAGGCAGCCTTTGTAGTAGTGGTAGTAGTAGTACTACAAGGCCCAGCATTCCCTGAGTGCACCGCGGCGTGGCTGATAGAAATTCTCATTCATTGCCATTTGCCAAGCCAGTGTCAGTGTGTGAATACGCTTTTAGAAGGGGCTCATCCCCGGCCGTTAACATAACAAACAAATAACAATCCAACCTGCAATACAGGCAGCCTTTGTAGTAGTGGTAGTAGTAGTACTACAACGCCCAGCATTCCCGGAGTGCACTGCGGCGTGGCTGATAGAAATTCTAATTCATTGCCATTAGCCAAGCCAGTGTCAGTGTGTGAATACGCTTTTAGAAGGGGCTCATCCCCAACCGATAACATAACAAACAAATAACAATCCAACTTGCAATACAGGGAGCCTTTGTAGTAGACGTAGTACTACAACGCCCAGCATTCCCTGAGTGCACTGCAACGTGGCTGATAGAAATTCTCATTCATTGCCATTTGCCAAGCCAGTGTCAGTGTGTGAATACGCTTTTAGAAGGGGCTCATCCCCGGCCGATAACATAACAAACAAATAACAATCCAACTTGCAATACAGGCAGCCTTTGTAGTAGACGTAGTACTACAACGCCCAGCATTCCCTGAGTGCACCGCAGCGTGGCTGATAGAAATTCTCATTCATTGCCATTTGCCAAGCCAGTGTCAGTGTGTGAATACGCTTTTAGAAGGGGCTCATCCCCGGCCGTTAACATAACAAACAAATAACAATCCAACCTGCAATACAGGCAGCCTTTGTAGTAGTGGTAGTAGTAGTACTACAACGCCCAGCATTCCCGGAGTGCACTGCGGCGTGGCTGATAGAAATTCTAATTCATTGCCATTAGCCAAGCCAGTGTCAGTGTGTGAATACGCTTTTAGAAGGGGCTCATCCCCAACCGATAACATAACAAACAAATAACAATCCAACTTGCAATACAGGGAGCCTTTGTAGTAGACGTAGTACTACAACGCCCAGCATTCCCTGAGTGCACTGCAACGTGGCTGATAGAAATTCTCATTCATTGCCATTTGCCAAGCCAGTGTCAGTGTGTTAATACGCTTTTAGAAGGGGCTCATCCCCGGCCGTTAACAGGAATAACAATCCAACTTTCGATACAGGCAGCCTAGTAGTACTACAAGGCCCAGCATTCCCTGAGTGCACTGCGGCGTGGCTGATAGAAATTCTCATTCATTGCCATTTGCCAAGCCAGCGTCAGTGTGTGAATACACTTTTAGAAGGGGCTCATCCCCGGCCGATAACATAACAAACAAATAACAATCCAACTTGCAATACAGGGAGCCTTTGTAGTAGACATAGTACTACAACGCCCAGCATTCCCTGAGTGCACCGCGGCGTGGCTGATAGAAATTCTCATTCATTGCCATTTGCCAAGCCAGTGTCAGTGTGGATACGCTTTTAGAAGGGGCTCATCCCCCGGGTTATGATTCAACTTGCTGCACTCCAGCAGTGAAATGTCTGGTAAAAAAAAGGTTGTGAAAGGACGGGGTAGAGGAAAAAACACCCATGCCGTCTCCTCTTCCAGTCCAAATGTTGGATCTGTTGGTGCCAGACCCAGTACTAGCATTTGTGGCACAAGACATGTGCCCAGTTACACTAGTAGCAGCAGCCATGTGCCTGCTGGTAGTAGTAGCAGTATCAGCAAGCCAGACTTGTCCATCTCCTCCGGTGGGCGGGTTACTTTAGACAATACGGCCATTGTGGACTGGTTGGCTGGCTCGCGGTCATCTCAGCAGGAAGACTCTGACGATCTGGCTTCAAGCCAGGTTTCGTTGGATTCCAGATCCTCTACAGTTCCTTGGAACAGTGACAGTAGTAATATAGGTATTTCTAGCATTTCCATTCCATCATCTATGTCTTCGCTCCCCCTTCCTAGCGGAAAGCCATCTTTCCTGAGCCAACAGAGTGTGTTGCGGCGGTGGAAGCGGTGTCCGAGAGCCATAGCTGCGGTAGTGGGGGTGTTGGTGGTGGTAGCCATGGTGGCAGACGCAGTAATGAGAGGGGGCATGGAGCCCGCAATGATGTCACATCACATTCACAACACAGTGACAGAAGTGGCGGGGATGATGAGGAAGGCTATGATGATGATGTTGTTTTAGACAGGACATGGGAACCAGGTGACGAGGTGATGACGGCATCAGAGGAGGAGGGTAGTAGTGGCGGCACTGGTCGTGATAAGCAGCCAAGCCGTGGTAGGGGCAGAAGTCAATCTGCAAACGTTGCAGCGGTAGGGTCAGCTCAGGAGCCGGTGACGGCGACACTGATGCTCGTGTAGGTTCCCGAAAAAAGCCTGCTAGACAAGGGGCAAGCTCAGGTGGTGGTGGTGGTGGTGGACGTGGTACTACCTCTTTACGGTACTCTGCCGTGTGGCAATTTTTCTGTACCTTCCCGGAGGACGAAAACATGGCACAGTGCCGTATCTGCAAGCAGAAAGTAAGGCATGGGCAGGGCAGCAATGTAGGAACTACCGCTCTACATAAACACATGGAGCGGCATCACAAGGCCATGTGGGACAATCGACATGCCCCACCATCATCATGTACATCTAATGAAGACCCCTCTGCCGCTGCTGCTGCTGCTCCGAGTCCCTGTCATCTAAGTAGTAGCCAGGCCTTATCCACCATGTCGTTGTCATCAGCATCATCACTGTCATCTAGTGCTCCTCCTACGTCCCGTCAGTAATCCATTACGGAATCGTTGTCCAATAAGCAGCAATATATACCCAGTCATCCACTTGTCGTGCGGCTTAATTCACACCTGGCTAAGTTGTTGGTGGTGCAGTCGCTGCCGTACCACCTGGTCGACTCCGCCGGCTTCAAGCAATTGATGGCGTGTGCTCAGCCAAGGTGGCAAATACCTAGCCGCCATTACTTCTCCAAAACAGCTGTCCCTGCCTTGCACAAGCATGTGGAGGAAAAGGTGTGCCAGTCCTTGCAATCATCCGTGTGCAGCAGGGTACATGCCACCGTCGACACGTGGAGCAGCAACTATGGGCAGGGACAGTACATGTCTTTCATGGCCCACTGGGTCAATATTTTGCAGTCCGATGCACCACCGCAGCAAATCCAGGCATTACCACCTCCACGCTTGTATCTTTCTGGTTCAACTCCGGACACCAGGCGCCTACCATCCTCCTCCTCCTACACCTCCTCCTTGCCCTCCTCAATGGAGGTCTTCCCATCTCCGACAGGACGCAGCATATCTTCCACTCCTCCTCCCTCCTCTTTTCATATGTGCAAGGTGAAGCGCCACAACGCTGTCTTACACCTGCTGAGCCTGGGCGAGAAAAGCCACACAGTGCAGGAGCTGCTGCTGTGCATCAAGGAGGAAATCGCACGCTGGCTGTCTCCTCTGAAACTCACACTGGGCAATGTTGTCTCTGATAACGGCAAGAACGTTGTGGCTGCACTGCGTCTAGGTCACCTGACACACGCTCCTTGCATGGCACATGTGATCAATCTGGTTATAACACGCTTCTTAAAGTCATATGTTGGTTTGAAGGGTGTGCTGGCCATGTCCAGGAGGGTTTGCGTTCGCTTTAGACGTTCGTATGCATTTAAGCACGCCCTCCTGGACTTGCAGCGTCAAAACAATCTCCCAGAACACAGTCTTATTTGCGACGTTCCAACACGCTGGAATTCCACCCTAAACATGTTGGACCGTCTGTACGAACAGCGGAAAGCCGTGAATGATTTCCTGATGCAGCAGACGTGCAGCGTTTGGAGCCAGTGTAATTTCGAGCTCAGGCACTGGCAGCTGGTTAGAGACGCATGTCGCGTTTTGAGGCCCTTTGAAGAGGCCACACGATTTGTGAGCCGTGACGCTAGCAGAATGAACGATGTTTTGCCGCTGATATTCATTATGGAGCAAACGCTCACAGCGATGATTCAACAAAGGATGGAGGAAGGATCACATCTGGCTATGGATGCTGAGGAGGAGAAGGAGAATGAGGATGAGGAAACAGGACCTGAAGAGGAGCTGGATTTGGAGATGGAATCACAGGAAGGGATAGGGGACGAGGCAGCCGCACAACATGACAGTGATGGTGATGACGAGTCTGACGACGACCTTGATGATGGACAACCATGGCAGTATGGGGCGGAGATGGAACCAACCGGGCCCTCTGAAACGCTGGCCAGGATGGCGAGCTGTATGCTTCGTTACTTGCGCGCTGACTGTCGTATTGTTAGCATGAAGCAAAGAGATGTGTACTGGATAGCCACACTTTTAGACCCTCGGTATAAAGCCAGAATGGGGGAGTTTTTTGCGCCTTCCGAGAGGGAGGCAAAATTGACTTATTATCGAGAGATGCTATGCAGCCAGCTTGTCACGGCTTTCAAATGGAAAAAAAACATGCTGCAAGCATGTCTGACCGGGGGGCCACTCTCCGCTCCCCACTGTCTCATCGTTCCACTGCCTCTGGCAGAGCTACCTCTGCAAAAGGCGGCAGCAGCAGCAGCAGCAGCCAATTCAGTTTTGAAAAAATGATGACAACATTTTTACATCCAATACCCCGACCTGACACACATCGTAGTCACCAAAGGGATGTTCACCATCACCAGGTGCAGCACCTAAACAACCAGGTTCACTCGTACCTGGACTGTGCCCTTTCTCCGTCAGAAATGCTGATCCCAGACCCCATGGACTTCTGGGTCAGCAGATTGGATCATTGGCAAGAACTGGCCCAGTTTGCCATGGGTGTACTGTCTTGTCCACCCTCCAGTGTAGCGTCAAGATTGTCCGCCAACAGCTTGGAAAATCTCACGTTTCTGAAAATGAATCAAGCGTGGATCGGTGAGGATTTTAAAACCCCTGTGCCTGATGCCACTGATTAGATCTGACATGGCTGCTGCTGCTGCCGCTGCCGCCTGCTACTGCCGCCTGCTACTACGGGATTCTGTCCTGTCCACTATTTTTTTAATGTGCCGCTGTTGGTGCTGCTACTACTTCTACCACCAATCCACCCCCAGTGCCGTCTGCTACAAGCAGGCCTGCCCCACCACAGGGCTTTGTCCTGTGTCTGTCGTCCAGTCTCTTTTTTTAATGTGCTGCTACTACTACTACCACCCTTGCTGTCTGTGTTGGCTACCTCTACTACCACCAATACACCTCCACTGCCGCTCGTCTGCTACAAGCAGGCCTGAGGCCTGCCCCACCACTGGGCTTTGTCCTGTGACTGTTGTCCAGTCTCTTTTTTTAATGTGCTGCTACTACTACTACCACCCTTGCTGTCTGTGTTGGCTACCTCTACTACCACCAATACACCTCCACTGCCACCCGTCTGCTACAAGCAGGCCTGAGGCCTGCCCCACTACAGGGCTTTGTCCTGTGACTGTCGTCCAGTCTCTTTTTTTAATGTGCTGCTACTACTACTACCAGTCTACCACCCTTGCTGTCTTTGTTGGCTACCCCTACTACCACCAATACACCTCCACTGCCGCCCGTCTGCTACAAGCAGGCCTGAGGCCTGCCCCACCACAGGGCTTTATCCTGTGACTGCCGTCCAGTCTATTTTTTTAATGTGCTGCTACTACTACTACCACCCTTGCTTTCTGTGTTGGCTACCTCTACTACCACCAATACACCTCCACTGCAGTCTGCTACAAGCAGGCCTGAGGCCTGCCCCACCACAGGGCTTTGTCCTGTGACTGTCCAGTGTCTTTTAATGTGCTGCTACTACTACTACCACCACCCTTGCTGTCCGTTGGCTACCTCTACTACCACCAATACACCTCCACTGCCGTCTGCTACAAGCAGGCCTGGAGGGCTTGTGAAAAGCCATTGCTGGTTGCTTTTACATCCATGTATGGATGAACCCCGGCAGGCATCTGACAATAAAAAGGGGTCAATTTTTTGGGGGCTTGTCAAAAGCCATTGCTTGTTGCTTTTACATCCATGTATGGATGAACCCCGGCAGGTATCTGCCAATAAAAAGGGTCAATTTTTGGAGGGCTTGTCAAAAGCCATTGCTTGTTGCTTTTACATCCATGTATGGATGAACCCCGGCAGGTATCTGCCAATAAAAAGGGTCAATTTTTGGAGGGCTTGTCAAAAGCCATTGCTTGTTGCTTTTACATCCATGTATGGATGAACCCCGGCAGGCATCTGACAATAAAAAGGGTCAATTTTTTGAGGGCTTGTCAAAAGCCATTGCTTGTTGCTTTTACATCCATGTATGGATGAACCCCGACAGGCATCTGCCAATAAAAAGGGTACATTTTTTGAGGGCTTGTGAAAAGCCATTGCTGGTTGCTTTTACATCCATGTATGGATGAACCCCGGCAGGCATCTGCCAATAAAAAGGGTCAATTTTTGGAGGGCTTGTCAAAAGCCATTGCTTGTTGCTTTTACATCCATGTATGGATGAACCCCGGCAGGCATCTGCCAATAAAAAGGGTAAATATTTTGAGGGCTTGTCAAAATCCATTGCTTGTTGCTTTTACATCCATGTATGGATGAACCCCGGCAGGCATCTGCCAATAAAAAGGGTAAATTTTTGGAGGGCTTGTCAAAAGCCATTGCTTGTTGCTTTTACATTACATCTATGTATGGATGAACCCCGGCAGGCATCTGCCACCATAAAGGGTAAATTTTTTGAGGGCTTGTCAAAAGCCATTGCTTCTTCTTTTACCACCTTATATGTATGAACCCTGGCAGGCATCAGCCGCCTAAAATGGTTAATTTTTGTACCTTTTTTAACAATGCATTAAGCATACAACATGCACAAGTGCAGTGGTTTCTGTTAGTTATCACCGTGTCCCATCCGTTTTCCTATAGCCATACATGTTGGCGTAACTTTGACACTAACTTTGCCTTAAAGACAGCTCAAAAGTACTTGGATACACTCATGGGCTCTTTCTGAGCTTGGTGGTTTAAGTGGCTTGTGAACTAAGTGGAGTTCTAAAACCGGATTGTGTTGCTGTACTTCTGTATTGTGTTGCTGTATTTCTGTGTTTGTGAATCTGTTTTGATTGCTAGCAAATAGAAGATAGCAAAAACTCACACAATTTAAAAAAAAAAAAAATTTAATTTTTTATTTTTTTTCCCTTGCAGATTCGTTCCAGCTGAGCAGCTGACTAGGTGGAAGGGGTTAACTGGACACAGGTGGTATAAATTAGTCAGCAGACCTCATTTTGAGCTTGCTCTTTCTGAGCTTGGTGGTTTAAGTGGCTTGTGAACTAAGTGGAGTTCTAAAACTGGAGTTGAAAAGAGGAGTTGAAGCCCCAGTAAGTACTCTTCTTTTCTTTTACTTTGACAATTGTTCGCTGTTTTGGTGTAACTTGGATAATGGATAGCAAGATTGGAGGTTTTCTTCAGTGCACAGTTTGCCATATGTATACATGACTGGAGCCGGAGTTCCAGGGTGAATACCTCTGTGGCAGATGTGAGCATGTTGGTCACCTGGAAGCTCGCATTAGAGATCTGGAGGAGCAGAATACAACACTGAGGAGGATAGACAATCTTGAGCTGAGCTTGCCGCTCACAGAGCATGCAGTTAGTGGGTTAGAACTGGAGGGTGAAGACATGGGTGAGCAGGATCAGGTAAGTAGCTGGGTTAATGTAGTTAGGGGCAGTAGAAAGGGGTCAAAGACAAGGAAGGCCGATCCGGTTTCTGGCATTCCAAGCAAAATTGCCAGGTTGGGTGATGATGCGAGGGTGTCAGTCTCAGAAAAGGCAGCCCTAGTGGATACTGATCTCCCTAACAGCCGGGAGAACAGCCAAGCTAGTAGTCGGCGGGATGGTAATGCAGGTAAGCCAAGACAATTGATAGTTGTAGGGGATTCTATAATCAGGAAGACGGATAGAATAATTTGTAGCCAAGACCGCCAAGACCGAATGGTTTGCTGTCTCCCTGGTGCCAGGGTTCGGCATGTGGTGGAACGGGTGGACAAATTGCTGGGAGGGGCTGGTGATGATCCAGCTGTCGTGGTCCATGTCGGTACCAACAACAGAATAAATGGTAGGTGGAGGAGCCTTAAGAATAATTTTAAAGAACTAGGATACAAGCTGAAGGGAAGGACCTCCAAGGTTGTATTCTCAGGAATACTGCCTGTGCCATGCGCATCACAGGAAAGACAGCGGGAGCTCAGGGAGTTAAATGCATGGCTGAAGTCTTGGTGTAGAGGAGAAGGCTTTGGGTTCCTAGAGCACTGGGCTGACTTTTCATTGGGGTACAAACTGTATTCTGCAGATGATTTGCACCTAAATGGAAGGGGGTCCGCTGTGCTGGGGGAGAGAATTCTAGCTGGGGTGGCGGAGTGTTTAAACTAGGGCTGAGGAGGGAGGCCAATGTAGGAAATAAAGGGGTAGTTAGGTTAGAGAGGGGTCAGACTATATTGGTGGGGGGAGAAACAGACGGTGGGGAGAGGACTAGGCAACAAGATAAGGAGATCCATTCGTTACAAAACAGCAGTGAAAATAAAAAGGCCCAAATGTCAAATAATCACATTTCTGATAGTGAAAGTGAAACATTTAAAGGCAAGTTAAAGTGTATGTTCACAAATGCCAGAAGTCTAGCAAGCAAAATGGGGGAGCTGGAGGCCTTAATACTGGAAGAAGATATAGATATAGTTGGTGTTGCTGAAACATGGCTGGACTCTTCACATGACTGGGCTGTAAATCTACAGGGTTTTACACTGTTTCGGAAAGACAGTGCAAATAGGATAGGTGGTGGTGTATGTCTGTATGTGAGAAGCGATATGAAGGTGAGTGTAAATGAGACATTAGAGGGTGAAGACTGTGAGGAGGTTGAAACCTTGTGGGTGGAATTACAAAGGGAAGTAAACACTGAAAAAATTACTTTTGGTGTAATCTATAGACCCCCCAATATAACTGAAGAGATAGAAGGTCAAATATATAAACAGATAGAGCGGGCTGCACAGGCGGGTACTGTAGTGATAATGGGAGATTTTAATTATCGGGATATTAATTGGTGTCATGGTTCGGCTTCAACTGCAAAGGGGAGACATTTCCTCAACCTGTTGCAGGAAAATTTTATGGGCCAGTTTGTGGAAGACCCGACTAGAGGTGAAGCTCTGTTGGATCTGGTCATTGCTAATAATGCAGAGCTTGTTGGGAATGTCAATGTTCGTGAAAACCTTGGTAACAGTGATCATAATATAGTTACATTTTACCTATACTGTAAAAAACAAACGCAGGCTGGGAAGGCAAAAACATTTAATTTTAAGAAAGCCAATTTCCCCAGGATGAGGGCGGCAATTAAGGATATAGACTGGGAAGAACTAATGTCAAATAATGGAACAAATGATAAATGGGAGATTTTCAAATCTACTTATAGTGCAAAATGTATTCCTACAGGTAACAAGTATAAACGACTAAAATTAAACCCCACATGGCTTACACCTTCTGTGAAAGGGGCAATACATGACAAAAAAAGGGCATTTAAAAAATACAAATCTGAGGGTACATCTGCAGCCTTTGTATAATATAAAGAGCTTAATAAAATTTGTAAAAATGTAATAATATCAGCAAAAATACAAAATGAAAGGCAGGTGGCCAAGGATAGTAAAACAAATCCCAAAAAATTCTTCAAGCAAATAAATGCAAAAAAGCCCAGGTCTGAACATGTAGGACCCTTAGATAGTGGTAATGGGGAGTTGGTCACAGGGGATCAAGAGAAGGCAGAGTTACTAAATGGGTTCTTCCGCTCTGTATATACAACAGAAGAAGGAGCAGCTGATGTAGCCGCTGCCAGTGCTGTTAATATATCAGTTGATATACTGAATTGGATGAATGTAGATATGGTCCAAGCTAAATTAAATAAAATAAATGTACACAAGGCCCCGGGACCAGATGGTTTACACCCTAGAGTTCTTAAAGAGCTTAGTTCAGTTATTTCTGTCCCCCTCTTCATAATATTTAGAGAGTCTCTCATGAGTGGTATAGTGCCAAGGGACTGGCGCAGGGCAAATGTGGTGCCTATTTTCAAAAAGGGCTCTAGGTCTTCACCGGGTAATTATAGACCAGTAAGCTTAACATCCATCGTGGGGAAAATGTTTGAGGGGCTATTGAGGGACTATATACAGGATTATGTGACAATAAATAGTATTATAAGTGACAGCCAGCATGGTTTTACAAAGGACAGAAGCTGTCAAACCAACCTGATTTGTTTTTATGAAGAGGTAAGCAGAAGCCTAGACAGAGGGGCCGCTGTGGATTTAGTGTTTTTGGACTTTGCAAAGGCATTTGACACTGTCCCCAATAGACGCCTAATGGGTAAATTAAGGACTATAGGTTTAGAAAGTATAGTTTGTAATTGGATTGAGAATTGGCTCAAGGACCGTATCCAGAGGGTTGTGGTCAATGATTCCTACTCTGAATGGTCCCCAGTTATAAGTGGTGTACCCCAGGGTTCAGTGCTGGGCCCACTATTATTCAACTTATTTATTAATGATATAGAGGATGGGATTAATAGCACTATTTCTATTTTTGCAGTTGACACCAAGCTATGCAATATAGTTCAGACTATGGAAGATGTTTGTGAATTGCAGGCAGATTTAAACAAACTAAGTGGTTGGGCGTCCACTTGGCAAATGAAGTTTAATGTAGATAAATGTAAAGTTATGCATCTGGGTACGAAAAACCTGCAAGCATCATATGTCCTAGGGGGCGCTACACTGGGGGAGTCAATTGTTGAGAAGGATCTGGGTGTACTTGTAAATCATAAACTAAATTTCAGCATGCAGTGTCAATCAGCTGCTTCAAAGGCCAGCAAAATATTGTCGTGTATCAAAAGAGGCATGGACTCGCGGGACAGGGATGTAATATTACCACTTTACAAAGCATTAGTGAGGCCTCATCTAGAATATGCAGTCCAGTTCTGGGCTCCAGTTCATAGAAAGGATGCCCTGGAGTTGGAAAAAATACAAAGAAGAGCAACAAAGCTAATAAGGGGCATGGAGAATCTAAGTTATGAGGAAAGATTAAAAGAACTAAACCTATTTAGCCTTGAGAAAAGACGACTAAGGGGGGACATGATTAACTTATATAAATATATTAACGGCACATACAAAAAATATGGTGAAATCCTGTTCCATGTAAAACCCCCTCAAAAAACAATCGGGGCACTCCCTCCGTCTGGAGAAAAAAAGGTTCAACCTGCAGAGGCGACAAGCCTTCTTTACTGTGAGAACTGTGAATCTATGGAATAGCCTACCGCAGGAGCTGGTCACAGCAGGGACAGGAGATGGCTTTAAAAAAGGGTTAGATAATTTCCTAGAACAAAAAAATATTAACTGCTATGTGTAGAAATTTTTTACTTCCCCTTTCCCATCCCACTTCCTCTTTCCCATCCCTTGGTTGAACTTGATGGACATGTGTCTTTTTTCAAACGTACAAACTATGTAACTATGTAACTATGGGTGACCTAAGAGTGTTATACAGGGCTTCTAGGGCTTTTAAACAGTGTTATACACGATTTTTAGGGGCTTTCTTGTATTACAGGTTCGGTCAGAACTAGTTTGTATGAATCAAACTTTTTCATGAAATTCGGCGAACCTGCCGAACCGAACTTTTCATAAGTTCGCTCATCTCTAATCAGAAGGTTTCCACATAATGTACCACCGTAAAACACAAGGAACAGACAGAACATTAGAATTCTTAAACTTTGGCTGCCTTGAAATCCTAAGAGAAAAAACTTAGTGACCGCTGTGAGATTGTTCCCCTGCATATTCAACATAAACATAATGCAAAAATAAGTAAACCCCAGAAGACGCAAAATGATTCAATATATAATATACTGTACTATTATATGATATAGGGACTGGAGTATCCTAAACTTCTGATTTAGGATTAGCGACATACGATGAGTATACTCGTTGCTACATCACGCGGGCACAGTGGCAGTACTAATTTGATTTTGCAGTGGGACAACGACTGTAATATACAGCTGCAGTCCCGCTCTATCGGCAAAGAGCAGAGAAACTTCAATCTCTGCCATGTAAACCTTTATATGCCATGATTAATGCTGATTATGACATACAGCAGCAGACACTGAGGGGGATTCAATGTGATATGGTCAGTACTCCTACTATGTATGGCCAGACATCTCAGAAGGGCTTTCTGGACATATTGACTGTTGTTAGGGTATACTTAAGTCAGGGACGTACTGGCGGGGGGTTCCCGAGTGTTGGTTGCCAGAGCGGGTGCCAACATGCCACTTTGCCTTAACCAGGGTACTTAAAGATAGGGCTAAGGCAGCAAACTGAACCCTAACCCCAGGTGAAGGACAGCTTAGATACTGGTCTACTTAGGTATCCTCTTACAACTCCATGTATTCTATCTGTCACAGGCTAATATGCTCAAATAGATGTATGCCAGTACTTTATAGTAAAAATAATAATAATAATAATAAATAAATATCCCCCGCATTATTTACATTAAAAAAGTTATCAAAGATAAAAACAAAGCATCTTACAGCTATGTAGACCTAAAAATAAAAATAAGTCACTGGACGCAAAGAGAAAAATTAAAACAATTACGTTTTTTTTTCTTCAAATCCAAAATTGACCTGGTCCTCAAAGGGTTAAAGGGCATCTCCAACCAAAAATCAAGACATGTAAGTCTAGTCTAGTTTTGTAAGCCCCCATTGTTGGGTACATCTACATGATGTTTAGCAAGGGGGACTGGGATATGAAGATTCAGAGACAGCTAAAAAATGTCCACAGTGTGAGAAACCCCTCCCATACTTTTATATGGAATCTGCACCACAGCCCCCTAAAGAAGTGACCTTGATGTTATACTCGGCCCAGACCTTCCCATGTGTTCGTTTCTTGGACTTGAGTGACTAAAAGTCGAGGTAACATCCACTCTTGAAGGAGTTCTCACGTAGCTTTTAAAATTTTAGGCTCTTTTCATATTTGCGTTCAATTCTCTATCACAAATTCCATCCGCATTGACAAGAAGAACACCAGTGTTACATTTTCTGTCAAAATGACGGACATCACCATGGAACCCAATGGACAATATTAAGTCAATTGCCACTAGTAACTGTGATGCTATGGATTCAGCACTGCTTCATAGTTTCTGTTGCATAAGGCTTGTTTAATATAAGTGTGAACTACCTGAGACAATTATTTTTTTTCTCTACTTACATCCGGCATTTCCATGTTCTTGTATAAATATTTTTCTGTTGATCAAAATCAATATACTTTGCAGCATGAATTTCAACCCTGTTCTCAGGAAAGTTCTAGAAAGCATATGATCAAAATGATTCCTCCAAATACGAGACATTATTAATTCCTACGACATGTCATACAGTGGCTACCAGTATTTATACACAACATGAAGACGAGGGACTTAGTACCTCTATGGAGATTATTCTGTTGCTTGCTCCCTCATCTCAACCATGGCCCTACCTTTTCCCTCAAATAAAGACTCAACTACCATTATGGTGTAAGGCCATAGCAGCCATATTTATTAACAAATATTATCATAAATAACTTTTTCATAAATAACTTCACATAAAATAAAATGTAAAATGACAGGTAATCAACAAAAAACATCCTAGAAGATATTACCCTGTTCTATCTTCCCCATTTTTGGGGGAAAACTTAGTGGCAGTCTCCATTTTTTAACCCCTACTCTCCAAGTAAGGTAAAAACTCCTTACCCATAGCCGTCCACACCTGGCCTAAGGGCACCGGATACAACTTATCCAACTATTCCTGGGGGACTCCTTCCCCCCAGGACTCCATTCGTTGTATTACACCTTAAATTCAGATGTACGGCCCATTTTCGTGCACCTGACCATAAAATTTTGGCCTCCAAGGACCCCTTCTCCCCGCCACAGATGGACAACAGTGATGCCTTACTGGAGGCGGTCCTGCCAAACACTTAGGGCTAATTCTAAGCCATCCTGCAGCCCCAGACATCACATGTATATGCCAACCAGGCTAAGGTGAACCCCATCGCTGCGGCAAAATCCTGGGGACAGTGTCTCCAGATCCTTGTGTCGCACCGCAAAACCCCCGTTAGGGCGGACAAAAGTGACACCTCTTTGTTAATTTTAGCCCTAGCCCTGTTCAACCCCTCAACACTCCGAGCATTCCGCCACACCTGTCTGGCCACGATATCCAACCAGATCACAATCAAATTAGGAAAAGACGACCAGAGCCTTAACAGGTCTAGTTTGATATCCTACACAATCTCTCTAGAGGGGCGGAATCCCAAGTCGTTACCCCCGACGTGTAACAACAAAATATCTGGCGGCCTATCCATACCTGCATAGAACTGGACCTCCGATAACACCCTATTCCTAAGCATACCCCACAGCCCTAACCAGCGAACCTGCATATCTGACCTGTTAAAGCCCAATTGCGGACCATCAGGTCGAACATCGGCTCGCAGTGCACCCCAGTACATGTATGAATCGCCAACAAGCCATGCCAGACAAAACACCACCACAACACTCCCAGCATCTTCAAACAAAATTCTTAAGCACTATAACAGGACGGACATACCCCTTGAACCTTGCAGATTCCCAACGCCCAATCTTCTTAATCACTGCATCCCCTAGACCACACCGAAATGCTTCTGTAGCTGCCCCAATCCGGAATGAATGCGAACAGAACTCCCTAGCATCCAAACCCAGGGCCACCAAACACTTCCGGAAAAACGCAATGAACTGAAACCTAGATAAGGACTTGCCGTTCATATGTATTAAAAAAGATCCATTGCCAGTCTTCCAAATATTCAAAAACGCTCCACACACCCCACCGGGCACCATGGGGAGCCCTCCAATCATGACAGCACCACTTTTACCCCTTTTCCTACTTGGTCCGTTTTAGACCGCCGAATCAAACAAGAAACAATGTCTCCCAGCACCGCAACGTCATCCAAAAGCAAACCCCCAACCACCAAGCCACTCCGTGCTACCAACTCGGAAATTATAAAAGCCCCAAAAAACGCCAAGGAGAATGCTACCTGGAACACGCCTCATACTGGGAAGTACACACTCCACCAAGACTGACGCACAACTTCCCCAACAACTCGAACGATACGGCGCGCCTAACATCCCACTGAACCCCTCCTTTACAGTAGCCCCTAAGCGCCTGTCGGATCAAAAAGGACTTCGACACAATCCGACACAAACTTACACCAAAATCCCACCGCGGCCACTCTCAGTGACGCCACTGAAAATAATGCCCCCCGCTAAAAGACAAACCAATAAAATATAACAACAACGTTGCCAAGGAATCATCCGCCTCCAGCACACCTACTTGATGCATCCAGCCTGCCCAACGTGACCACACCCTGGAATAAGCGGAATAAGCCCCCCAAGTACTAGAACTCACGGACCATCTGATCAGCGCCGCCGATACCCCTAGACCACAGCCAGAGAGGGCAGGACTTCCCATGTTGCTCCGCTCCCAGCCCCAACCTGTCCCACCGAAAGGCCGACTCGATGTCAGTTTTTGCTAGCAAGGACCCCCTTCCAAATTTTTGAACCCACGAAACGGCGGTTTCAAACGATGTATAAGACAGGGAACATAAATCGGGATCAATGCTGTCATTCACCGACCCACCCGCAGGGTACGACAGGGGATGAATGAGGCAAAATTTGTGAGGTTCCTTTTTTGGGACCCAGCCCAAAGGAGAAACCCACATATTAGGCCACGGTGGATCACAAAACGGGCTGAACTTTCTTCTCTATTTTCTCCAAAACTATCCCCGATTTTTCTAGCGCCGATGCCAGTTTTTGTCTTGCAGACACAGCTTCATTTTTCTTTATGTGGTACTTTATATGGTAATATCTTTGGAATGCTTTTACCTATCCAAGCGATTATGTGATTATTTTCTTGGGATACATTGCACTTCACGTTAGAGGTAAAATTTGGTCGATACATTCGGTATTTATTGTGGAAGACACAAAAATGTTGAGAAAATTTCAAAATGTTAGCATTTTTTTTTTGTTTGAATCTATCTGCTTGTAAGACAGATAGTAATACCACACAAAATAGTTACTAGTTCACATTTACTATATGACTACTTTATGTTAAAATCTTTTTTTTTTTATTTGACGTTAGAAGGCTTATAACATTAGTAGCATTTTTTTACATCTTCAAGAAAATTGCAAAAACCTATTTTTTCAGGGACTATTTTTGAAGTGACTTTGAGGGGCCTATTTATTAGAACCCCCCATAAATCTCCCCAATTTAAAAACTGTACAATATTGAAAACAGTATTTAGAAAGTTCTAAACCCTTTGGGTATGTCACAGGATTTAAAGCAAAGTGTCACGGTCTGTGGGTATGTGGACCCACTAGGCCGCACCGCCGTAGCGAGGGGGCAGCTGGTCAAACAACAGCGCACCCCAGCAATACAAAGTCCAGCACTAGGGTACCTGAATAGTCCATACAGTGGCCGAGGCTTTGGCACGGATGGAGGTGGTGCAGCAGGTTACGCCAGACGTGGCAGATGACAGCAGGTGCAGCAGGTTGTGCCAGACATGGCGGTTCACACTGGACGTGGAAGATGACACTGGACCTGGCAGACAACAGCAGATGCAGTGGGACACGACTCCAACACTAACAGGCTCAGGAACAAGAACACCGCACGGGATACAGGATACAGGTAACAGGGCACAAGTAAAAACAGGAACAGGATAACACTAAGGGACCATTTGCAAGACTGACATGGGAATACTAAAAACGCTCAGGCAAGTTTCAGAAGGGCAGGACCCTTTCGTATAGTCCAGGGGATCATGGGCAGTTGATGATGATGATTCCATTTGTGCGCAAGCTGGCCCTTTAAGGCCTAGCACGAGCGTGCGCGTGCACCCTACAGGACACAGCGGACCGGAGCGGAAGTGAGCACTGGCATTTCCTGGGAAGGCTCACAGATCCATGGCTGCAGCTGCCAGGGAGTGAGTAAACCCGACGGTCCGTGCCATGGACGCTACACAAAGTAGAGGGATAAAAGATTAATTAAATTTTATTTTATTTTTCTTAATTCTAACAGAGCAGGTGTTAACAGAAAAGCATGACTTAATATTTATTGCCCTGATTCTGCCGTTTTTAGAAATATCCCACTTGTGGCCCTGGTGTGTTACCGGACTACAAAAAATCTACTACAATAAATTTAGACTAAAACTGTAAAGCTGCTGTATAATTTACTGACGCTAACTGTAATGTGTCAAGTTAAAGTTTGCTGCATCATGTTGTGTAAATGTCCAGCTAAAGTTTGCTACATCTAAAATTGTGAAAATCTGAATTCAGACGTGTAAAAATTCCTTGGAAACCCCTGGAAGGGAAGCAAAACAGTTAATCAACCTAAACTTTTAATAAACATTTTTTTATTTTTTATTTTTTTCAAATACATCAAATATATTGATTTTGGATGTAACACTTGTAAAAGACGATCACATTCTTATGTTCACTATTTAATGAATTGGGTTCTGTACTAATCACAAACTCTTAAACTAACAACTGAGCTGATGCCCACGGTATGTGCAAGTCCAAACTCAATGATGTATTTAACATTGTGGAGTATTTACCGGATTATACGTCTATGAAGTGTTTTCTTTATGACTTTCCTAATGTCTTTATTCCGTAGACTGTATATAATGGGGTTTATGAAAGGAGTAATCACAGTGTAGAGCAGGGATAGGATCTTTCTCATGGTGGCTGTTTGTCCTTTTGTTGGAACAACATAAACACTGAACATAGTCCAGTAAAATATGGAGACCACAATGAGGTGGGAGCTACAGGTGGAGAAGGCTTTCTGTCTACCAATGCTGGATGGAATGCTTAGTGTTGCTGAAATAATATAAGTATAAGATATTACAATGATTGTGGTTGGAATTATTACAATGGGAATGCTGAGTAAATAAATCTCTAAATCAACAACGAAGGTATCAGAACAGGCGAGTTCTTGTAAGGGGACAAGGTCACAGAATAAATGGTCAATGATATTTGGTCCACAAAAGTTTAACTTTGCTGTTTTTATGGTGTAAGTCAAAATAATGGAAAATCCAAACAACCAAGACAGGGCGGCCAATATCACACAATGTCCACTGGTCATGATAGAGGTGTAACGGAGGGGATTACAGATGGCCACATATCTGTCATAGGACATCACTGTGAGGAGAAGACATTCAAATGTTTCCGAGGCACATAAAAAATAAAACTGAGTAAAACAGTTAATAAAAGTAATAGCCCCCCCCGTTATCCAGTAGAATATGAAGCATGTTGGGGACAATAGTTGTAGTTAATAAGATGTCATTGATGGACAGTTGTGAGATGAAGAAGTACATTGGAGTGTGGAGGTTCTTACTGATGGACACCAGGGTGATGATCAGGAGGTTTCCATATATTGTCCCACAGTAAACCACCAGGAGAAGACAGACAATAACAATTCTTAAATCTTGACTGACTTGAAATCCTAAAAGGAAAAACTCAGTGACCGCCGTCAGATTGTTCTCCTGTGTGTAGAACAGATAAGATCTCTGTAGCAAGGTTCGGATAGCACTAGGTTTAGGAATGGGTGCATAAGTAGGGGCTCAACCCGATCCAATAGAGAGAAAGTGAGACTCTGGCAGTCAGCCGCCACACCAATGCACCATCAAACAGGACCCAGCATTGACAAAGTGCCTGAGGAAGGTCACAATATTGACTGAAACATCGCACTGTCACTGGCTATAAATAAATTATTTGGAAAATAATTTCCCTTCTGGTGTGCATAGTACTTTCTCTCTATTAGAACAGATAGTAGTTATCCTGAAATAAACTTTACTCCCATAGACATCCCCTTTTTAGTATTTTTTTCTTTCATAGCTGGCATGGCACAATCAGATTGTACAGTATTTTATGCTATAGAATTCAAAAGTTATGAGAATATTAATTGTCATTATATTACAATTTAAAATTGAAGAACTGACCCAACAAACTAATAAAGGGAAAATACAGCAAATTATATAAAAAAAGAACTCGCTGCAGCATACACAGATATTATTATAGCAAATTTTTTGTCTGTTTTTCACAAAGCATCTTCCCCATGTTCACTGTCTGTGTCTTCATTTTAGCTGTTGTTTGCTTACGAATGCGTAGCAAGAACTTCAGACGACACTGGTATTAGATACTGAATAGAACTTGACTCTATTAGAGGCACAATCTTCATGGTTATCATATTTGGTACATAATCTTGATGGTTTCACTAATAAATAGGCGCTATACTTGGCGGTTTCTGATATAACTGGTGAGAACGGGACATCGTGTTGGCTAATGGTTCAGTCTCAAGTTAAACATGTGGTGCAGGGGATCGTTGTTCTCATATGAAGTGCTGAGCTAGCGATACACCATCCAGCCAAGCAATACAAAGTCTTTTTGGTGGATCAGTCACTTGGTAGTTTGCGCCCTACCTGGCAATCTCAACTGGCAGCTCTCTCCCTGCCAAGCTATCCGATCTAGCAGCTCTTGCTCTGCCTGGCTATCCAATCTGGCAGCTCTTGCTCTTCCTGGCTTTCCAATCTGGCAGCTCTCGCCCTCCCTGGCTATCCATTCTAGCAGCTCTCGCCCTGCCTGGCTATCCAATCTGGCAGCTCTTGCTCTTCCTGGCTATCCATTCTAGCAGCTCTCGCCCTGCCTGGCTATCCAATCTGGCAGCTCTTGCTCTGCCTGGCTATCCAATCTAGCAGCTCTCGCCCTGCCTGGCTATCCAATCTGGCCTGCCTGGCTATCCAATTTAGCAGCTCTTGTCCTGCCTGGCTATCCAATCTAGCAGCTCTCCCCCTGCCTGGCTATCCAATCTGGCAGCTCTCGCCCTGCCTGGCTATCCAATCTAGCAGCTCTCGCCCTGCCTGGCTATCCAATCTAGCAGCTCTCGCCCTGCCTGGCTATCCAATCTAGCAGCTCTCGCCCTGCCTGGCTATCCAATCTGGCAGCTCTCGCCCTGCCCGGCTATCCAATCTGGCAGCTCTCGCCCTGCCCGGCTATCCAATCTGGCATCTCTCCCTCTGCCCAGCTATACAATCTGTCAGTTCTCGCCATGCCCGGCTATTCAACAGCGATTCACGCCCCGCTCTTCAAATCCACGCACTTTGTACTGACTTCTTTCTCCCTCTCCTGCTTATCCCACACACATCACTCTTTCCGTCTCTTTCCTCCATCACTCACCAACTACCATTATAAAAAATAAATAGTTATTATTTTTGTTTAAAGACAAGGCTCCTTCCATTTTTCTTAATGGGGCCACACGCCATAACTGACCTCTGACGCTAATGTGCCTTTACAGAGTCCTGTCTGTACAAAATATATAGTGCTCTATGGAAAATAACCCTTTAGCTTAATACAAATACAGTTGTGTTACATAATATTAGGTGCTTAACATATATACATAAGTGGGTTTGGGGCACACCCTACAAGCTACTTTGAGGTGGAATTGGGAGTAAAGTCTTATTTACATGAACGTCATAATCAGCCGTGTGACAAATGTTTTTTTAACGGCTGCATTAAAATGTACTTCTATTTTTAATGGACCTCATGAACGGCCCGTGAACAAAATAGGACCTGTCCTAGTTTTGCCCGTTTTCAGGGATCTCTCAATAGACTCAAGTCTATGAACGATGTGTGAAATCGGGTCCCACTTGGATGCAAATCTGCCAAGAAAAACTGACCTTTTTCACGGCTGTTTTGACACCCGTTTGTGTGAATAAGCCCTTAGGGTGCTCTGGGAGTAGAAAAATTGTTCAAGGTTTCCCCATCGTTAAGAGGTTGGGAATCATTGCCTTAAGACGTCTTCATTGTGTTGATTTACAAAGATTTCCTTAACAATACTTACATTAGGTATTTCTTTGTACTTGACATTCATTTTTCTTTTTCTTTGTTTTCTTGTGAAGAAAGTCCCTGAGGTAAGTGATAAGAATTTCAGACATCCCAGTAATTTTGTGTGACCATTAAACCCAATAATATGATCTATAAAGGGACGACCTGCATATATACACACAAAATAAAAAGCAAGGTGTCGGGTAAAGTAACTCTTGGGAATTTTTTTTGCTCTTGCCTCTTGAGTCTCCTTTGTTTAGTCAATATAAAAATAAAAATAAAATGTATAGCTGGATTTTGGGAATGTCTGAATTAATTAATTTCAATAAGAGATCTGAAAAAATATATATAACGTAGTATTTAATGGGGGATAATTACAGGTACATTATTATCGAAAATTATTGTAGCTTATTTGACAGAACTGAATGTTGCTGGCGCTTAGATTTGTGTATTTTTTCTACAATTTAACAATTTATAGTCATTTATTATGTATAAGGATTTCTTTATTTAACCTCACCCTCTCTTTATCAGTCAATGGAGTCTGGATTCCACCCATCTAGCATACTTGCTAGATATACCTCAATCTCTATTTGACAAAGAAGAAACCATACTAACCTGTTGGCACGTAGTGCCTTAATAGTGCAACCACGTAGGGAGTAAAAAAAACTTTGCTCATGAGATCAGTAGCGGGAGTGTGGAAGGCCCCTTTGTCAGTGTCACAGGAATTCCCATACAAGGTATGAGCAGAGAACCCATAGTCCATTGGAGGACATAAGGTTTATCTTTTAATATAGCCAGTTGCATAGGCATACTTATAGGTTCCCTAGCAACTACCTGTGTATTTGATATACACAGCGTAATAAGCTAGTGTGTCACGTAGGGTTCGTGGACCCACTGAGCCGTACCGCCTTGGCAGTGTGGCAGCTGGCCAACAGGGCGCAGGTTAAAGTCTATAGTTCATATAGGGTACCTGTGGCAGCTCGGACAGTAGCAAGGCAGGCTCAGCTGGGACTAGGCAGCAGGCAGAAGTCAGGCGTGGTGAAGCAGGACAGGCGTGGTATACAGCACAGCATGACTTTGGCTCAGCACAGCCTCGACCAGGATAGCACGGGATACAGGTAACAGGAACAGGAACACTGGAAAACACTAGGAGACAATTGCATAGACAAACTAGGGTACAACAACAATTCTCAGGCATAGAAGCAAGGGGCACTCATGGGCTGATAGTTCATTAAAGTCTGGGGCGCGAGCTGCCCTTTTAAGAGCGGGCACGAGCGTGCGCGCCCACCCTACGGGATCTGACCGAGGTCAGTGGAAGCGAGCACTGGTGTCTCATGAGGAGGAGACTGGGGCCAGCGCTCGCCGACCCATGGCTTCGGCCGTCAGGGGTACGGTGAACCTGACGGCCCGCAGCCATGGACATATACACTCCTCAACATTAAAATTGCAACATCAAGAAGGAAACATTTTTGAGTTGTGTAGATCACAGGATGAATGGACATGTTAATGATATGTAAATGATAAAAAATGAAAACAAAATATTTCAAACATCTTGATTTATTCAGTATGGAGTATGATCGACACGTGCAAAAATCCACGCACTTCCACGCCTTGACACGTATTAATGAGGTTATTAATGGTTGTCAGAGGAATGTTGTGCCACGCTGAATGCACTTGGCCATTCAAATCATCAAGATTAGCAGCTGGCAGCTCCCATTGCAATTGCTCACCAATGACGTCGTAGATGTGCTCGATGGGAGACAAGTCCGGAGACGCTGCAGGCTATGGTAGCACATTTAGGCCACGCGGGCTGCTCACAGTAGCTTGCGCAACATGCGGCCCGGCGTTGCCCTGTTGAAAAACGGCTTCTGGGCCACATTGGAAAAATGGCCATACCACTGGATCCACGACCAAATCAATGAAGCGCCGAGCTGTTAGTGTACCTGAAGTGAAGACTACATTATGCCCCCTCTACCACCTCACTGTAAAGTCATAGTGCTTAGATAGCACCCAGAGTGAAATTTTGGGGTGGTCACCCTAAAATGTGAGTATGCCTTCAAATTCCTTTGAGGACTCAGAACACTCCACTTCATCAACGGTGTATTAGTGTTTTTATTTTTAACCACACAGAGTGTGTAAAGTGGCTTTACACCTGTAGAGATCCACAAAACAAGAATCTAGCACCTCAGGAGATAAATAAAGATGAAGCCTGCACCCCTAGAGATGCAAAAGATCAACCCGGCGTCTCCAGAGATGCAGTTAAAACATTACATTACTTATCATGTACTGATCCTGAGTTTCATCCTATATAATACTCTAGAGCTGCACTCACTATTCTGCTGGTGGAGTCACTGTGTACATACATTACATTACGTATCCTGTACTGATCCTGAATTATATCCTGTATTATACTCCAGAGCTGCACTCACTATTCTGCTGGTGGAGTCACTGTGTACATACATTACATTACTTATCCTGTACTGATGCTGAGTTATATCCTGTATTATACTCCAGAGCTGCACTCACTGTTCTGCTGGTGGAGTCACTGTGTACATACATTACATTACTTATCCTGTACTGATCCGGAGTTATATCCTGTATTATACCCCAGAGCTGTACTCACTATTCTGCTGGTGGAGTCACTGTGTACATACATTACATTACTTATCCTGTACTGATCCTGAGTTACATCCTGTATTATACTCCAGAGCTGCACTCACTATTCTGCTGGTGGAGTCACTGTGTACATACATTACATTACTTATCCTGTACTGATCCTGAGTTACATCCTGTATTATACTCCAGAGCTGCACTCACTATTCTGCTGGTAGAGACACTGTGTACATATATTACATTACTTATTCTGTACTGATCCTGAGTTATATCCTGTATTATACTTTAGAGCTGCACTCACTATTCTGCTGGTGGAGTCACAGTGTACATACATTACATTACTTATCCTGGACTAATTCTGAGTTGCATCTTGTATTATACAGATGTAGCCAAGTTTATCTTGACCCTGATAACTTGCCGCAGCGTGATATCACACAACAAAAGCAATTGAAAAAGTTAAGTTGAAGTTTCCTGACACTGTTTTTAATGCATTGAGTCAAGATAAAAATGGTAACATCTGTACTCCAGAGCTGCACTCACTATTCTGCAGGCTCCACAGCTAAAATATTCCAGCATTCCCTATTTGTTCAGTGTCTGTGCAGTGCTTGGTTTGGTTATTTGTATGTGCTATTTTTATAGCAGGTAAGTAAAGAAATGTATTTAAAATGTGACTCAACTTTTTTTTTTTTAGATTTACAGTTTAATTAAGGTTGTTAGGTAAAACTGAGTCATCAGAATCATATTATAGACATCATACAATGCATCTAATCTTACCTTTGGTTCTGACCAATGGCTATGCTCTAACCTTCCTTTCAACTTCTGGATCCTGTAATGCAGTTACTACTGTTTAGAGATTATACTTGAGGAATACCCTGTAACAAAGACCTTGCTGTAACGGTCTGATATCTGTGAAATTCAGAAACAGTTTAGCACAGTTTCATGTATGCAGCCCATTTTTCCAAAACTTAGGTTGGAGTCGAAATGCTCAGCTGGGACCCAGGACTTAGATGTCTTTAGCAGATCCCTTGACAGAATGAAATACAGATCACAACCATTGGGTGGCTACACAAAGACATCTCATGGCAGACTATTGCAAAATAATGTTTTGTTTGTAAGCTGGTCATCTCATGCCACACATCCCAGGAAATGCTGGGATAAGAGGTAAAGTAAGGAAGGACAAATCGGTAGTACGGGCGAGTAGTCAGTCAAGCCAAGGTAACACTAATAGAAGATTAGCATATCTTGGTATGTGGTACCATGGGGAGTAGTACAGGAGAGTAGTCAGACGAGTTAAGTCAATAACAGAAGTTCCGGATACAAACAGCAGCGGGATAGAAACTAAGCAATGACTTTATTTATATTATATCATTAATTCTCTGCTAATAGAGACTCTGGTCCGTTTTCTTCAGAATGATGGTTTTAGACATTAAAACAAGGAAACAGATGAATGGTCACCTCAGCTTTATCTGTGTGGTGTAGAACGTCCATATGTCTGGATAAAAAAATCCTGTAAATAATTTCCTATAATATTAGAGGACAACAATCAATGTTTCTACTTTAGAATAAGAGAAATCCCACACGTACTAGTGCCGAGTGCAGCCAGTGGAATAGGCTAATAAGTGTATAAAGCTTCATAATACGGTCATTTTATATCTTCATGTGTGGAATTATCTATATCTGGAGATTCCAGAGAGGGCTCCTCCAGCCTCCCCGGTGTACAGACATAATATATGAAATAAGTCTAATTAATCATTTGAGATATAATCTTAAAGAATGGAGTATTTTATTTTTGTTTCCCTTTTATTCAATATTATAAAAAATGAGAATGAAAAACAACATATGAAGTCTAAACTTTTAATTTCGGAAAAGGTTGAGCCAGAAGTTTACATACAATAATGAAACTCAGTTTTTTTTACAACTCATTTCACGTGACAAGGTTACATAATTGATAAGCTTAAAAAATCCTACGAGTTCATCGAGTTCAACCATTACCGAACTCCAAATATGGCGATCAGAAGAAATCCCTGGATCAACGTCCCATCTCCAGAATCTAGTACTCCTATAACTTCTAATATTATTTTTTTTTAAGAAAGGCATCAACTTGCTCAATGAATCATTCATCACTATATCTTGTGACAGAGAGTTGTATAGTGTAACCGCTCTCACAGGAAAGAATCCCCATCTGTGGTTATGGTGAAACCTTTTTTCTTCTAGACGTAGAGGATGCCCCCTTGTCCTTGTAACAGGCCCAGGTGTAAAAGGATCATTAGAAAGATCTCTGTACTGTCCAATAATATATTTGTACAATGTAATGAGATCACCCCTACGACGACTTATTTCTAAATTTAATAACCCTTGGTTTGATAACCTTTCTTAGCATTGCAATCCACGCATTCCCTTATTTACTTTGGTCGCCCTTCTGTGTACCCGTTCTAGTTCAGCAATGTCCTTCTTATACACAGGTGCCCACAATTGTACACAATATTCCATATGTGGTCTGACTAGTGATATGTATAGAGTTAAAAATATGTTCTTGTCATGAGCATCCATGCCTCTTCTGATACTGTTATGCATCAGACTTAACATGAGATCTACGTTATTGTTCTAAATGCAGGAGAAGAATCTGACGGAGGTGACAGAGATTTTTTTTCTTTCTGAGGATTTCAAGGCAGTCAATGTTTAAGATTTGTTCTCTTTGGTCTTTTCATTGTGATTTTTTGTTTAACAATATGTGAGAACCTCCTGATCATCACCCTGGTGTCCACCAGCAAGGACCTCCACACTCCAATGTACTTCTTCCTCACAACCGCCACGAAACTGTACATATTTCTTGCTTGGACCTTTAGTGGTAAACTTCCGGAGTAAGAAACGACGCCGGTCGCTTCCCTGAAAATGTCATTTTTGACTTTTCACCACCGGTGGTGATGGCGAAAGTCCATAACCGACCGCATCCGTCCATACAAAACTTTTGGTCCCAAAAGGTCAAATAGACTTTAAAACACACTCTAGCGCTCTTGGAATTTTTTCGCCACTTGAACCCTAAAACGCTTGTTAGAGGCTGGGATGCTTCTAGCACTGCCCATAAGCAGTGACTTAAGCAGTGAACAGAGAACAGTAAAATATGGAGACCATATGGGGCTGCTTGTGGCACCCAAGGGGAGGGCCCCTGTCAAGAGTTTGCTATGGGGCCCAGTCTTTCCTAGTTACGCCCCTGCTGATATGATAAGCCTAAACACCACCTATGATTGTAAAATAAGTGCAGCATCAATTTCACAGTGTTTTTTCACAGATCCATCTGAAAACAGATTTGACACTGTATTATCACAGGAGAAACCTATTTAAAGCCCCTGGGCACATATAACATATAGCACCCAGAGTGCAAGTTTCATGTGAGGGGTCAGAACAGTACTGTGAGTACCTCATCAGTCATGTATCAGTGTGTACAGTGTTTAATCACCTTTATGTGCTATTTTACTGTGAGCTCTATGTGAATCGCCGGAGATCCATGAGTGAACCTGGTAGTTAATAATAGAAATGCTCGCTCCAGTGCTTCAGAAGTTTCATCCTGTGACCATCAACATCAATGTACTTTCTCTACCCCCTCACTGTAAAGACATAGTGCTTACATAGCACCCAAAGTGCAATTTTGACATTCTGGGGTAATCATCCTGAGATGATAGGGCGACCAGGTGGTATTTTAGGGTTCTTGTGGATCTTTGGCAGTAATTAAAGACTCACTATTGTGGGTTCTTGTTTAGTCAGACACTCTCTTAGTGAAATGATGCTATCATCCAAGGCTTCCTTTAATATGCCCATTAAGGCTGTGCTAAAGGAGGAAAGATGGTTAAAGATCAACTTTCTAGAGCAGGTAGGATTTTTCAGATGCCGATACGCCTCCCTCTCATACATGTCTCTTGGCCAAACAACTACATTGCCACCTTTGTCTGGCAGTTTGTATACAATAACATGCAATTTCCTCAATTTTTTGAGGCTTTTGCGTTCAGCTGTAGACATATTGTCATGTTGAATAGACACAGGAATCTGCTCCAGCTCCTGTGTCACCAATTTTACAAATAAATCAATAGGTGGACATACTGCAAATTGTGGGAATTTGGTAGAGCGTTTGTGTATGGAATCTGGGAACCTACCTGCTACTGGTTAGTTTTGTTCATCCAATAGTTGTACTAGACATCGTAGTGCCTCCAATTCTTCTGATGTATCAAAGATATTACTGTCGTCTTTTGTGTGGAACCATCTCTTGAATACAAGTGTCCGAGCAAAGAGGTGAAGGTCCTTTATCGCTGTAAAGGCATCAAAGTATGAGGATGGCACAAAAGTCATCCCCCTGGACAACACCCCCATGTCAATAGGTGACAAGATATGATCTGACAGGTTGATTACCTTGAGTCTTGAATTATTAGCTGGACCATCGGATGGATCCATGCCTATTAGATGTTCCGAAATCATGTAATTCCATATGACATCCAACGTGTTTACGTCTTTGACGACCCCGGTATTAAAGTGCCTAGGGTCCATAGTACTCCGTGTTCGCATTCCTTGTGACGTATCACTAGATTCAAATGTAGAATTACCCGATGATACAGATGACATTCTAGGTGTTTCCCCATTCCTAGATCTTGGATTCTGCCATCTATACACTCAATTAGAGGATACATCATTTTGATCCCGCTGAAATTTACCTTTTTTAGTGTCCTGTATCTCCTTTTCCCATTTATCCATATCAGATTCAAGTGACTGGAAAAAATTCTTAAACTCCATACTACTCATTTTATCTTTAAGTTGTAATTGCACTGTTTGGATTTCAATGTCAATGGTTTCCAATGTCTTCCTGTCTAAACCAACCAGTAATACCATGAAGGTCTTAGATGCAATATTACACGCCTCTTCCCATTTGGACACAAAAGTATCATCATCAACCAGGAAGGCAGGGAATACCTGGACACGTAATCCTCTAGGTAAGAGGCTTCGTTGTATCTTTATCACAATCTTTAAACGATTTTTTGTTCCTATTTTTGAGGAGTAATTGATCTCTAGATTTGGATCTTACTATCAATTTTGCTCTATCTAAAGTCCACTTTTGACAACCTCTATTGTAGCCTCTTACAAATTTGAACCTGTTCCGTATTAAAGCTTTGTGTTTGGTTACAATTTCTCCTAGCTCTAAACATCTCACCTACGGGTATGGAAGAGATGGTATGTCTAGGGTGACTACTATTTGCATGGAGGATGGTGTTTCCTGAGATTGGATTACGGTATGTTTCAGACTGAACAGTCTCACCTGGAATGGCTGACAGCTCTAAGTCCAAAAAACAAACATTGTTGGTCTCAACCTGATATGTGAATCTTAGGTTACAATCGTTATCATTGAGATAATTAATGAAATCTGGTATGGCAGACACATCGGCCTCCCCCCATACCAGTAGAAGGTCATCAATGTATCTGCCATACCAGTGTAAACAGTCGATATAAGGGTTTTCTGTTGAGAAGATAGTATACTCCTCCCACCAGGTCATAACAAGGTTTGCCAATGAAGGGGAAAATTTTGCCCCCATTGATACACGTTTTAATTGCAGAAAATCAGTCAAACTGGAAATAATTGTGTGTCATGAGGAACACAAGTACTTCCGCACAATAGGATTGTAACTCCAATGTATATGTACTGTACTTGGAAAGATGATGTTCTAGGGCTTTGGTCGCTATTGCATGTGGGATACTAGTATACAATGATATCACATCACAGCTTAGCCAGATATATTTATGATCCCAAACTTTGTCCTTGAACGCACGCAGGACATCCGTTGTATCCCGTAAATGGCCCGGAACCCTAGACACAAGAGGCTGCAGGAGTGAATCTAGCCACTCCGACAGGAAGAGCATGTATTATTGGGATAATGGGAAACTCAACTAAAAGATAGTCATATTGCTTCTTAGGGATCATTCCCCCCTGGAAACCTTCATCTAACACTTTTTTACAATTAATTTGGAAAGCTTTGGTGGGATTGCTATCCAATCTCCTGTATGTGTCCTTATCTGACAGAAGCCCCAAAATCTGTGTTTTATACATATGTGTGTCCATAACTGTGATGTTTCCTCCTTTATCAGCCATTTTTATTGTGATCTCTGGATTATCTCTCAATGATTTTCTTGAAGCCTTTTGGATAACCGTCATATTCTGTTTGTTCCTGTCATATTTGCTGACATCATAAAGCTTCTGTAGATCCCTTTCTATGGCAAGTTGGAATTTATCCATTAAATCAGTCCTTGACTGTATGGGGTAAAATCTTGGATTCGAGGTAACAAAGTTTTCAGCAATGTTAGACAATGATCCTGGTTCCCCCGTATCTGGATCCTAAAGGCACGACAGAGCAATTTGTTCCTGGAAAGTAAACAGTCCTTGGTCCTTTTGAGATTCAAAGGCAGCATTAGATTCAAGATTTGTAAAATTCATTTCAATTTGAACTGCATTGGATCATGCCAGAAAGTGTATTTTAACTGTTAAATTCAGGTGTGGGAACAATTTGGTGTCCGTAAGCTAGTAGATGTATATGTAAATATTGACCAACTACAATCGAACCAGCACATCTGAGGCTCCTACTTTTTTAGAAACCTACAAGTCAGGCATACATTAACTACCTTGTTTTTTACTTCTAGACCGTCCATATCTCATTAACTCTTAATTGGAGTTCTTCGGTTCCAGGGGCCACGTGGCCGAATATCCGGCTTATATTCTCATTAGATCCTTTAAGTCCCCAGCAGCTAACAATTAAATGGTTAAAATCTATATATTACACCAATGTTACCTAACCCAGGTCCAGTTACATAAAATGGAGAAAACTGCATCAATTTAGATTTCTTGTACATGATCTGGGATTGCCAAATGATACAGAGCTTTTGGAAGAAGATCACAGATGTCCTCTCCGAGGGTGCTAGACATTTTAATTCTACACTTCCCATAAGTCTATTTATTTGGGGTACTTAAGAAGGAGATATTCAGGGCCGGCCCTAGGATAGATGGTGCCCTGTGCAAAATGATCTTTCGGCGCCCCACCCCATCATTTAAAAAAAAATGCCCCATAAAAAAATTATAATGCCCCTTTAGTGCCCCCATACAGTAGGATAATAATAATATTTAATAATATAATATATTACAACCCCTTCAAGGACACAGTATTTTGTCCTCCAATTGTGCCCACAGTATTATGCCATCTGTAGTACCCATACACAGTATAATGTCCGTTTAGTGGCCCCCACACAGTATAGTGCCCCTCTGTAGATTTTGCCATACAGCCTCCCTGTAGACAGTGCCATAATTCCTCATCTCCTTTTTGTAGATCGTGCCATACAGCCCCCACCTCCCCCTTGTAGACAGTGCCATACAGTCCCCCACCTCCCCCTTGTAGATGATGCCATACAGTCCCCGCACCTCCCCCTTGTAGACAGTGCCCCCAAACAAAAACAACAATTTTACTCACCTAGGCCCCGTTCTCATGACGAACTGAGTTGCTCCATGACGGGACCCTGTAGCCTAGTACAGAATTTCCCAACCTTTTCGGACTCGAGGCAGCACTGGAAAAACAAAATTTCCTCAGGGCCCCCCTACCAAAAATTGTTTTGAGAAAGACAGAAAACGGCTAAGAACACGCACTACACTCATAGGGTATGTTCACACACGTTTTTTATAAGGCAAAAAAAATCTGCCTCAAAATTCCTTCAGCAACTGACAGCGTTGGGTGATCTTTTTTTTGTTTTTTCTTAAGCTGTTGAAGCGAATGCAAAAGACGCTGGAAAAAAAAGCTCCAAAGAGGGTGCCGCAGGTATTTTCTGCCTCCTATTAACTTCAATTGGAGGTCAGAGGTGGAAACCACTTGAAGACCATCAGCCCTTCCACTCACAGTAAAATGACCATCAACCCCCCACTTACAGTAAAATGACCATCAGCCCACCACTCACAGTAAAATGATCATCAGCCCCCCACTTACAGATTCCCCCTTTAGGTAGCACCACACAGCCCCTTGTAGGTAGCACCACACAGCCCCTTGTGGGTAGCGCCACACAGCCCCTTGTAGGTAGTGCCAGACAGCCCCCTTGTAGGTAGCGCCACACAGCCCCTTGTGGGTAGCGCCACACAACCCCCTTGTGGGCAGCGCCAGACAGCCCCCTTGTAGGTAGCGCCGCACAGCCCCCTGTAGGGAGGGCTGCACAGCCCCCTGTAGGGAGGGCCGCACATCCCCCTGTAGGGAGTGCCACACAGCCCCCTGTAGGGAGTGCCGCAAATACCCCTGGTAGGGAGTACCGCAAAGACCCCTTGTAGGGAGTGCCACACAGCCCACAGCCCCTGGTTGGTAGTGCCCCACAGCCCCCTGGTTGGTAGTTCCACACAGCCCACTGGTTGGTAGAGCCCCACAGTCCCCTTATTGGTAGTGACCCACAGCCCCCTGGTTGGTAGTGCCACACAGCCCACAGCCCCCTGGTTGGTAGTGCCACACAGCCCACTGCCCCATGGTTGGTAGTGCCACACAGCCCACTGCCCCCTGGTTGGTGGAGCCACACAGCCCCCTGGTAGGTAGTGCCACACAGCCCCCTGGTAGGTAGTGCCCCACAGCCCCCTGGTTGGTAGTGCCACACAGCCCCCCTGGTTGGTAGTGCCACACAGCCCACTGGTTGGTAGAGCCCCACAGTCCCCTTATTGGTAGTGCCCCACAGCCCCCTGGTTGGTAGTGCCACACAGCCCACAGCCCCCTGGCTGGTAGTGCCACACAGCTCACTGCCCCATGGTTGGTAGTGCCACACAGCCCACTGCCCCCTGGTAGGTAGTGCCACACAGCCCCCTGATAGGTAGTGCCCCACAGCCCCCTGGTTGGTAGTGCCACACAGCCCACAGCCCCCTGGTTGGTAGTGCCACACAGCCTACTGCCCCCTGGTTGGTAGAGCCACACAGCCCCCTGGTAGGTAGCACCGCACAGCCCCCTTGTAGGTATCGCCACACAGCCCCGTTGTAGATAGCGCCGCACAGCCCCATGTAGGGAGGGCCGCACAGCCCCCTGTAGGGAGGGCCGCACAACCCCCTGTAGGGAGGGCCTCACAGCCCCCTGTAGGGAGTGCCACAAAGACCCCTGGTAGGGAGTGCCGCAAAGACCCCTTGTAGGGAGTGCCACACAGCCCCTGGTTGGTAGTGCCACACAGCCCACAGCCCACTGGTTGGTAGTGCCACACAGCCCACAGCTCCCTGGTAGGTAGTGCCACACTGCCCACAGCCCCATTGTAGGTAGTGCAAGGACTACGAAATGACCCTGATAGCTGGCGGGCAATAGACATTCAAAAAAGGACAACTGTGCAGGAGCACACAAAATACCAAGCTTTCCCAGCAATCAAATAAATGTGTGGAAATAAACTAAGATATAAGTTTTATTTAGACTGAGTAAAGGATTAATCCTTTTAGCTAGATTAAATAAAAGTTATATCTTAGTTTATTTCCACACTTTTTTTTGATACCCGGGAAAGCTGGGTATTTTGTGTGCTCCTGCACAGTTGTCCTTTGTAGGTAGTGCCACACAGCCCACAGCCCCCCTGTAGATAGAAACCCCCCCCCCCTTCCAGTAAAGATAACGCCACTGTAGCTCCCTGAAGGAGCGGAATCCCCGTGTGACCGGGGGATTCCACTCATGGAGTGCTGCTTGATGCCTCTGTCCATATATGGACAGTGACATCAGGGAAAACTCCTGAAGTGGAATCCCCGGTCACAGCGTTGCAGACGCTATGACCGTCGATTCCACTCCAGGAGAAGCTCCTATCGTCTGTGTCCATGACGTCATTGGCTTCTCCTGGAGTGGAATCCTTGGTCATAGAGTCTGCAATGCTGTGACCGTGGATTCCGCTTCAGGAGTTTCCCCTGATATCACTCTCTGTATATGGACAGAAACATCAAGCAGCGCTCCAGGAGCGGAATCCCCGGCCACATGGGGATTCCGCTCCCTCAGGGAGCTACAGTGGCGCTAGTAGGTTGCAGAGCAGGGAGATACCTCGCTGCTCTGCTATAGTGCCCCCCTGTAGATAGCAACCCCACCCCCTTCCAGTATAGATTGCGCCACTGTAGCTCCCTGAAGCAGCGGAATCCCCGTGTGGCCTGGGATTCTACTCCTGGATCGCTGCTTGATGCCTCTGTCCATATATGGACAGTGACATCAGGGAAAACTCCTGAAGCGGAATCCCCGGTCACACAGGGATTCCGCTCCTTCAGGGAGCTACAGTGGCACTAGTAGACAGCAGAGCAGGGAGATACCTCCCTGCTCTGCTATAGTGCCCCCTGTAGATAGCGCCACTGTAGCTCCCTGAAGGAGCGGAATCCCCGTGTGGCCGGGGATTCCGCTCCTGGAGCGCTGCTTGTTGCCTCTGTCCATATATGGACAGTGACATCCGGGTCACACGGGGATTCCGCTCCTTCAGGGAGCTACAGTGGCGCTAGTAGACAGCAGAGCAGGGAGATATCTCCCTGCTCTGCTATAGTGCTGTCGCTACCGCTATAGCAGCCGCAGCGGCTGCTAGTGGTGCCACCGACCTCATACTCGGTGTCACCGCTAGCAGCTGCTATGGCTGCTACAGCGGTAGCGACGGCCACTAAGTGAAGAAGGCGACTGCAGTTAGTGTGTGTATCCCCGCTGGTAGTTGCAACGGCGCGGGGATACACACACCCACTGGCGCCCCTCTTGCCGTGAGGCGGCTGGCGCCCTGTGCGACCGCACTGGTCGAACATAGCTAAGGCCGGCCATGGAGATATTGCACCACCTTAAGATATTTTTATAATATATCTTATTTCTAGGGGGAAAAGCAATAGCTCTACGCTGGATGGATCATCCCTTTAGAATAATTTGATTCGTTTTGGGGCTTGGGTGTGCTTTCTCACTTACCTTACACACTCCTCAATCATACTCCTCATCCCTGCTGTCGTTCCATTGGCCAGGTATTGAGACCTGTGCTATGGGATCCGTGACCTCCAATGTCATGTTTTTGTATCTTTAAGGAGATGACACTGAACGTAAACAAGTTCTTAAAAGTCTGACTAATTTGAGACTTTGATATAGTCTACCTCCTACTTCTTGTGATGCTTCTTACTGTAATGCCACTATGCTACCACATGTAAACTGAGACTATTCTGTGTTCTGTATATGTTGGAATAAATGAGTTAAAATATATATTTTTATTTACTTATTTATTTTTTATATTTTTGTATATGGTCATTGTACAATTAATTTTCGAAAACCTATCTTAATGTCTGTATTCTTTAAACAATATATCACAGGGTTTGTTAATGGAGTCACCACACAGTACATGAGAGAGAGAATTTTTGGGGAAACCGTTGATCTTCCCTCAACTGGAGTTATATAAATAGAACATAGTGTCCCGTAGAACATTGACACCACAGCCAAGTGAGACCCACAAGTGGAGAAGGATTTTTTCCTTTGATTGAGGGACTTTATCTTTAGGATTGTATGAATGATATAAGAATAAGAGACAATGATCATTAAAAATGGGAAAACAATCACTGGTAAAGCCAAGAATGTAGAGAGTACCTTAACATTAAAGGTATCGGAACAAGACAGTTCTAATATAGGGTCAAAATCACAAAAAAAGTGATCAATGACATTGAATCTAGAGAACAGAAGCTGAGATATAGGCACAGTTATAAATATTCCAACTGAAAAACTGATTAGCCAAGACATAGTAATAGATTTAATGCACAGACTTGGGCTCATTATGGAATGATAATTCAGGGGTTTACATATGGCCAGATATCGGTCATAGGACATCACTGTCAGCAGAAGACATTCCGCACATTCAGGATAAGAAAAGAAAAAAAATTGTGTGATACATCCTAGAAGAGACATAGGGGAGCCATCATTCAGGATCATATGGAGCATATTTGGGACAATATTCGAGGTCAGTATAATGTCCGAGGTGGTGAGCTGTGTCAGGAAGAAGTACATGGGAGAGTGGAGGTTACTGCTGTAGGACACCAGGAAGATGACCATGAGGTTTCCACATATAGTGGTGAGGTAAATGATCAATATGAGAAGAAATAGCAATATTCTAACAGTATATGGACCGGAAAATCCAAGGAGAAGAATTGTAGTTATGTTGTTCCTTTCCATTCCCTTTAAGGTAAAAAATGCAAAAAACACCCAGTCCAGTTATGACCCGTGAAAATTATATTACAAAAATTAAGCAAAAAATGATCTATTTAATATTTATTGTTCAAACATCATCTTTTCAAATAAGGAGACTTTTTTCTGATCTAAATCACAGGTTAATTCCTGTATCACACAACTATATAGCTGCATTTTAGCGTGTGTTATGGCCACAACATCTGGACCATACAAACTTTCATCGGGTTCGTTAGGTTAATACACGATCAACAGAGCCAGTGATGACAGCGCAACTCCAACAGGATTTATTTTATCCAATTCTGACCGACCAGGTCACCTTCCACGCAGGGACAGCACGCAGTCCCCAAAATCAGGTTATCGCAGGAAGATCCTCAGAGCGCCGGCCTCAGCTTCAGCTCTCAGTAAAGTCTACATCCAGGAGATCCTCTAAAACACACTCTAGTGCGCTCTGAATTTTTTCGCCACTTGAACCCTAGACCGCTCATTAGAGGCTGGGATGTTTCTAACACTGCCCATAAGCAGTGACATAAGCAGTGAACAGAGAGCATTAAAATATGGAGACCACAGTGAGGTGGGAGCTACAGATGGAGAAGGCTTTCTGCCTACCTGTACCGGATGGAATCCTTAAGATGACAAATGCAATTTTACCATAAGAGATAATGATTATGATGGTCGGCCTAATGACTACAGGTAGTCATTACAGACTACAGGTTAATTTGGTTGGCTTGGACGAGATGTGATGGGATGATTGAAAAATTTAAGGCTAGAGGTTATCCTGGTCAGGCATCATATGCGGCCTCGTCAAGACTCAAGCTATGTTAGGGCATCTCTTCTGCTGGGCAATATGCCATCCAGTTTTGCACCTTAGCCACAGAACTACAATAAAACCTTCTATCCCACAAAATTTGGAATAAACAAAGATCAAAAAGTCTTATGTATCACAAATAGTGCCATTAAATATGACAGCTCTCTCCACAAAAAAAAAAAAAAAAACCTCAAATCGCTCATTGACGTAAAAAAAAAAAAGTTCTGGCTCTCAGAATGTGATAACAAAACAAATTTTATTTTTAATAATTATTTTTTTCCTTGTAAAAGTAGTAAAATTAAAAAATATATATAAAAATTTGGTATCACTGCAATCGTATTGACTCAGAACAGTTACAAATGTAATTTTTATTGCACATTGAACGCCTTAACAACAAAACACAAAAAAACATTGAAAGAATCACAGTTTTTTCCCCAATCTACACCACAAATAATTTTTCCCCAGTACATTAAATGAAACAATCAATTGTTCCATAAAGAACTACAACTTTTCCTGCAAAAATCAAGCTCTCATTTGGCTTTCTCGAAAAAAATGAAGAAATTATTGCTTTTGGAAGGAGGGAAGAAAAAAGGAAAATGAAAAAAACAAAAAATGACTGCGGCAGGAAAGGGTTAATAAAAATCAGTATCTAAAGTTTCAATTGAAGTGTTAGGGTATGTGCACACGATAGCAGGCATTTACGTCTGAAAAGACAGACTGTTTTCAGGAGAAAACAGCTGCCTCGTTTCAGTCGTAAATGCTCCTCCTCGCATTTTGCGAGGCTTCTCTGACAGCCGTAAATTTTGAGCTGTGCTTCATTGAGTTCAATGAAGTACGGCTCAAATTACGTCTGAAAGAAGTGTCCTGCATATAATGTATATAAGTGTCCTGCACTTCTTTTGACGAGGCTGTATTTTTACACGTCGTCATTTGACAGCTGTCAAACGACGACGCGTAAATGACAGGTTGTCTGCACAGTACGTTGGCAAACCCATTCAAATGAATGGGCAGATGTTTGCCGACGTATTGTAGCCCTATTTTCAGACGTAAAACGAGGCATAATACGCCTCGTTTACGTCTGAAAATAGGTTGTGTGAGCCCAGCCTTAGTGGTAGAAGAAAGCTCACTCTGCTAGAATGATATCTAAACTGTTTTCTTCCTCATGTTGCTTAAAAGTTTGTGAAAAGCGTCTTTTATCTCCTTATTCCGAAGAGCATATATCATTGGGTTGAACATCAGGGTGACTACAATGTACAGCAAGGATCTTATTTTGTTAACGTGTGATGAATATTTTTTGGGATTACTATAAACAGTAATAATAGTCAAGAAGTAGGTGCACACGACCAGTAGGTGAGCGCTACAAGTAGAGAACGTCTTCTGCCTACCTTGGGTTGAAGGAATTTGAAGAATGGTGAGGATAATACGAGCGTATGAGGACATAATGAATAAGAATGGCAGGAGGACTACATAGATTGAGGACACCAGGGTTTCTGTCTCAATAACAGAAGTATCTGAGCAGGAAAGCGCCAAAATGGGGACAAGGTCACAGAAAAAATGATCAATTACAAAGGGTCCACAAAAATATAATTGATACATAAGAACAACGGTGTTACTGTAAAACTTGCCACCCAACATACAAGCAGAAGATATTTTTGGACATTGCTGCCCATAATACGAGTGTAGTTCAAAGGGTTGGATTTGGCCAAGTATCGGTCATAAGACATCACTGTAGGGAGGAAACACTATGTACTTCCCAACATCCCATAGAAGTAAAACTGGGCAATACATCCATCCAGAGAGATTTTTTGTTTCTCCTTTAGTAGGATGGACAACATATTTGGGACAACATTCGTAGTGAACATCATGTCAGAGAAGGAGAGGTTAGACATAAAAATATACATAGGAGAATGCAGGTTATTATAGGTCCACACCAATACTATGATCAGAAGATTCCCAATCATGGTGGTGATATACACAATAAGGAAGAGGATGAAGAGCAGAACTTTTAGGTACTGATGGACTTGAAATCCTAGAAGAAGAAATTCTGTGATCACAGTCATATTCCTCATCAACATTTCGTGAAGAAAACTGAAAACATAAAATGAATTACATTTAAACATAATGCATTTAACTTAAAGGGGTATTACCGTCTTTTAAATTGATGGCATATTGCTAGGATATGCTATCACTTTATAATTGGTGGGGACCCCCACCGATCCTGAGAAATAAGAGGTCCATATCACTGCATCTCCTTCACTGATTTTCCCTGTACAGTGGCATCCTCCTGACTATGTAGCATTTATACAGCAGTTATCTATATAATATATATATATTTATACAATAGCTGCTGTATAAATGCTATATACAGGGCTATAACTAGCGTTCTGACACTGCATGCCACCTGTGACGGGAGCTGGCTAATCTGAAGTTCAGTCCTGACTCCTGTGGTGAGTCAGTTCATTTACATAATGTGCACGGGCCCTACAAACCGTTTTTTTGTTTTTGTTGATGGGTTATATATATATATATATATATATATATATATATATATATATATATATATATATATATATGTATATATATATATATATATATATATATATACACACACTACCGTTCAAAAGTTTAGGGTCACTTACAAAATTCCTTACTTTTGCAAGAAAAGCACAGTTTTTTTTCAATAAAGATAACATTAAATTAATCAGAAATACACTCTATACATTGTTAATGTGCTAAATGACTATTCTAGCTGCAAACGTCTGGTTTTTAATGCAATATCTACATAGGTGTATAGAGGCCCATTTCCAGCAACCATCACTCCAGTGTTCTAATGGTACATTGTGTTTGCTAACTGAGTTAAAAGGCTAATGGATGATTAGAAAACACTTGAAAACCCTTGTGCAATTATGTTAGCACCGCTGTAAACAGTTTTGCTGTTTAGAGGAGCTAAAAAACTGACCTTCCTTTGAGCTAGTTGAGAATCTGGAGCATTACATTTGTGGGTTCGATTAAACTCTCAAAATGGCTAGAAAAAGAGAGCTTTCATGTGAAACTCGACAGTCTATTCGTGTTTGTTAGAAATGAAGGCTATTCCATGCGAGAAATTGCCAAGAAACTGAAGATTTCCTACAACGGTGTGTACTACTCCCTTCAGAGGACAGCACAAACAGTCTCTAACCAGAGTAGAAAGAGAAGTGGGAGGCCCCGCTGCACAACTGAGCAACAAGACAAGTACATTAGAGTCTCTAGTTTGAGAAATAGACGCCTCACAGGTCCTCAACTGGCAGCTTCATTAAATAGTACCCGTAAAACGCCAGTGTCAACATCTACAGTGAAGAGGCGACTCTGGGATGCTGGCCTTCAGGGCAGATTCGCAAAGAAAAAGCTATATCTGAGACTGGCTAATAAAAGGAAAATATTTAAATGGGCAAAAGCACACAGACATTGGACAGAGGAAGATTGGAAAAAAGTGTTATGGACAGACGAATCAAAGTTTGAGGTGTTTGGATGACACAGAAGAATATTTGTGAGACGCAGAACAACTGAAAAGATGCTGGAAGAGTGCCTGACGCCACCTGTCAAGCATGGTGGAGGTATTGTGATGGTCTGGGGTTGCTTTGGTGCTGGTAAAGTGGGAGATTTGTAAAAGGGATTTTGAATAAGGAAGGCTATCACTCCATTTTGCAACGCCATGCCATTCCCTGTGGACAGCGCTTGATTGGAGCCAATTTAATCCTACAAAAGGACAATAACCCAAAGCACACCTCCAAATGATGCAAGAACTATTTAGGGAAGAAGCAGGCAGCTGGTATTCTATCTGTAATGGAGTGGCCAGCGCAGTCACCAGATCTCAACCCCATAGAGCTGTTGTGGGAGCAGCTTGACCGTATGGTACGCAAGAAGTGCCCATCAAGCCAATCCAACTTGTGGGAGGGGCTTCTGGAAGCATGGGGTGAAATTTCTCCCAATTACCTCAGCAAATTAACAGCTAGAATGCCAAAGGTCTGCAATGCTGTAATTGCTGCAAATGGAGCATTCTTTGACAAAAGCAAAGTTTGAAGGAGAAAATTATTATTTCAAATAAAAGTCAATATTTCTAACCTTGTCAATGTCTTAACTATATTTTCTAGTCATTTTGCAACTCATTTGATAAATATAAGTGTGAGTTTTCATGGAAAACACAAAATTGTCTGGGTGACCCCAAACTTTTGAACGGTAGTGTATATATGTTTATTTACTGTACTTATATGGCGGCTAACAATTATTTAAAGTCCTCTTTAATAAGACACCCATTTTAGAAATGGCACATGGTACATGGGCGTCTAGTTACAGTTTTTGAATTGGGCCCCAGGCCTTCAGGTTATGCCTCTGCTTTGGTAGGTGGTAAGTTTTTTTGTTTGATTTGATGGTATGGAAGGTGAGGGATGGTATGGAAAGTGAGGAATAATATGGAAGGTGAGGGATGGTCTGGAAGGTGAGGGATGGTCTGGAGTTGAGGGATGGTATTTTGGGTGTGGGATGGCATTAAAGGTGAGGGATGGCATGGGTGTGGGAATTCCATAGATTGGGAGAGACACCTGAGAAGGTCTATAAATAACAGTTAGACGAGGTGTTTAGAGAACTAGAAAACAGACAGACAGTCACGGACACAGATGAGGCAATGTGTGGGGACATACTTTAAGATTAGAGAAGAGAAGAAAATAAGGCAGGAAGCAACGTGGACAGAGCTGTGTAGGATAGGATTAGGATTCATGAAAAATATAACAGCAAGTCGAGTATGGATAGTATTTGTTTCTTCCATATTAGGAACATAAGTGAAGATATAGCAGAAACTTGCTGTAATATGAAGATGTGATCTGTGCTTTGATGGGACGCTGCAACCTGAAAGTAAACTTTTCCACCAAGACAGAAATGTCACTAAGTTTAAAGTGTATCTCCAGACACCTGTGCTGCACACTCCTGCACCTGACCGAAAAGCTCCAGCGGCACACAGATCCCTGTGCTCTGTTTTCTAAGCTTACATGGTCTAGAGGAAGTCTCTGCTGCAAAGCTCATATCGATTACAATAGGAGCAGAACAGGGAGGGATTGCGGCATCCCTTATTTCATTAATGGGTTGTGAAAAGGGATACAAAAATCTCTATTCCCAAACCCGACTGGGTTAGCAAACAAGGGTGTAAGGAATTAACCTAAGGAACGTGGAAAGGAAATGGGGCAAAGAAGCACCAAGTCCTTCTATCTCAGGTGGTTAGAGGTGTGGTAATGTTAACCACCACCAGAAGGAGACTTCATTGTCCTTTTTCCTATGTGCTCCCTTCACCTCAGTGTATTCTTTACAAATTACAGTAGACATTGACAATAACCTCCTAAAACATTATTTTGCCTTTTATTTTCCAGTTATAGAAAATGAAATATAATAAAAAGGGATGGGGAGGGACATTAACTGGTCTGTATTCTTACCGAATGCCTCACACAGCTCTGTAAATGATACGGTACCGAGATTCATCTTCATTACTAAATGAATAATTGTAAACGTTACCATTCTACGCAGAATATTCCATGTCCCGTGCGGCGGGAAACATGAAGATTGTCTCCAGTGCTCGATGATGGGCGCTTTATATTTCCTCTCAAAATCATTATGTAAATAATTGTACCGGGAATCTGGGCTATAAACAGATCTTGTAAATAATTGGTAGGTCGAATAACCGGGTATTGCTCCAAAACAGCTGGGGATAAAGATCTTTGGGGTATTTTAGATTTAACAGTTATTAACACATTTAATTCCCTAATGGTTCCCCTTAGTCAGTATGCATCTACAGTAGAAATATGTAAAAATCCCCCCCTTATTCTATCATGTATAGGAAATTATTTAAAGCAGCGTAAGTGAGGCAAAGGTCAGCATTTCATTATTGTATTGTTATGGACCTGGACACCTTGATGTGCTTTAAGATGCAGCCATAGAGTGCCAAAATAATGACATAATATACTGGTCATAATGATAAGGTCTAAATAAAACAATCATACAGTGTTCAAATAATGCCACCGTACAATGAATAATCAATACTGATATACAGAGCCCAAATAATAATAATAATAACAATTTTAAAAAGTAATAAATATTAACTGGACAGATCCTAAATGAAACCTTCATAGAGCTGCCAAATATTGTTACCACACAGTCTCCAACACACGTTGTCCAAATATATACCACATACAGAGCCTAGCTAGGAAAGACAGTTTCATACAAATATAAAATACAGAACTCAGATGCATACAGTGTCCAGCTAAGTAGTCCATACAGTGTCCAAAAAAGTAGCGCATACAGTGTCCAGCTAAGTAGTTCATGTCACGATGCGGGGTGTGGACCCACTGGGCCGTACCGCGTAGCGGGATGGCAGCTGGCCAAACAGGTATGGTACAGAGTCTATATTCCAAAAGGGGTACCTGAGGCAATGTAGACAGTCGCAAGGCAGGCTCGGCTGGGACCAGGCAGCAGGTAGACGTCAGGCGTGGAGTAGCAGAACCGGCATGGAATGCAGCACAACACGACAACAGCTCAGCACGGCATTTAGTCCTGGAAACCCAAGGAGAAGAACTAAGGTTATGTTGTTCTCTTCCATTCCCTAAAAAAATGAGACACGGATATAAATGAAAAACAGTAATTCATACAAATATTCACATATATTTATCTATATTTATTATGGGGGAATGTAGAGAAAAATCAATAACATGTTACAGTAATGAGGACACCAAGGTCTTAAGGCACTTTTACTTGGGCCAATGGTCGGGCAAACAAGCAATCATATGAACGCTCGTTCTCGATCATTGCCCTATGTAAACAGGGCAACGATCAACTGAAGAACGAAGAAATGTTCATCGGCTGCTCATATCGTCTACGCAGCACAAAATATTATCATTGTTGGCAGCACATCTAACTATGTAAACAGGGAGACGTGCTGCCGACATGATTGACATGCATGGGGACGAGTGATCAGAGTAACGGGTTCTGATCCCCATACATTACTGATCATAGCTGTCGAGCTGTCTCGTCGATCGGAGCTCGTTTTTACGACCGATATTGGCCAATGTAAATAGACCCTTACTGTAAAACCACCACTATGAATTAATTATCAGATTTTTCTAGCAGATTGACATAGACAGAATTATCACAACACAGATAAGGTTTCTTTTCTGCAGTAAGATCTGCTACTGATTTTTTTTTATTCTAGTCCATTATCTGAATTTGTTATTGCCCCATTGAAATAAATACCAAATACCAACACATTCACTGTTTTGGCATTGAAAAATAAAATAATTATATTTGTGTCCTAGTTTTGGACAAACCCTTTAAAATTTAAATTAATAAGAATTGCAACACAACAAATGTTAGGAAGTCTGAAAAGATTTTTGAGAATGTTTATGTGAAATAAACCAGATTACAAAACAATTATGGAATAAACTAGGAAGAAAGGACAAAATACCAAAATTAATTGTAATAAATTTTATTTTCTAAATGACTGTATTTTTTTTGTATATGAGAGAAGATTAGGTAGACATGTGAGAGTATGTTCATAAGTAGAGTATTTGCAGTATTTTGTGTTTTTGGGGAGTGCATTTCTATAAGTATTTCTATGTATTTGTATCAACCACGGATGACCTGTAGACACCAACAGAACCTGAGGAATCGCCTAGTTAATGCAGCTATTGGGTCACCAGTAACAACACAACAGACATTTTTTGGGTCTCATAAGTTGGGCTATTTCCATTGTCCGAATGATGAGAATTTGATAAAGGCTGAGAACTTTACACACCCACAGTTTCCCACCCGTTCTTTACCAACAATGCAATTACTCAGGAAAGGGTATTTCTGCACAGTATCATGAAGTGTGAGACAACTAGGACTTTGCCCCCTCTCTCCACGGGCTCCGGAGCTGCATGGTCAGCCTCTATGGTATGTACACCCTTCATTAGATCCTATAGTTTTATTAAGAAAACTTACGGCATGTGACGCATTTCACTGGTTACACATCTGTTCCTCTGTAAGTCTGATATTAAGTGTTATTAAAATGCATGAGGGGCATCCACTGCTATTATGTCAGTGAACTGGAGAATATCGAGATCAGACGAGTCCACCGAGAATCCCTCATGTAAGGTAAAGCACAAGAGAATGTAACGATGGTTTATTAATTAGGTGATTATTTCTTGGGCTCTGGGGTCGTTTATTTTCTGCTTTATTCTTATACATTGTACCAGATGTATAGGTAAACAGACGGTACATCATAAGCATTACAATCCGATGTATAGAATTACTTCTTGAGTGAACAGCCAAATGTTCAGTCCTCTTAAAGGGATTGTCCACTGTGGACAATTTCTACTTGTTAGAAAAGGCCCTTGACAATGAGATGATGAGAAGGTGTCCTCCTGCTGGGACCCCCAGCAATCAGTTGTAATCTGGCAGTAAGTATTCAGTTTTCCTGCGGCACCAGCAAAGGAGAAATTAAGCGTTACACAGTGCCCAATTATATCAATGGGTTGTCTGTGTGTAAGGTGCAGGATGATGGGCGAAAATATGTCTGAGATCGTGATTACAGTTAACTAGTTCTTTACTTGGGAGAATGCTGCAAACTCGGCATTTACTGTATGTGATAAACTTCAATATGAGTTCTTAATCAGTCTTCATATTACTTGTAACAATGACAGCACCAGGTTATAACTTGGTTTATTGCTACAGTCCAACTGTATGAAAACATTTTGGGGAAGATTCTGTCATAGCTGATATCTGTATTTCCCTCCATGTTAGTTGCTCTATATACCAGTTGCCCTTTCTCTTTCTCATCCCAGCCTCTAACGAGCGGTCTAGGGTTCAAGTGGCAAAAAAATTCTGAGCGCGCTAGAGTGTGTTTTAGAGTCTATTTTACATTTTTGGACCGAAAGTTTTGTATGGACTGACGCGGTCCATTAGTGACTTTCGTCATCACCACCGGTGGTGCAAAGTCAACAATTAAATCTTCAGGGTAGCGACCGGCATCGTTTCTGACTCCGGAAGTTTACCACTAAAAGTCTAACCCAAAAAATCTGTACAGTTTCGTGGCGGTGGCATGCTCGGTTTACGCCGAACAAAAAAACGCTCGAAACGCGTAGTCGAAAACTGAACCGTGACCCGATTGACCCGAACTAGGTGTCCAGTTGTTCGCCTTGCAAAGCCGAACAATATGACACCTGACACGGTCGTCTTTTCTTAAAGGGGACTCCACTTTTGCACCATAAACATGGCAGAATTACCTTATTAGAGCTTAATATTGACAGTTTTACCAAACTATTTCCGTAAGCACTCAATGTGGAGTTACGAGCCCTGAAACTGTTATACGTCACCATCTCCTGAGTATGTATGCCAAGAAACTCCTCATTAGCGATGCCTGTTTCTACACACGGTTTCAATTTATTTTTATAAAAAAATTAATATCTTAAAAACTAACTGTTGAATATCACATGTAGCTCTTGACACTCTGACCTAGCCTAAAAAAATTCAGGGTTCTGTGAAGCGCGCTTAGACCACAAAAACCTTGTGAGCGATGGCTATTTTTACGCACGTTTACAATCTAGCTCTAATAAAAAAATAATGTCTTAACAGCGAACCGCCACAAAGCCATCAAACTTCTCACACCTGTAGCAGTTGACACTATGACCTACCCTAAAAAATTTCAAGGGTCTGCGTCCCCAAAGCTGCCCCATACCATATAATACCCCCATAGCTGCACCATACATTGTAATGCCCCCCATAGCTGCACCATACAGTATAATGGCTGGATTATGACACGGATTTGAAACAGAACCGTGGGTCCGATGGACGCGAGCTAGGCGTCCATTCGTTCACCTTGCAGAGCCGAACAATATGACACCTGACTCGGTTGTCTTTTCTAAAAGGGCACCCCTCTTTTGCCAAATAAACATGGTGGAATTCCCTTATTCATTTATTTTTATTACAAAATTAACATCTCCAAAACTAACCGTTGAATATCCCTTATATTTATTACACATGTAGCCCTTGACACTCTGACCTATCCTAAAAAATTAGGGGTGATAGGCATGCATGCAGGATCTGTTTGGATGTGGGTTTTTGAAATGATCGAGTTTACGCTAAAATCCAGTGATGAATATAAGATAAGTGTTTTAGCAATTACACAGTGTTTAGTCAGAGATCCATATGAAATCAGATTTGACATGGTATTATCACACGAGAAAGATATTTAAAGCCCCTGGGCACATATAGAACCCAGAATGCATTTCTTGACATGTTGTGGTAGTCACCCCAAAATGTGCGTAAGCCCCCCATAACTCCTGTGAGGTTTTGTAACACTTCTTTGAGTGTATCCCATAACAGGGCTTAGGAAGGGGTGATAGGCATACATGCAGGAGCTGTTTGGATGTGGATTTTTGAATTGATCGCGTTTTCGCTAAAATCCACTGATGAATATAAGATAAGTGCTTTAGCAATTACACAGTGTTTTTACACAGATCCATCTGAAATCAGATTTGACATGGTATTATCACACGAGAAAGATATTTAAATATCATATATAGCACCCAGAGTACAAGTTTCTTGCAAGGACTCAGAACACTGCTGTGAGTACCACACTAGTAAGTACCTATATGTGCTATTTTACTGTGAGCTCTATGTGAACCACCTGTGATCCATAAGTGAACCTGGTAGTTAATAATAGGAGAACTGCTGTTTTCAGTGCTTCAGAACTTTCATCCTGTAACCATCTAACATCAATGTACTTTCACTACCACCTCACTGTAAAGCTATAGTGCTTAGATAGCACCCAGAGTGCAATTTTGACATTTTGGGGCGGTCACCCCAAAATCTGAATATGCCCCCCAAGTTCTATGTGAAGGCTCAGAACACTGCTGTGAGTGTGCCACATCAGTAATGCATCAGTATTTTTATTTTTAACCACACAGTGTGTGTACAGTGCCATCTGGGCCATCACTTCACCTTTGGTGATGCACAAAACTGGGTCTAGCATCTTTGGTGATCCCAAAAGACGAACCTGGCATCACCATAGATGTCAAAATAGGAACCTGGCACCGTCAAAGATGTAAAGTCAACCTATAGCTGCAACATATAGTATAATACCCCCCATAGCTGCCCCATACCGTATAATGCCCCCATACCTGCACCATACAGTATAATGCCCCCATAGCTGCACCATACATTATAATGCCCCATAGCTGCACCATATAGTATAATGCCCTACATAGCTGCACCATCCTGTATAATGCCCCCATAGTTGCACCATACAGTATAATGCCCCCATAGCTGCACCATACAGTATAATGCCCCATAGCTGCACCATATAGTAAAATGCCCTACATAGCTGCACCATACAGTATAATGCCCTCATAGCTGCACCATACATTGTAATGCCCCACATAGCTGTATTATACAGTATAATGCCACTATAGCTGCACCATACAGTATAATGCCCCCTGTTAAAGGGGGTGGGGTAATAGCGGGATTCACTGGTTAGTGGCACCCACTATTACTACCACCTTTATTATCAGGGTCACTAGGGTTATGCCTAGTTCCCCTACCTTTTCCTTATACTAACGTCGATCTAATTGCTTTAGCGGCTACTCAAGGGAATAAGACGGTATAGTAAATAAATGGTAATATTTATTAACATACAGTAATCACTCTCATATATAAATTACAGTAACTAATTACAGTACAGTATAAACACGGTATCACAATCCTAATTATACCGCCACCCACTTACCTAAACATACATATGAATACAGTTACGTTACAACACAATACACATAAGTTACTTGTGATTCTTACACGCTCACTATCTCTATCCTACTCCCTCCTAATATAACTTTCCCTATACACTAAGGGTTAATACGGGATAAGGAGGAACAAGGGGAATGAGTTTCTGTGTATCTGGGGATGTGCAGGTCAAGGGTCAGTGCAGGGTACTTAGGGCAGCAAGGGTGAACTTAGGGAACGCAGGGTTACTCAGAGAAGCAAGGGTTAACTCAGGGACTCAGGGAAGCAAGGGTTAACTCTGGGACAGTACTCAGGGAGAGCAAGGGGTTAACTCAGGGAAGCAAGGGGTTAACTCAAGGAAGCAAGGGTTAACACTGAGACAGTAGGGACAGTACTCAGGGAGAGCAAGAGGTTAGCTCAGGGACTCAGGGGGAGTAGGGACAGTACTCAGGGAGAGCAAGTGGTTAACTCAGGGAACTTAGGGAAGCAAGGGTTAACTCTGGGACAGTAGGGACAATACTCAGGGAGAGCAAGGGGTTAACTTAGGGAAGCAAGGGTTAACTCTGGGACAGTAGGGACAGTACTCAGGGAGAGCAAGGGGTTAACTCTGGGACAGTAGGGACAGTACTCAGGGAGAGCAAGGGGCTAACTCAGGGAAGCAAGGATTACAGCAGCAGGAGGAGACAGGGAGAGACAGGGTTAAGTGTAGTTGCTGCTACACTTGTTACTTAGCGTGACTTTGGTGGAGCAGAAGCAGAGGCAGAAGCAGGAGCCCAGGTCTTTGGGGGAGAGAGAGGTGAGCCGGGTCGTGGTGGTATGGGAGGCAGGCAGCTCTCAGCTGATCGTCTTCTGCTAGCTCCAGCTAGCTTCGGCTCCTCAGCGTACCGACGCAGGGCTATTTAACCCTGTCGGTACGCTCGCAGCGGGGGATGTGGCGCTTGCCCCTGGCTAGCATGGGTCAGCATGGTGATAATGTATCACCAGCCGCCTCATGAGTGCCCGCACGAGAATGTCCGTGCGCGCGGGAGACTTGAAATGGAGACAGGGGATAACTATCTCCTGTCTCCATGGTTACCAAACAAAGCAGGGCAATGCTAATTGTCTTGCTTTGCTTCCAACCGCATTCATGACCAGGGCTGTTGTTGTTACAGCCCTGGCTCATGATACTTTATGTATTATACATACACATACATATTATATATATGTGTATACAGATATATACACACATATACATATATTACTGGTAATGGTCTGAGATGGAAGGAAGTATACTATTGGACCTAGATACTCGACATCAGCTATCTCCTCAAGGACACCTTCTCGCCAGTCCTCTGACTGGAGTCTAGTGTCCAAAGAAACAAAACCTCAAAGTTCACAGAATGAAGATCAAATGAAATCTCCTAGTCCATAGGACAAAAGCCTCAAAGTCCATAGAACGAAGTTGAGATAAAACTCACAGTCCATAGAACGAAGTTGAAATTAAATCTCTTAGTCCATAGAACAAAGCCTCAAGGTCCATAGAACAAGGTTGAAACAAAACCTTCACAGTCCATAGAACTCAGTCTCAAAGTCCATAGAAACTCCAAGTCTCTATCCTTGATCTCCTTCTTTCTTGGATCTTGATCTTTCTTATAAATCTTTTCCTCTTTAGTGGCGTCAGCAAGTCTTTTTAGCGGCCAATCCCATTTGAGCATGCCAACCCGTGTAAGGCTACTTGTGCCCACACACGGTCAGCCTTGGAATGGCTTAGCCCGCCTTTCGACAACCTTTGTACGCAATCCTTTATCTTTCCCAATCTTTTCAGTATCTTGATTGAAGACGAAACAATCTTTGTGGGCCAATATCCATGTCTCTATCATGGCAGGTTAACATCCCCGAGGAGGAGATAATGTCTTAGTACCCAGGAATCTACTGTGGGGTGGAGCATCGCCTTCCATCTCCCCTCTGACATTCAATCCATCATTGTATTGACCATACCAGTTCTCAGGTTGAGGTGGCAAATACCTACAAGGGTATGTGAATACCTTACCTGTCCCTAAGGGTTCCTACACACTACCCAATCATACAAACAAAGTGAAAAATAACCAAACATACAAAAATATTCCCCCACCAACCATAGGTACATGTACATATAGAGATTCATGCTCAAACAGCATCTCTCACTACTCCTCCATAAACACGTGAAAGATCCACATGTAAATGATGTGACTACAGGCTGTAAATATATGCCCGCCTACACGAACACACTCACTTACTGTGGTACGTGCACGTCCTCACTGAGTATGCCTATGTTGCGGACACATATCAACACCTAGAATGTCTATATGTACACCTTGAAAATTTTGTACGACCCATTGATTAAGATTTACATTTTACAAATATATATATACACATAGAATAATAAACAATTCTGGGTCACAGGACTGTATCATTATGTTCTTAGAACCCGTCTACGAATATATTCGTGGCTTTCTGCTTGACCCCATTGTATTTGGTCAACCAGTCCTTTCTTTTTTTTTTTTTTTTTTTTTTTTTTAAATCTTAAATTTTTATTGAAAGATTTTTATACATTACAACCAAACAAAAATACACATAAGTAACAGACACACAATACTGTTCGTATTAGAATGACATTCCATATAAGTAAAACACATCTCAAATTAGCCATTTAAGATCATAATTAAATATAGTATTTTGAATGAGTCCAAGAATTCCATCTCTTCACATTCCGACCATGAAGAACTAAATCAGAAACTAAATAAGTTTGATGATAACATTGGCTATTAACTCTTCTAATGACCTCCTGGATAGAGGGGGAAATCGGAGATTTCCAAGATTGTGCGATGGCCAATCTAGTGGCTATAAGAATATGATGAATAATTAATCTATCTAGCGGATCTATTTCCTCCAGATTAATATCCAAAATTGCTATGGCAGGGGATAACGGCACAGGAACCTGTACGAATTCCGAAATAAGTGTAAATACCCGAACCCAAAGGCCAGACACTGATGGACACGACCACCACATATGTAAAGGGGATCCTATTTGTCCACAACCTCTCCAACAAAGTTTAGAAGAAGCCGTGATGATATGCGCTAGTCTAGAAGGTGTTAAATACCACCGCAGGTGAATTTTCCGCATTAATTCAGTATGATTTACACATTTAGAGTGTTTTGCGGCCCAATTTGAAGCTTTAATCCAGGTATCTTCAGGAAAAACTGAACCCAGTTCCCTCCCCCATTTTAACATGTAACTTGTTTTACCCTTATTATCCAGAGCAAGGATCAAATCATAAAACTGTAGTAAACCCTTTGAATATCCCTGCCCTTTATTTAAGAATTTGTGGAATGAAGTGAGATTAATAGGTGATTGGGGAAGTTTCATGGATTGGATACAATGTCTGATTTGCAGATATTGGTAAAAAAGGTTATGGGAGAGTTGATAAACCTTCTGTAAGTCTTCAAACGTCTGAAAAGTGTCAGAGTTATAAAAATCAGAAATAACCTTTATACCTGCGGCAACCCAAGGAGACATGGAAATATGAGGAATAAAGAACTCAAGAACAGAAAGTGGAATACAATCTTTCGACACATGAACCCACTTATTTTTGCAAACATATCGTACCCACACCTGTAAAGAGTCGGTCATAGAAGTCAAAGTAAATTTTGGTATCTGAGCTCCTAATAAAGTCGCTATAAGAGTAGATTTAAATGAAACGTTAGGGTGACTATTCTCTTCTAAGACAGCCCACAGAAAGGGGGTCGTATCATTCCAAAAGGGATATAGTTGGTCTGCAATAGCCGCTACGTTATAGGCTACAACATTTGGTACACCCATCCCTCCATTTTTTATTTTGCGATAAAGGAGATTCTTAGCTACTCTAGCTCTCTTCTTATTCCAAATAAAATTAAGAAATAAGGATTGGAGTGGTGCTGTAATAGAACCTGGAAGGATATATGGAATAGTTCTGCATAGATATAAAAATTTGGGGAGCAAAAACATCTTAACTAATTGAATTCTAGCGAACCATGAAAGATGAAGATTTTCAAATTGTATACAATCCTGTTTAAGAGCCTCAATAAGAGATGAAAAATTAGTAGGGATTACCTGAGAAGGGTTGGGAGTGAGCGTAATCCCCAGATATTTCAGACCCGATTCCGCCCAAGTAAATTTAAATTTAGAGATAGACGCTCTCATTTGTGGGGAAATATGAATAGGCATCATGGAGGATTTAGCAACATTCAATTTATAAAAGGAGACTGCTGAATAAGATTCTATAACTTTAAGAATTGCGGGAATCGTTGTTAGAGGCGATTTACAAAATAACAGGACGTCATCCGCATACAACCCAATTTTGTGCTCAATAGGGCCGACCTGAAGGCCCTGGATATCAGGGGAACTACGTATAAGTTCAGCAAATGGTTCCATGCATAGGGTAAAAATTAAGGGGGACAAAGGACACCCTTGACGAGTGCCATTACTGATTTGAATATGTTTTGAAAAGAAACCAGACGTAAAGATCTGGGCCGATGGGGAGGTATATAAAGAAAGGATTGCATCCTTAATAAAGGCTTGAAAACCAAATTTGTCCAGGACCGCTTCTAGAAAATGCCAATTAACCCTGTCAAAGGCTTTTTCCGCATCCAATGAAATCAGCACCGCAGGGACCCTCAGGGAATGCGCAATTTGAATTAGATCAAGACTCCTCCTAGTTCCGTCTCTGGCCTGACGGCCTGTAATAAAGCCCACCTGGTCTGAAGCAATCAGAGAAGCTAGGCACCTGTTAAGTCTCGAAGCCAGTAATTTAGCAAAGAGTTTTATATCATTATTTAACAGTGAAATCGGCCTAAAATTAGCCGGAGAATGAGGGGGTTTACCAGGTTTAGGGATAGTAACAATTATGGCTTTCAACATTTCCGCGGGAGGAGAGCCATTACGTGCTATATTATTTACCAAACCCATAAAGCACGGGGACAGAACGTTAATAAAAGTTTTATAATACTCATTGGGAAGACCATCTGGGCCTGGGGTCTTATTTTGTTTCGAGGATCTAATAAGTTTCCTGACTTCCTGCTCTGAAATAGGGTTGTTTAGGCAGTTCAATTGCTGATCAGATAGTTTTGGTAAGTTCAGGGTTGACAAAAATTCCCGAGCCTTTTCTAAAGTTACTTGTGGAAGAGAAGGATCTTCCTTCAAATTATATAAATCACTATAGTAGTCTGCGAACGCATCTGCTATTTTTTGAGGATCATAAGTATCAACGCCATCTTTCGCTTTGAGGTGAGAAATTTTAGCTTTAGCGGATTTCTTTTTTACTCTATTCGCCAATAATTTGCTAGGCCGATCGCCCTGAGTGTAGAAATTCCATTTCATTCGTTTCAAATTAGTTTCATAATAGCCCAAATTCAAGGATTTCAACTTATTTCGTAAATTTTTCAATATATCAATATACCCTGGTAAAGGACTTTGTTTCATTAAACCCTCATATTGTTGGATTTTATGTAAGAGATCATCTATTTCTTGGGTTCTTTCTTTTTTGGCCCTAGACGCTACTTGCATAAATAAACCTCTCACAAAGGCTTTGTGGGTACACCATAATAATTCCGGAGAAGAAGCAGAGGGAGCATTAATTTAAAAAAACTCAGATAAGCCCTTTTCAATGTACGTTTGAACCTTTGGGGACTTCAAAAGGTGAGTTCCAAGTCTCCAAGGGGATCTAGGGGGTAAGTCATATTTGTCAGAAATTACTAGCTCAATAGGGGCATGGTCAGACCAAGTTATAGTTCCAATTTCCGAAGATATAGAATTTAAAAGCATACCTCTATCCACCAAAAACATGTCTATCCTTGAATAAATCTGATGAGGAGAGGAAAAGAAGGAATAGTCTCTCTCTGAAGCATGCTGGTATCTCCAAACATCATGGAGGTTTTCCCTCTAATAAAATATCCCCTATATCACGAGACCCTCTAGCAGAGGCTACAGATCTATCCAAACGAGCATGCGTAACTATATTAAAGTCTCCACAGAAGACCAGCCCCCCTTGTTGGATAGCTTTAGCTTTTTTAATCACTTTTCTGATAAAGGAATGTTGTCTAGAATTAGGAGCATAAACCGATACAATAGTGAAAGTAATGGCATTAAGTTCACAAATCAGGATCACGTATCTACCCTTTGGATCAATGACATTTTTCACATGTTTAAACGCAACTGTGTTTTTAACAGCTATGGATACTCCCACCTTCTTCTTATCAATGGAAGCAGAAAAAACATGAGGAAATCTAGAATGTTTAAGGAGAGAAGTATCTTTAGCACACAAATGAGATTCTTGGATACATAAAATATCACATCTCGATTTAACTGCTTCTTTCCAAAGAAGCAACCTTTTAAATGGAGAATTCAAACCATGGACATTTAAGGACAGAAACTTGATTCCCATCAATGGTACTGCAAAAGAATCAGGAAGTAGTCAATCTTATTCTCAACACACAACAGTATATAACTGATGAACAGTAGAACCAATATCCCTCTTTCAGGGAAAAAACAACGGAGGCAAAAGTCCGTGGAACTTATTTACCCTCTGACAAAGGGCCACAAAGCGAACCAAGCAGAAAGTTACACACTTATGTGAAGCTCAGCCATCTGAAAGTAAAGCAGACATGGACATTTTCAATCCTCAGCTCTGCGCTTAGAACGAGTAACCTTTTCAGACCAGAGAGGAGTCATCATTTCTGGTCTTGTGCCTTGATTATGAATCGGACTGTTAGGTGGGGTAGAAAGGAGACCCCAGGTGTGAAGAAGATTTCTTGCTTCCACCGGAGAGAAACACACATGTTGAGATCCATTCCTTGAAATTATTAGCTTGGCCGGAAATCCCCATTTGTACAGGATACGTTTTTCTCTCAGGAGTTTGGTCATAGGTAAGTATTCCTTTCTACGTAACATAGTAGCTGCCGATAGATCTGGGTAGATTGATACCTCTTTCAATTTATCCGGAAGGTCTGGAGAGGTTTTTAGAGCTTTCAAGAAATCATCCTTGACATGGTAGAAATGGATCCGAGCAATAGTATCTCTAGCAAGGTGGGCAGCAATATGTTGCGGCTTGGGAATCCGATGAATTCTATGAATGGTGAGGTAAAGCTCAGATCTTTGAGGAAGGACCCTGGACATAAGCTCTTTCAGGTATGGAGATAACAAATCCGGAGTAATAGATTCTGGGATGCCCCGAATTCGTACATTGTTTCTTCTAGATCTATCTTCCAGATCTAGAACTTTGGTAGAAAGTCTCAGAACTTCTTCTTCTAAGGTAGCATTAGCATCAATCAAGGAGTTGTGAGATTTAGCAAATACCGCCATCTTGTTTTCGATATGATCTGCACGAGTAGCAATGGATTGAATGTCCGCCCTTAACTCCCCCAAGGCTTGTCTGATATCCGTTTGAAGAGAATCTCTCAGTGAGTTTAAAAGCTTTTTAATCACTGCTTCTGACACAGGGTGAGAGTCCAGGGGATCATGCATCTCCCCATCTAGAGAGTCTGCTATAGAGGAGGGGGTAGGAGAGGATGGGGGAAGTGATATACGCCTATTCACATCCAATGACTGAGATGAAGAATGTTGAAAGAACTCTGTGAGTTTCGTGGGTTTGGACTTGGTATTTTTCTTATTTGTACCACCCATGGTGAAATGAAAACAGTAGGTCTTCAGACCGAGAGTCAGTTAGATATATAATATGTGACTTGTAAAATGGATGGTTTCTCCCATTCAAATAATGACTCCAGCAGGAAGGAGTAGGACAAGACCGGTGTATTGCAGTACACTGGAATAACTTTAGGTAACAGACACTTTGTATTGCAATGCAGACAGGTATAATGTGAGCAGACAGTGCCAATTCAAAATGTCTCAGTGCTGCATGAGAGATGTACTCATTGTGGGGATCAGGAAAGCTGTGTGGTATTCAGTAAGACAGCAGCTGCTGCAGGCAGAGGTAAGAGCAGGGGGATGTCAGTCTCTGTTAGCTTGGAGATGGTAGTCTCTGATAGCAGGGGGGATGGTAGTCTCTGTTAGCTGTGTCTGCTGATGCAGAGCATCAAGCACACTGCTCAGTGCACTCACCAAGGGCTGGTCTACAGCTCCACTTTAGTCCCTGGTTTCCAAGTGTCTGAGGCCGCAGTCACACAGAGAGGAGCTGACAAGCAGGAGAAAGCTCTAAATCACGCTGTATCTTCACTCCACTCGTACCCAGGTAATCCCTGGTTGATATTGTCTGTCTACTTCCACTTTTGTGGTTTAGATGAGCCATTTTGTGCTTCACTTAGAGGGAGAGAAGTAACCTAAGCTTCTGATCTCATGCTTGTCCAGGCCACGCCCCCGGTCAACCAGTCCTTTTATTCGTCGGTACACGCAGAACAGTCCAACGTACATAATCGCCACAAGAGTGAGAAGGATTATCACTGGGTGGATGAGACAGTTAAAGAAGGAAGTGGCCTTGGGAATATATCCGAACAAGCTCTCCCACCAAGACACTTCCGAGTCCGCCTCAAGGTTGTTCAGAATTACTGTGATCTTTCTAGTGTCATGTTCCATCTGAATAGTGGCTTGGTGTTGGGAATCTTTTAGTTTCTCCACGACATCCTCTTTCTCATTGAAGTCTAGCAGGAGATTTCTTAGTTCGATTCCAAACCCAAGAGGAATCGTCTGAAGTCTCACAGGGGTGTCTGGACGGATGTTGAGCCTTTTTTAAGGTGTCACCAGAGTTCTTCCCTTCTGATCTGCCACATCAACGCCTAATACGGGATTAAGGGTACAGTGTGCTTCTGGGAGGAGTATGCCTCTTTCAGAGCAGTTAGTCGCGTGGCATTCTGCATTAGATACCAGCACCAATATCCTTGACCCATGTCTTGAGGAGGGTATTGGATTAGCCTTCATATCACAGGACCCCTCGGTATCCCAACTCTGGTGTAGGTCAGGATATCCGAGGGGAGCTATGGATGAAGCACTGTTTTTGTGGTTCCTCACAATTCTCAGGTTTGTGGAACTATATCCCTGTCTTACCAAACCCATTATCTTAAAATCAAGATATGGGTGTAATGCCAGGGTTACCTCCCCCTGTCCAAAGTTTCCTAACTCCAGTTAAATACAAAATAATCAGCCATACTGTTATGTGCTGTATTTAATTGCACTCGCATTAGGCCTCAAATGAAGTTGTGTTACCTGTCAGAACCCCCTAGGTTTAAGTGCACAGAATAACATAAAACGCTACACCATGAACTTATGTTACCTGTTCGCACCGCCCAACCTGAGTTCACAGTATAATAACAACTTCAACGTTATCCTAATAGAGAGCAATTAAAACATTGGGCGCAAATACACCACTATCCGATGGTTGATTCTCCAGTTGTTTTCCTAGAGTGGTTTTCTAATTATGCATTATAAATACAGGCAACACCTATGTAGTATAAATACATATTACTGATAACCAGGGATATACCACAATAGAATATGTGAAAGAACCACAAAATAAAAACACAAATGAAAACAAACGGACAACTTGGGACAAACACAACAGACCATAAACAACCATTACAGACATAACACCAGAATGAAAATGCAATTTATGGCCAACTTCCTAAACTCTTCCCTAGTTGTGGTTGGTCATTTAGACCCTTGAGCACGTGGTGGAGCACATAAGGCTGTAAGGAGACTCTTATGCAGCCATTTTGTCTAAACCCACGTTTTGTTCTGACGTGGCCATTTTCTATTGCCATTTCACTTGGCTTTCCATGGTTGCTTATGCCGTGGCAGTTCGTCGCAATATGTCCCATTTGACCACATTTAAAGAATTTAACAGGACCACATTTCTTAGTACTCAAAGACTCGCAGTACTTCTCAATGTGGCCTGATCCGGCACATGCAAAAAATTTAACAGTACATGCTCTGCTGGACTTAGGGCAGTCAGCAGTGCATGATCTCTTAAAGTCCTGCATGGCTAGGGAAGCACTTCTAAATATCGTACGCTTACATCTGCGTAACACTTTCGTAACAATGTTACCTTCAGGATTCCGGATGGGATCACGATTTGTGACATCTGATCCATCACTCTTACTACTCCCCCCTTTTTGCCCTGTAGAGGGCAAACTTATAGCGGAATCAGGCCTTGAAAAAGACAAAGCCGGTAACATTTTTGAGAAATCTTTTATGATGTTTTGCATACTGGCATCCAATTGTGACCTAGCAGCAAGCTCATCATTCAACTTGGCAATGATGGCATCCGTAGATGCTGCCTTAACCTTAAATGCATTGATCTCAGCATAAGACCCAGTCAGCTGTGCATCAATATCATCACCACGATTTCTCAAATCTATCACCTGCGATTCCAGCATGCAAATTTGCTGATCTCTACATTGGGCATTCTCTGCCAGTTGTGTCTGCAAATCACAAACCTGCTTCACATTGTTGGCACAACACTGGCAGTGAAGATTTGGGGAATCACTCTACATTTCTGAGTGATCAGGCTTCCACATCTCCTCATACACACAGATTAATTTAGCGAGCATGTGGACCGTTTGGAGGTTTTGTTAAAAACACTCCTCTTGCTAATACACAACTTTTCATGTGCATAAGCCTCGTTCAGCAGAGTGGACCACAGCATTCCTGCTGACTTGTATGTTGTGGGTGTTACTGGATTAAATTTACTGTTTTTGGCGAGGTGTTTAAGTGTGGAGAAGTCCATACTCACTGTTCCAGAAGTCATCTCCGTCTGTGTTGTCCTCCTTGTCACCCGCTGTTTTGAAAAAGGTCCTTTTCTTCCGGAACGCCTTTTCCCGATCAGCTGGACTTCACCGGAAGAACACCGACGTTGATACTTCTGCAAACTCTTTTGTATAAGTTGCTCGCTCGCCCGACGATTCGTCGCCTTAGAGCAGCACGCCGCAAAGCAAAATAAAATATGTTAACCCCTTCCTGACATTTGCCGTATGGGTACGTCATGGAAAGCATTGACTTCCCGCATTTTGACGTACCCATAAACCAAATGTAGAAGGGGTTACCGTGTCAAAAATAAAAGTTTTAAAGTAAAGATGGCTGCTGTTCATAACAGCAGGCCATCTGTACACGATGCCCAGGGGGGTGTCGCCTCCCCCCCGCATCGGCGATCGCCGCCTTTGGCCGGTCAATTCAGACCGGCCAATTGCGGCTGTTTGCGGCTTTTGCGAATCACTGTGCCACAGGGCACAAATATATGGTGGTGATTGGTGCTGTCTAGGACAGAACCAATGACTACCATGTTCCATGTAAAAAATGGCGGTGATGCCAGCCCCCCGATCGCTACGGTTGGTCGGTCAGCACCGACCGACCAATCGCAGCCATGGCGGGTATTTGAAACACCCTCCACCAGCCCTGCCCACCTCATTCCGTTTAGGAACGGTGAGCAGAGCTGGTGTGACCGTCTGTGAGCCATACTTACCGAATCTGAGGCCTTCTGTGCTGTGATCCTGCTGTGACGTCTTCATCCGACTGCTTCCTGCAGAAGAGTGAACCGTCATCATCATCATCTGTGCTGATGCTGATTTTATTTATTTTTTAGCAGCATCACTTGTTTTTTCCTAAACTTCTTATCCCTGTACCCTCCCCCCCATCCCCCCTCACCCTCTTTCCCTTTTTACGTCCTGTGTCCGCTGAGTGCGGGTCAGTGACCGCCATCACTGCCCGCCAATTTTTGGCACAGGACTTTCTTTTTTTTTTGTATTTTTGCACCTCCCTGTGTGCGCCCTGCGGCCACTGAGTGCTGATCAGTGACCACCATCACTGATCAGCATCCGTTGTAATTTTTTTTGCCGCAAGTTTTTTTAATTTTTGGCCTTTTTTATTACTGCACCTTTTTTTTTTGTGCGCCCTGTGGCCACTGAGTGCTGAGTCTAATAATCAGCCTCAGTGGTAATTTGTTTACGCAGGTTTTTTTTTGGCCTTTTTTTCTTGATTTTATAAAACTGTAAAAATAAAAGAGTAGCATAAGGCTGGGTTCACACGTGGCGGAATTTCACTTAAATTCCGCTGCGGACACTCCGCAGCGTTAATCCGCAGCGGTGCCGTTTGTCCATTGACTTACACTTTAATTTAGCAGTGTTCGTTTAGACGAGGCGTAAAATTCCGCTGCGGAGCATAGGCTGCGGAGCGGAATTTGGTGTCCGCAGCATGCTCTGTCTGTTGCGGAGCAGTGGCGGACTCATGGCGGAATTTCTCCATTGACTTCAATGGAGAGTCAAAATTCCGCAATGAAGTCCGCAGATATTATGTGTGCTGCGGAGCGTATTGGTTTTACTACCATGACATTTCCTCATTCTGGCTGGACCTATGTATTTCTAGGTCTACAGCCAGACTGAGGAAGTCAATGGGGCTCCCGTAATGACGGGAGCGTTGCTAGGAGACGTCTGTAAATAGTCACTGTCCAGGGTGCTGAAAGAGTTAAGCGATCGGCAGTAACTGTTTCTGCACCCGGGACAGTGACTACCGATCTCAATATACATGTATCTGTAAAAAAACATATAAGTTCATACTTACCGAGAACTCCCTGCGTCTGTCTCCAGTCCGGCCTCCCAGGATGACGTTTCAGTGTAAGTGACGGCTGCAGCCAATCACAGGCCAAGCACAGGCTGCAGCGGTCACATGGACTGGCGCGTCATCCAGGGAGGTCGGGCTGGATGCCGAAAGAGGGACGCGTCACCAAGACAACGGCCGGTAAGTATGAAAATCGTTTACTTTCACTAGGGAAAGTGCTGTCCCTTCTCTCTATCCTGCACTGATAGGGAGAAGGGAAGCACTTTTCCCGCAGTCCGCAGCAGCTAGTCCGCATCAATGTACTGCACATTTTGTGCAGATCCGCAGCAGAATCTGCAACGCAGATTCTGTGCGGCATTGATGCGGACAGTTGCGGAGGAAATCCGCCACGTGTGGTCATGCCCTTAGAGTAGCGGATGTTTACTGACGTCCGTTTTGTAAAAAAGATATAGAGCAGAAGTTATAGCTATATATTTTTTTATACAGTTTTAATAAATTTACTTCTTATAGTCAGCGTCCATTTAGTGACGGTCATTTAGTTTGTTCACTAAATTTTTGATAGCGTAGCGACAGTTAGTATAAATTTATCGCGTTATAGTCAGCGTCCGTTTAGTGACATACATTCAGTTTTTTTTAACTGAAATTTGTTCACTAAATTTTTGATAGCGTAGCGACACAGTTGTAGCTCAATTTTTTTTACAGTTCTATATTGAACGTTCAATAAATTTCTTTCTCCTACATTTTTCTTATTCTTCTCTTCTTTTTCTTCTTTTTTTTTTCCTATAAATTTCATATTACACGTGTTGAAGCACTACATACCCCACTAATAAAAATGGCCCAATCATCTCAAAGGCTCTACTCCGCTGAGGAGGCATACGTGGTGGACCCCCATAGAGGCAGCGGAGATGATAACATTTTGGGGCCTTGTCCAACATATGGGCCTAGTAAAAAAAACTGAGATTAGGCAATACTGGAGTGTGGACATTCTATACAGCACCCCATTATACCGCATGGCAATGACCCGGCCACGATATGAAATTATTCTGAAATTTTTGCATTATAATGATAATGCACAGTGCCCGCCCCGTGATGACCCCGCATTTAACCGCCTATTCAAAATCAGGCCAATGATTGATTATTTCTGCACCAAATTTCAGGAAGTGTACACCCCCGAAAAGAACATAGCAATAGACGAGTCCCTTGTACATTTTAAGGGGAGACTAAAATTCCGCCAATACCTGCCAAGCAAGAGGGCGAGGTATGGAATTAAAATGTACAAGCTGTGCGAGAGCAGCGCATGGTACACCTACAGGTTTCGAGTTTATGAAGGGAAGGACACCAGGATAGAACCTCCAGAATGGCCCCCTGTCCTGGGAGTTAGTGGAAAAATATTGTGGGACTTGATGCACCCACTACTGGACCAGGGTTATCACCTTTACGTGGATAACTTCTATACCAGCATCCCACTATTTAAATGCCTCTCCACCAGAAGTACTGTAGCATGCGGCACCGTGCGCAAAAATCCAGAGATTTCACACTACCTAGATGTATTTTTACAAAAATATGTGATAGAATTCCCAAGTTTTTTAAAAGACTCCACGCAATTAATTGGGGATCTCAATAAAGTTTTAATGAGAGAAAATCTTTTATTTATTACCCTGGATGTGACCGCACTTTATAGTAATATCGAACACACACTAGGTCTGGAAAAATTGAAAATAAGACTGGAGAGAGATACTGAACTATTACCAATACAAACTAATTTTCTTTGCAATAGTATGGAATTCATTTTAAAGAATAATATTTTTTCATTCGATCAGAAATTGTACCATCAAGTAAGAGGCACAGCAATGAGGACACGGGTAGCTCCTAGTTATGCAAACATCTTCATGGGAATGTTTGAGGAAGAATATATCTGGCAACATCCATGTGCAAACACTAATATTTTATTATTTAGAAGATTCATTGATGATCTGTTCCTAGTCTGGGAAGGTGATTTTATAACAGCGACAGAGTTCTGTCAGACATTAAATAATAACACCTGGGGGATAAACTTCACCTTCAACATACAACCAATTGAAATCGATTTTTTGGATTTAACAATAGTCAAAACCACGAGTAAAATTATTACCCGTATACACTTCAAAAAAGTCGATAGCAATAGCTATTTGGACTATAAGAGTAGTCACTATCATAAGTGGCTAAAAAACATCCCATACAGTCAGTATAAAAGAATTAGGAAAAACTGCACACTGAATAAAGATTTTAATGATCAAAGCCGTATTTTATTGAAAAGATTCAAAGAGAAAAACTATCCAAAAAAACTCCTCTCTGATGCATACAAAAAAACAGTGATTTTAAGTCAAAAGGATTGTCTACCCCCTAAGGACACACTATCGAATGGTATCGAAATGAGTGCTACAATGGACATAAAAAAAGTGAAGGATGAACAACCAACAAACTTTTTATCCTTCAACTTCATAACCAAATATAATGCAGCACATAAAAATATAAAAAACATCATGAATAAACATTGGCACATTTTACAGACTGATCCTTTTTTAAAAAACAGCCTACCCACGAAACCTTTGATAACTTTTAATAGAGCCAAGACTATAAAAAATATTTTAGCACCGAGCCGGATCAATTTTTCTGGAAGACAACAGACGCTCCAACAAAATACCATGTTCCCAAATTTACACACAAAGGGTAGCTCCAAATGTAGGAAAAAGAACTGTTTATGCTGTTTTAGTATACGTACCACAGACATTTTTAGATCAAACCAAACAAAAAATGAGTATCAAATTGAAACACAGTTAAATTGCCAGTCAAACTATGTTATTTATCTTATTGATTGTATTTGCGGTCTCCAATATGTGGGAAGAACCATTCAATTTCTACATTGTCGACTAAATAAACATCGCTCCAACTGTAAGAAAAAATTCCTTCTGCACAGTATCTCCAAACACTGTACTCTGTTTCATAATAACGATTTTAAATGTTTTAATATTACACCGATTGAACATATAAATGAAAGCCGAGCGGATAGATACGATTCACTGTGTAAGAGGGAAATCTATTGGATATATAAATTGAAGACCCTAAGGCTATGTTCACACGTGGTCTTTTGCCGAGTTTTTTGACGCGGAAACCGCGTCGCAAAACTCGGCAGAAACGGCCCGAGAACGCCTCCCATTGATTTCAATGGGAGGCGTCGGCGTCTTTTTCCCGCGAGCAGTAAAACTGCCTCGCGGGAAAAAGAAGCGACATGCCCTATCTTCGGGCGCTTCCGCCTCCGACCTCCCATTGACTTCAATGGGAGGCAGGAGAAAGCGTATAGCTCGCTGTTTTATGCCCGCGGCGCTCAATGGCCGCGGGCGAAAAACGGCGCGATAATTGCTGTTCACACGGAGTATTTTGGGGGAGGAATATCTGCCTCAAAATTCCGTTTGGAACTTTGAGGCAGATATTCCTCCCCCAAAATACTCCGTGTGAACATAGCCTAAAACCTGAAGGTTTAAATGAAATTACAGAGATCATAATTTAATTAAACGAATTTACTCTGGATGAGTCTCTTTATAGGTAAACAAATAAGAAATCCGTTATAAGTAAATACATATAGGAAATTCTTTAAGAACTGACAAAGATCGCACTGAAAAAAACCTGTTTCCTTTTAACTGAAAAAAACCTGTTTCCTTTTAACTACAAAAATAATAAAATTCCATCTTCTGAAAGTAACACTAAGATTAGTGAAATGATAAAATTGGTATTATTATTATTATTTCCGTGAAAACAGTATAACTATGCAAAGAACACATATAAAAATTTATATATACACATGTACACACATAGAATTTGCATAAAAACTATTTTAGCTTAATATTTATGAATCTATATAGCAAAAACGAAAAACAGAATGGTAGTGCATTTTTGTCACACTTTTTTAAGTTTCCCATTTAAGAAATATTCTTTTCTTTTAAAATTTTATTTTTAATATACTATTAAATTATATTTTTTAAATAATGTAATTATACATGTGCATGACTTTGTATTTATATATGCGTTCATTTACGTCTAATATAGTATGTTTTTTTACAACTAGACAGCTTCCAACTATAATGTATAGAAACTAATTGTCTTTCATTGGACATATGTATATATATATGATTCATATATATATTCGTTTTAATCGTTTTAATCAGTAGTGATCATATGTATGTTCCGATATGTAATTTGAGTAGGTGTTTTAACTCTGTACCCGACCCGGTAGTTCTTGCCTTAACTGACCTCTTACTCGGTTATTTAACCGGCACCCCACCCATTGATTTGTATACTACCTGAGGAAGAAACCGGTCCGGTTTCGAAACTGTTCGCTGCCAAACAGTTGTGTTTTATATTTTCTATATTGTACCAATAAATTCTTTTATTACCGACCACATTGGTACCCTTGAGGAATCTGGTTTTACGTGTTAACCGTACCGATCAGTAGCGCATGGAATACGCCCGCTTTTTGCATTTTTGCTTTTATTCCTCCAAAAATCCAGAGAGGCCTCTCTAAAAATCTGATTGGGCAACCCCTAAGAAAAGGAGAAAGCAGGGCACTACACAGTGATAACTTGTTGCTGGTCAAGTTTAAGGACAAGAGGGACGTCCTTATGTTGACCACAATACACTGTCCCTATCCGAGGTAGCACCACAATGACCCCCAAGCCAGACTGCATCCTCGGCTACAATAAGTACATGGGAGGTGTTGATCTCTCTGATCAAGTACTGAAGCCGTACAGTGCAATGCATAAAACAAAGGCATGGTACATAAAGCTGGCCGTGCACATGGTACAGATGGCATTGTATAACGCTTACGTGCTATACCGAAGTGCAGGCCGGACAGGGACATTCCTTCAGTTTCAAGAAGCGGTTATCAAGGCCCTTGTATTTGGGAACCAGGAAATGGAGGGCCCCAGTACATCTAGATGCGATGGTCCACGTATTGTACCAGGGCAACACTTTCCTAGTGAAATCCCCTCCACTTGTAAAAAGGGAAGGAGCCAAAAAAGGTGTAAAGTGTGTTACAAAAGGGGGAGAAGACGAGACACAACTAATCATTGTGAAACCTGTCCCGACAAACCTGGCCTGTGCATAAAAGAGTGCTTCAAAGTTTATCACACATCCATGGATTTAAATTGAAACATTTTTTTAAATGCTCACTATACCCCTAGATAAATTCCTTGAGGGGTGTAGTTTCCCACATGGAGTCACTCTTGGGGAGTTTCCACTGTTTTGACCACTCAGGGGCTTTTCAAATGTGACATGGCCACCGCAAACCATTCCAGTTACATTTGAACTCCAAATGGTGTTTTTTCCCTTCTGATACCTGCCGTGTGTCCAAGCAGCAGTCTATGACCACATGTGGGGTACTGTTTTACTCGGGACAAACTGCTCTAAAAATTTTGTGGTGCTTTTTCTCTTTTAGTCCTTGTGGGAATGAAAAAAAAATAGCTAAACCTAAGTTTTATTGGGAAAAATGTAGATTTTAATTTTCACATCCTACTTCCAATAATTTCTGCAAAAAACCTGTGGGGTCAAAATGCTCACTATACCCCTAGATAATTTACTCAAGTGGTGTAGTTTCCAAAATGGGGTCACTTGTGGGGGGTTTCCACTGTTTTGTCCCCTCAAGGGCTTTGCAAATGTGACATGGCCTCCGCAAACCATTTCTGCTAAATTTGAGCTCCAAAAGCCAAATGGCGTTCCTTCCCTTCTAAGCCCTGCCGTGTGTCCAAACAGCAGTCTATGACCACATGTGGGGTACTGTTTCACTCGGGACAAACTGCTCTACAAATTTTGTGGTGCTTTTTCTCTTTTAGTCCTTGTGGGAATGAAAAAAAATTAGCTAAACCTACGTTTTATTGGGAAAAATGTAGATTTTTATTTTTACATCCTACTTCCAATAATTTCTGCAAAAAACCTGTGGAGTCAAAATGCTCACTATACCCCTAGATAATTTCCTCAAGGGGCATAGTATCCAAAATGGGGTAAATTGTGGGGGGTTTCTACTGTTTTGGCACCGCAAGAGTCCTTCAAACCTGATATGGTGCCTAAAATATATTGTAATAAAAACAAGGCCCCAAAATCCTCTAGGTGCTCCTTTGCTTCTGAGGCCGGTGCTTCAGTCCATAAGCACGCTAGGGCCACATGTGGGATATTTCTAAAAACTGCAGAATCTGGGCAATAAATATTGATTATAGATAAATGTTTCACAGGAGAAAGTAAATGGTTAGGTACGACCCACATTAGTTCAAGGCACCCCCAAAATGTCAGAGAATAGCGGACTCTACTATATCATAGCATAAACTTGAGAACCAAGAGTCACAGAGCTACATATCAAGTATAAAATATAAATTTTATTACATATAATATAAACATACAACCAATTGATAAAAACATAGCGAGGTTTCTAAAAAGGAAAGTTATATATGAATCACTCCAAAGTAGCATATAACCACAGGGATAATATGAAAATGACACCATAGAGAGAACAGGACATGTATATACTGGACAAGAGTGGTGTACAAAGGTACAGTGTAGTAATGTGTTGTCAAAAGAAACCACTATCTGTCATGTAGAAATGTCACACTGACGTATCAATACATATCCAATAAAAATCCACTAGCCCTTGAGAACAAGGTTATGTTCCTGTCCGAAAAAGAGGTGAAGCTTTTCTGGACTGTGAATTCATTACAATCCTACAAAGAGTGCAATAGATCACACAGAGGATTACGCATATATAAAGAGATCTCACAATATCAGGAGGATGTGGAATTTGCTACACAGTGGAAACAGTTGCATATACAGCATTCATTGAATTTAACAGCACTAATATTGACCCGTACTGAAAAAGAATATGCATCAATTAAGGAAGAGTTGGGAAAAGCAAAATTAGAATTAAAAACGAGGCTCACAGAAACACAGTTTCAAATGTTCATAAAAAAAGTTGACAACAGGATTATCCCGGTCCAATCAGAAACCAAGGAACGAAAAAAGGATAAATTTATTCGTGATAAAGGGGACTTTGATTCCGGTCACATCTTCAATTGGGGCAATCGGAGAAATCGCAAGTTTAAATCCAAGAGGATTCAATACAGATCTTCTGATTACTGGACCACAGATTCAGGATCCGACTCGAGCCATGGAGAGGAAGTGACCAGATATGGTCCATTGATGGACAGTTCCATCAGTCCTGTGACTGAGGGAAACAACAACCCTTTAGGCGACACACCCGCAGGGGGCGCCAAAGGCAGAAGAGGCAAGAACGCCGGTGTCAAAAGAAAGCAGGTCTCCTTGAGACAATAGGAGATTGTGCCTCTAATGACACCACAGTTGTATATGATCGAGATGTACTTCAATCTACCAATAAGGTCACTGTGATTAATCTTTCTGATCTCACACTGACCCCAGATTGTATTTCACTGCTTTCTAAGGGTTTCAATTATTGCATTGATACAGAATTTGATTTCACTAAATTTGAAATAGATCTTTATAAATCAATACGTAAAATAAATTTACATAGGGTGTTCTCGAATAACATCCCAATCAGAATACCTCCCATTGGGGAAAGGAAGGTCACTGTTGGTACCTTAGGCTTCAGCCTAAGTGATCATTTTTCCGCTGAAGAAAAAAAGATATTACACATATTGATGGATGTTCGATTAGATGAAACAGAGTGTGACCTACAGTTACAGGATACTGAGAGATTTCAGGGTGGGACACCATCCACTTTCAATCCTCCCTTGCCTGCCGGTACACAATTGGACTTATTTCAAAAGGAAGTAAGTGATTTATCCATCAGCTATTCATAACCTTACAGTGGGAGAAAGAAAAGCTTTAAAATGGTTAAGTTCCAATAGTAATGTCATACTAAAACCGGCGGCAGACAAGGGAGGAAATATAGTGTTGCTGTCTAGAGAGTATTACATACAGGAAGCTCACCGTCAGTTAGATGATGATAGGATTTATGAGATTCTAAAACAGGAACCGACATCATTGTACTTACGGTTATTAAGATCATTATTAAGAAAGGGGGTTGAGGGTGGTTTTTTCTCAGAGAAATTTGCAGAGAAATTAATTATACCATTTCCAAAAAGACCATATTGGTATTTTATTCCAAAAGTACATAAATCAATTGAAGTCCCTCCTGGGCGTCCAATTATAGCAGGAATTGGGTCAGTTACTGAGCCACTTTCACGCTATTTGGACTGGGTCATGCGCCCATTATTAAAAAACATTCCTTCATATCTACAGGATACTCTGGATTTTCTATCCATCCTGATGAGTTTTGGTTGGCAGCAGGAGTTCAAACTAGCTAGTATTGACGTCGAAAGCCTATACACCCGCATCCCACAGGATGCGGGTGTACAGGCAGTCAGACGTCAATTGCAGCACACGACAGGTGATCCCACATTTATTGACTTCATTTGTGAAGCTTTACTGTACGTGTTGGGTCATAATTCTTTTCAATTTGATGACATTTGGTACCGTCAAAAATCAGGAACGGCGATGGGTACACCAGTGGCCCCAACCTTCGCCAATTTATTTTTGGCAGATTTTGAGGAAAAAATGATTTATAATTTTTCTAATCCTTATGCTATATATTTACAGTTATACCTGCGCTATATAGATGATATATTTATAGTGTGGTCTGGAACTCATGAACAATTCTTAGAATTTGTTCAATACTTAAATAAAAATAGCATGAACATGAGTTTTACACATAAGTTTGGTGATCAGGAAATTGAATTCCTGGATGTATATGTGACGATAGAGGAGGGTGAGATACAAAAAAAAGGATATCGAAAACCCACAGCTACTAATACACTTTTACGTTATGATAGTTATCATCCTAAACATGTTACTCAATCTTTACCATATGCTCAATTTTTACGTTTAAGACGAATTAATAGCAGTGATGTGATATTCCTTGAACAGGCAGATGAAATGAGAAAAAGGTTAGAAATTCGTGGCTACCCTTCTAGATTGGTAGAAGAAGCTTTAAACAAAGCTAATAATAATAAACAGTTATCTCTATTACAACATAATACAAAGAGAAAGAAAAAACTTAATGCAAAAGAGGAAAAATGGTTTGTTTTATCCTTTGGTCACAGTCCAATGAGCGATGTTATCCGTAAGAGCATAAGAAAAAAATGGCATCTTGTAGAGCATGATCCTTTATTAATGGAAGTTGCAGTTAGGAAACCAATAATATATTTTTGTAGATGCAAAAATCTGAAGGATATATTAGTTAGAGGTCGCTTTTCCCAAAAAGAGAAGGGTAAGGATAATTGGTTATCAGCCATAGGACCAAAAGGTAATCATAAATGTGGACATTGCAACTATTGCAACTCCATCATTCACACTAGGAACCTTAATTTAGGGGGCTGTGTGTTTGAAATTAATGAGCTGATAACATGCAGAACTCAATATGTTGTATATGCTATTGTCTGTAACTGTGGCAGATTTTATGTAGGAAAAACTATCCAACCCATGTATATTAGATTTCGCGAACACATTAGATCATTGGTCACAAGTTAGGGATGTCTTAGACTGATACAGCATATGCAGGAGGAACATAAAAGTAATGCCAGATGTATGCGTTTTGTGGGCATAGTTCACATTAAAACGTTAGTGGCTGGAGGAGACAGGCACAGAGTTTTATTACAGAAAGAGGCTGAAATCATCTCACAGACAGGGGCACTAGGACCTCTCGGCCTTAATGACCGGAACGATCTTAGTGCCTTTCTAACATAAAAGAACCTTGTTGTTTTTAAACATAATGAATAAATAGTCACATATTGTTACTTCATTTTGATACAACATGATGTACTGTTCCATCACATTATATATTGTGCATTTCCCTGCTTTTTAGTATTTTGTTGCATAACATTTTGTATTGACATATGGATAAAAAGGCAGGTAGAGGAAGTGACGCCAAGGCCTTGACAAAGCGTGCACGCACGTGAAACGGCCGTAGGCTTAATTCCACATCCTGACCGAGATCCAGAAATAAAGAAGTTTGTTGCAATTTGGTGAGTGCCTCGATATTTCTACTTATCCTATTCAAGTTCCACTGTGCTGTACTGATCGATGAGCACCCCTAGGCAACGTGGCTGCTATAATCAGCAAAGATAAGAAGACCATTTTTGCATGCTCCGTTTATACAGGTGATTCTGGTTCAGCAGTGCCAGCCGTTTTTTCCTTCTATCCAATTAACATACAGTGTAGTAATGTGTTGTCAAAAGAAACCACTATCTGTCATGTAGAAATGTCACACTGACGTATCAATACATATCCAATAAAAATCCCGCGTATCCAATAGGTATCACATGGTACTCTCAAGGGAAAGACTCAATCACAAGGGATGTATCGTGCGAACGTCCCATGGCATTACGAACCATCAGAAATAAATAGACATCCCAAGGTGTAAAGGGCTATTCATCTGGAAACTACCAGAGGGAGCCGATAAACACAAACTTACCCATGGAAATAGAAGTGAGCCCGTGATCCATGTAAAAAGAATAACACCCCAACGCGCGTTTCGCTGTTTCAGCTTCCTCAGGGGGTATAATCTAAGCTGTATCCTGTCCTCCTTATATAGTGTCCCCCGTCGAGCGTGTCAAATGGAAAAGAAAAGGGAGTTCCGGATAGAAAACACTCATCACTGGTCCACGGCGCATGCGCGAGATTAGGTCAAAGGTCGCAGTGCCTCCATCGCCTGTCGTCACGCCAATTACTGCGCACGCGCGTCTCCAAGGACGCGTCTCCATGTAGATAGCGCAGGTGCACAGTCGGCGTATTGACAAGAGGAGACCGAGGCACGCACCTGACATCTCTGCAGCATGCGCAACCCCAAGATGAGGTATATATTGTATCTAATATATGTATCTCAATTTCTGAATGGTGCCAATACCATGGGATAATTTAAGCGGTACATTCCTCTTACATTATATATAGAAAAGCAATGATAAATGTCCCATATCACGGGACTACTCATATTCATAAACGTGTATGGTGAATAGTGAAAATCAGTGGAAATAAATAGATTAAAAATAAATGAAAAGTGACATAAAATGAAAAAATAATAATTATTAAAAAGTTAAGTTACTCGAATGTAAGAGTGTTAACACAAATGATGATAATGACAAGTGGTGTAACGACATAAAATAATAATATAACTGTAAGGTTATTATAATAAGTGCAACTAAAGAAATAGTGAAGAAGATACATGAAACACATGTAAATAGACCAGTGGAGAAAATAATAAGAAATAAGTAGAAAAATATGTAAAAAAATTATAAAAAATAAAAAATAATAAATAAAAGAATAACAATTTGAATATGAAGAAAAAAGTTTAAATAATCTATATTTAGAGGCAAAGGTTCTTTATGATAATGCTCAAAAAATGGCATCATCCAATAACATTTAATTAAGACATAGTTGATGTACAATATTGGGACACAGTGTTCATTTCTCATCCATCTATCTATAATCGGATGTTCGTATTCCAAATCCTTGCAGCAACATTACGACTGTCCAAAAGAACAACCCTCATTGGGAACATTCGACAAGATCTAAACATGGACGCAGAGACACATAATTAATAACAAATACAGGTAGGACATATATACCTTATAACATAAAATCGCCTAAAAACACTTTGTTTGCAATGGATAAGTATAATTTTAAAGGAAAGCAGAGAAGCTCAATTTTTCATTTAGACCGAGAGGGGTCATAGTTCCGAGGGTAGTGATCCATCTGCACTCTTTTTGTGCTAGAATCTTATTCGCATTCCCCCATCTGACACCACAATGTACCATGTCTATGCCCCACGCCAAGAAGGTTTTGGGGTCACATCCATGGTATAATTTAAAATGCTTCGGAATCGTCTTCAATAGTGATAAGTCGTTAACTTCCCTCGCAGCCAGAATATCCCTCACATGTTCACGAATGCGGACCCTAAGTTGTCTAGATGTAAGACCAACATACACCTTTGGGCATCCACATGTTGCGTAGTAGATAACATGGGTCGTACTGCATGATATATAGTGCAGAATTTTAAAGTGACGTTCGTTTTTGACGGAACTAAAAGAAGTTGTCCTTACTATGTTGGCGCATGCCACGCAGTCACCGCAGGGGTAACAGCCCTGAATAGGGCCTCGTGTGGAGAAGGGGTTAAGTTGCAGAGGCACATAGTGGCTCTTCACTAGTATATCTTTCAGATTTTTGTTTCTTCTAGCCGTCATCTGAGGGTTGGTCGGTAGAGCCTTTGAAAATGCAAGTTCTGTGTGTAAGATTGGCCAGTGTTTCTCCAAAACTGATCTCATTGTTTGCCACTGGTTGTTAAAAGTGGAGATGAATCTAATTTTGTTATCCATCTGATCTTTCTTTTTTCTACCTGTCGGATGTAACAGATTCTTTTGTTCTGTATTTTTGGTCCGACTATATCCCTGCTTGATGCACCTTTGACTATATCGCCTGGCTTGAAATCTCTCTTTAAGATCTTGTGATTATTTTTCGAATTTTTCTTCAGAGGAGCAAATCCGCTTCATTCTCAGGAATTGACCAACTGGGACAGCCTTTGTAGTGGAATAAGGATGCACTGAGGTGGCATGCAGGAGGGAATTAACTGACGTCTCCTTCCTATATACGTCTGTCTGCAGAACCCCCCCTATACCTGCCTCAATTGTCACATCCAAAAAGTCCACTCTGTGTCTATTGATAACGCAATTCCCAAAAGGTAGATCGACACCAATATGGCCGGAGACAAAAACAGAACAGACAAGTATCTGATAACTGTAGAGGTCTGAGCTAGTCCCGGCCCCCTATCGTTTATTTATACTTGTTCTATATTCATGCAATACTATAAGACAATAAGACAATAAATATCAGGTTAGACAGTATTTTGGCTAACATACAGTAACATAACAGTAGGAAATAGTCAGTCCTTCACCTTGAGTACAGTTCTAGAGAATTCTGCGGACAAACATGTTTTCTTCCCAAATACCTCTACTCCCCCTGACCTATGTATTTAATCCGTCAATTCTTGCAAAATGATAACCAACTCTTTCCTCCCTTCCTTTCCTCAAAACAACATCTGTTATAACAGTCTATTTCGATTAACTATTAGGATTACTTTAACATTACTCCCCTCTTTTTATCATTTGGCTAGACCTTTTAACTACTCTCCCTTCCCTTCCGAGAAAACACCCAAAGGCTCGTCCTACCTACACAAGGTATAGAGATACTAATCTCTATAAATTGTGGGATGTTCAACATCCATCCAGACGATCCTTGAACTTAGGCTTTCTCATATTTCCCCTTACCCGCTAGCTATTACAAATCTAGATTCTAATATGAGAACTGAAAGAGTTAGTTATATATATATATTGTTAAACACGTATGTGATATATCATATATGTCAGTAACAGGTTCATTCTTGTCTTTGTCAAATCAGTTCTTTTTCACAATAGATGCAGTCCTTGATGTCATCAAGCGATTCCTTTTCACATGTGTAGCATTTTCGCTTCATAGGCGCAATCATGATCATAACTGGGGTATCGCTTAGTTCAGGGGAAGATCTTTTCTTTTTACGGCTACAATTTGAACCTATTATTTTCCTAAAGACAACGAGTAGAATTTTGATTACTATTACAAGTATTAGTGCAATCATAACAACTTGCAAAAGTACATGAGAAATACCAGATATCCATCCCCCTTTCCCATGAAACCAGTTGAGAGGATTCAACCAAGATAACCAGTCGGGGAAATGCAATTCTGATTGAGCATTAGCCTCACGATATCTTTCTTTTAGTTCTTGCGCTTGGTTAATATCATAAGCAACTTGCATCATTCCTGTAGGGTTAATATAGTGACAACATGCTGGTCCTACTATTTGACAAAGTCCTCCTTGTGAAGCAGTTAAATAATCCAATACCATAGTGTGTTGATTAGTAACTACTATTAATTGTTTCGTATAAACAGAGTTCACACTTATAGCATCGAAAAGGTAATCAGTAATATTGTCAAATACTTCTGCTAAGGCTTCCATACGTTGGGCATTCTGAGTGGTTCTTATTAAGGTAGAAACTGGACTCCCAATAATGGGCAGAGCCATTATCAACTCTTCCTTCCAACTTATTTGTAGTAATGGTTGTGTATGTCGAAACTTAAGACTACGTTTGCTTATCATATGTTGGGGCATACGCTGATACAAGAGTTGATCAGACTTCCATGTCCAGGTGGCTGGTTCTATCCTTGCTAAGGTACATGGTACAAGGGTATAAGTTAATTTGATATTGAATGTGTTAACATTCAACATCTGCATAAACTCAATCAACAATTTTTCGGTACCTTGCCAGATGATGAGTACATCATCTATATAACGTAGCCAGCACTGCACATGGTCCGCGGCATGGGCGCCGCCACCCTGCAGAACCTGTCTCTCCCAAAAACCGAGAAACAGGTTCGCATATGACGGAGCGCACACCACCCCCATCACAGTGCCTTGCTTTTGTACATAGAAACTATCCTTGAAGACAAACAGATTGTGGGTAAGGATATACTCTAACAATTCAATAATCAGATTTTGCATCTGGCTGTCCCAGTTGCTCATCCCCAAGAAGAAGCGGACCGCGCATTAACCCCATCTTGGTGTCGAATGCTTGTGTATAGCGACTCGACATCGGCCGTCACCAACAGCATGTCTGATTCCAAAGTTATCCCATCAATTCTCGTAAGCATGTCAGTGGTATCTTTTATATACGAGGGCAGGGTTTCAACCAAAGGTTTCAGATAAAAATCAATGAACCTACATATCGGGTCACACAAACCTCCCATCCCTGAGACTATAGGTCTATCGGGAGTTTTGTTTGTTTGTTTGTATGTTTCTTTTTTGTTTTTCTGTAAAAAAAAAATGTGATCCTTATCCCAATGCTTTGTTTGCAATGTGTCATTGCTGTATGTAATGATTAGATGTATACTGGATCAATAAAAATCTCTTTATTATAAAGACAGGAGTAGACTTGATTTCAGCAAATTGTTTACAGTGGGCCGCTTGGTTCTGATTCAGCCAATAGCAGCCAATGAAAATATGTATATGAAAGATTTTTCTTTTTTTCTCTGCCCTAAATAAGGGCAGTTCTGCTAGCTGACACTGGTCGGCATTGACGACCTGCCCACCAGACCGGTCTCTCCTTCGGGATTGGAGCCAAGCTAAGTAATTTATTTTTTCACTGGAGCTTTTTATACTTTTTCTTATTTGTCACTTTATGCTTTGTCTTCTTTATGTAGTTACCTAATCTTCTTTTTCTGCGATTCATTACTCATTTCTCTTACAACTGACTTATTTTTGAGCCATTAATTTGTTTATTAGGATCGTAAAACCTGTCCATGTTACACTTGGATTCACGTTGTCATCCTATAAGGAACAAATATGCCTTTCTTTAAAGAGACACTCTAGATTTTTTTTATTTTGTGGCCCCCTATTGTAAAGCACACCCAGTAACAGGTAGGACTGGTCATCCTCTTACTGGGCGCTTTGCTGCAGAAATATCCCGGCTGCAAATATGTCACATGACCACACTATGACCTGCCAAGTCCTACAACGTCCACTGTGTGGACCCGAAGTCTCTTTCACCATGCATTCCTATGAGATTCACATTTAGCGTCTCATAGGAATGCATGGTGAAAGAGACTTCCGCTCCACACAGATGCTGTAGGAATCGTCCGGTCACAGTACGGTCACGTGACATAATTGCACCTGGGATCTTACCGCAAAAATGCGCCCAGTAAGAGAATAAACTGCCCTACCTTTACCTGGTGTAAATTACAAACAGGGGCCAAAATAAAAATAAAAAACACTGTAGTGTCTCTTACTGTCTATGGCACTGATGGAATCCAAACCTGGAGGGGGGGGGGGGTACTGAGATTAGTGATAGCAGATTTTATATTATTAGTTGTGGTCGTATTGTTCATATTGTTTGAGGTTTATAAACATGAAGTTTGTAAATATTCCAGAGTATTGGGTGTGGATGAGGTGCCTATCTGATGGTGAAATTGCAGTTAAAATCCTTCTGTTACAAGCAGCTCCCCCTATGGTTCAGCAGTTGGAAGTGCTCTTCTGTCAGCACTCCAAATGGATCCTCCATCAGCGCCTCTCCCATCCTGGTCAGAAACCCAACATTACACTCTTGGCAGCAGCTGCCGTGGAGCAAGACTGCCTTTAGATTTCAGGGCTATCCATCTGATCTTGCGTCCGGGAGCTCAATCCTCAGCAGGCTGCAACCTCCGCATGGAGCAGTCAGGTGAGATGCTGCCAGGCCAGGTAGTAGCGCCAGGACTGGGTTTGAGCTGTATCATGCACTAGGATTTGGGGAAATACAGTAAAAGAGTGACTCAGCTCATAGCCTCTGGGTCACTGATAGCACCTAGGTCTTCAGAGTTAGCTGAAAACGCAAGTTTGACTCAATTTAGTTTGGATGCAGAGGCTGGCGCTGCTAAAACTTGGCTACATTTATTTCTCCTCCCCCCAGAATTCCCCCAGAAATTTTATATTAGAAAAATGGGTGACCTTGGTGCCTGATTCCCCACAGCCACATGACTACAGTCAGGAGGAGTTTAAATGGAACAGTACCGGAGCATGCACACTGCCACACCATTCAAAGTCTATGGTGCTGACGGAAAGAGCTGAGCGCAGCACTCGATCGGACCCCCATTCAAAACTGTCAAGGAAGGTTCAAAAAATGTCTGAATCCCATAATAAATTTGGCATACAACAAGGTTTTGGGCGCGTTTTGTGCCAGAATTGTGGTGCATTTTGCTTAGTAAATCCCTCTAGTCGGCGTCATGGCCAACTTTAGCAACCCTGCTGAAGAGGACACCAAAAAAGCACCTCAGGGACATTTGTGACCACCAAAAATCTTATTATTAATTGTATAGCATTGTTATTAAATTACCCATGGAGCTGTTATTTGGTGACTGTATGTTGGTATTATTTGAGCACTGTCTGGTGGTATTTACTTAGCCCAGTTGCACACGACCAAATGCCACTTAGGTAATACTAGGTTAGAAATTCGTGGCTACCCTTCTAGATTGGTAGAAGAAGCTTTAAACAAAGCTAATAATAATAAACAGTTATCTCTATTACAACATAATACAAAGAGAAAGAAAAAACTTAATGCAAAAGAGGAAAAATGGTTTGTTTTATCCTTTGGTCACAGTCCAATGAGCGATGTTATCCGTAAGAGCATAAGAAAAAAATGGCATCTTGTAGAGCATGATCCTTTATTAATGGAAGTTGCAGTTAGGAAACCAATAATATATTTTTGTAGATGCAAAAATCTGAAGGATATATTAGTTAGAGGTCGCTTTTCCCAAAAAGAGAAGGGTAAGGATAATTGGTTATCAGCCATAGGACCAAAAGGTAATCATAAATGTGGACATTGCAACTATTGCAACTCCATCATTCACACTAGGAACCTTAATTTAGGGGGCTGTGTGTTTGAAATTAATGAGCTGATAACATGCAGAACTCAATATGTTGTATATGCTATTGTCTGTAACTGTGGCAGATTTTATGTAGGAAAAACTATCCAACCCATGTATATTAGATTTCGCGAACACATTAGATCATTGGTCACAAGTTAGGGATGTCTTAGACTGATACAGCATATGCAGGAGGAACATAAAAGTAATGCCAGATGTATGCGTTTTGTGGGCATAGTTCACATTAAAACGTTAGTGGCTGGAGGAGACAGGCACAGAGTTTTATTACAGAAAGAGGCTGAAATCATCTCACAGACAGGGGCACTAGGACCTCTCGGCCTTAATGACCGGAACGATCTTAGTGCCTTTCTAACATAAAAGAACCTTGTTGTTTTTAAACATAATGAATAAATAGTCACATATTGTTACTTCATTTTGATACAACATGATGTACTGTTCCATCACATTATATATTGTGCATTTCCCTGCTTTTTAGTATTTTGTTGCATAACATTTTGTATTGACATATGGATAAAAAGGCAGGTAGAGGAAGTGACGCCAAGGCCTTGACAAAGCGTGCACGCACGTGAAACGGCCGTAGGCTTAATTCCACATCCTGACCGAGATCCAGAAATAAAGAAGTTTGTTGCAATTTGGTGAGTGCCTCGATATTTCTACTTATCCTATTCAAGTTCCACTGTGCTGTACTGATCGATGAGCACCCCTAGGCAACGTGGCTGCTATAATCAGCAAAGATAAGAAGACCATTTTTGCATGCTCCGTTTATACAGGTGATTCTGGTTCAGCAGTGCCAGCCGTTTTTTCCTTCTATCCAATTAACATACAGTGTAGTAATGTGTTGTCAAAAGAAACCACTATCTGTCATGTAGAAATGTCACACTGACGTATCAATACATATCCAATAAAAATCCCGCGTATCCAATAGGTATCACATGGTACTCTCAAGGGAAAGACTCAATCACAAGGGATGTATCGTGCGAACGTCCCATGGCATTACGAACCATCAGAAATAAATAGACATCCCAAGGTGTAAAGGGCTATTCATCTGGAAACTACCAGAGGGAGCCGATAAACACAAACTTACCCATGGAAATAGAAGTGAGCCCGTGATCCATGTAAAAAGAATAACACCCCAACGCGCGTTTCGCTGTTTCAGCTTCCTCAGGGGGTATAATCTAAGCTGTATCCTGTCCTCCTTATATAGTGTCCCCCGTCGAGCGTGTCAAATGGAAAAGAAAAGGGAGTTCCGGATAGAAAACACTCATCACTGGTCCACGGCGCATGCGCGAGATTAGGTCAAAGGTCGCAGTGCCTCCATCGCCTGTCGTCACGCCAATTACTGCGCACGCGCGTCTCCAAGGACGCGTCTCCATGTAGATAGCGCAGGTGCACAGTCGGCGTATTGACAAGAGGAGACCGAGGCACGCACCTGACATCTCTGCAGCATGCGCAACCCCAAGATGAGGTATATATTGTATCTAATATATGTATCTCAATTTCTGAATGGTGCCAATACCATGGGATAATTTAAGCGGTACATTCCTCTTACATTATATATAGAAAAGCAATGATAAATGTCCCATATCACGGGACTACTCATATTCATAAACGTGTATGGTGAATAGTGAAAATCAGTGGAAATAAATAGATTAAAAATAAATGAAAAGTGACATAAAATGAAAAAATAATAATTATTAAAAAGTTAAGTTACTCGAATGTAAGAGTGTTAACACAAATGATGATAATGACAAGTGGTGTAACGACATAAAATAATAATATAACTGTAAGGTTATTATAATAAGTGCAACTAAAGAAATAGTGAAGAAGATACATGAAACACATGTAAATAGACCAGTGGAGAAAATAATAAGAAATAAGTAGAAAAATATGTAAAAAAATTATAAAAAATAAAAAATAATAAATAAAAGAATAACAATTTGAATATGAAGAAAAAAGTTTAAATAATCTATATTTAGAGGCAAAGGTTCTTTATGATAATGCTCAAAAAATGGCATCATCCAATAACATTTAATTAAGACATAGTTGATGTACAATATTGGGACACAGTGTTCATTTCTCATCCATCTATCTATAATCGGATGTTCGTATTCCAAATCCTTGCAGCAACATTACGACTGTCCAAAAGAACAACCCTCATTGGGAACATTCGACAAGATCTAAACATGGACGCAGAGACACATAATTAATAACAAATACAGGTAGGACATATATACCTTATAACATAAAATCGCCTAAAAACACTTTGTTTGCAATGGATAAGTATAATTTTAAAGGAAAGCAGAGAAGCTCAATTTTTCATTTAGACCGAGAGGGGTCATAGTTCCGAGGGTAGTGATCCATCTGCACTCTTTTTGTGCTAGAATCTTATTCGCATTCCCCCATCTGACACCACAATGTACCATGTCTATGCCCCACGCCAAGAAGGTTTTGGGGTCACATCCATGGTATAATTTAAAATGCTTCGGAATCGTCTTCAATAGTGATAAGTCGTTAACTTCCCTCGCAGCCAGAATATCCCTCACATGTTCACGAATGCGGACCCTAAGTTGTCTAGATGTAAGACCAACATACACCTTTGGGCATCCACATGTTGCGTAGTAGATAACATGGGTCGTACTGCATGATATATAGTGCAGAATTTTAAAGTGACGTTCGTTTTTGACGGAACTAAAAGAAGTTGTCCTTACTATGTTGGCGCATGCCACGCAGTCACCGCAGGGGTAACAGCCCTGAATAGGGCCTCGTGTGGAGAAGGGGTTAAGTTGCAGAGGCACATAGTGGCTCTTCACTAGTATATCTTTCAGATTTTTGTTTCTTCTAGCCGTCATCTGAGGGTTGGTCGGTAGAGCCTTTGAAAATGCAAGTTCTGTGTGTAAGATTGGCCAGTGTTTCTCCAAAACTGATCTCATTGTTTGCCACTGGTTGTTAAAAGTGGAGATGAATCTAATTTTGTTATCCATCTGATCTTTCTTTTTTCTACCTGTCGGATGTAACAGATTCTTTTGTTCTGTATTTTTGGTCCGACTATATCCCTGCTTGATGCACCTTTGACTATATCGCCTGGCTTGAAATCTCTCTTTAAGATCTTGTGATTATTTTTCGAATTTTTCTTCAGAGGAGCAAATCCGCTTCATTCTCAGGAATTGACCAACTGGGACAGCCTTTGTAGTGGAATAAGGATGCACTGAGGTGGCATGCAGGAGGGAATTAACTGACGTCTCCTTCCTATATACGTCTGTCTGCAGAACCCCCCCTATACCTGCCTCAATTGTCACATCCAAAAAGTCCACTCTGTGTCTATTGATAACGCAATTCCCAAAAGGTAGATCGACACCAATATGGCCGGAGACAAAAACAGAACAGACAAGTATCTGATAACTGTAGAGGTCTGAGCTAGTCCCGGCCCCCTATCGTTTATTTATACTTGTTCTATATTCATGCAATACTATAAGACAATAAGACAATAAATATCAGGTTAGACAGTATTTTGGCTAACATACAGTAACATAACAGTAGGAAATAGTCAGTCCTTCACCTTGAGTACAGTTCTAGAGAATTCTGCGGACAAACATGTTTTCTTCCCAAATACCTCTACTCCCCCTGACCTATGTATTTAATCCGTCAATTCTTGCAAAATGATAACCAACTCTTTCCTCCCTTCCTTTCCTCAAAACAACATCTGTTATAACAGTCTATTTCGATTAACTATTAGGATTACTTTAACATTACTCCCCTCTTTTTATCATTTGGCTAGACCTTTTAACTACTCTCCCTTCCCTTCCGAGAAAACACCCAAAGGCTCGTCCTACCTACACAAGGTATAGAGATACTAATCTCTATAAATTGTGGGATGTTCAACATCCATCCAGACGATCCTTGAACTTAGGCTTTCTCATATTTCCCCTTACCCGCTAGCTATTACAAATCTAGATTCTAATATGAGAACTGAAAGAGTTAGTTATATATATATATTGTTAAACACGTATGTGATATATCATATATGTCAGTAACAGGTTCATTCTTGTCTTTGTCAAATCAGTTCTTTTTCACAATAGATGCAGTCCTTGATGTCATCAAGCGATTCCTTTTCACATGTGTAGCATTTTCGCTTCATAGGCGCAATCATGATCATAACTGGGGTATCGCTTAGTTCAGGGGAAGATCTTTTCTTTTTACGGCTACAATTTGAACCTATTATTTTCCTAAAGACAACGAGTAGAATTTTGATTACTATTACAAGTATTAGTGCAATCATAACAACTTGCAAAAGTACATGAGAAATACCAGATATCCATCCCCCTTTCCCATGAAACCAGTTGAGAGGATTCAACCAAGATAACCAGTCGGGGAAATGCAATTCTGATTGAGCATTAGCCTCACGATATCTTTCTTTTAGTTCTTGCGCTTGGTTAATATCATAAGCAACTTGCATCATTCCTGTAGGGTTAATATAGTGACAACATGCTGGTCCTACTATTTGACAAAGTCCTCCTTGTGAAGCAGTTAAATAATCCAATACCATAGTGTGTTGATTAGTAACTACTATTAATTGTTTCGTATAAACAGAGTTCACACTTATAGCATCGAAAAGGTAATCAGTAATATTGTCAAATACTTCTGCTAAGGCTTCCATACGTTGGGCATTCTGAGTGGTTCTTATTAAGGTAGAAACTGGACTCCCAATAATGGGCAGAGCCATTATCAACTCTTCCTTCCAACTTATTTGTAGTAATGGTTGTGTATGTCGAAACTTAAGACTACGTTTGCTTATCATATGTTGGGGCATACGCTGATACAAGAGTTGATCAGACTTCCATGTCCAGGTGGCTGGTTCTATCCTTGCTAAGGTACATGGTACAAGGGTATAAGTTAATTTGATATTGAATGTGTTAACATTCAACATCTGCATAAACTCAATCAACAATTTTTCGGTACCTTGCCAGATGATGAGTACATCATCTATATAACGTAGCCAGCACTGCACATGGTCCGCGGCATGGGCGCCGCCACCCTGCAGAACCTGTCTCTCCCAAAAACCGAGAAACAGGTTCGCATATGACGGAGCGCACACCACCCCCATCACAGTGCCTTGCTTTTGTACATAGAAACTATCCTTGAAGACAAACAGATTGTGGGTAAGGATATACTCTAACAATTCAATAATCAGATTTTGCATCTGGCTGTCCCAGTTGCTCATCCCCAAGAAGAAGCGGACCGCGCATTAACCCCATCTTGGTGTCGAATGCTTGTGTATAGCGACTCGACATCGGCCGTCACCAACAGCATGTCTGATTCCAAAGTTATCCCATCAATTCTCGTAAGCATGTCAGTGGTATCTTTTATATACGAGGGCAGGGTTTCAACCAAAGGTTTCAGATAAAAATCAATGAACCTACATATCGGGTCACACAAACCTCCCATCCCTGAGACTATAGGTCTATCGGGAGTTTTGTTTGTTTGTTTGTATGTTTCTTTTTTGTTTTTCTGTAAAAAAAAAATGTGATCCTTATCCCAATGCTTTGTTTGCAATGTGTCATTGCTGTATGTAATGATTAGATGTATACTGGATCAATAAAAATCTCTTTATTATAAAGACAGGAGTAGACTTGATTTCAGCAAATTGTTTACAGTGGGCCGCTTGGTTCTGATTCAGCCAATAGCAGCCAATGAAAATATGTATATGAAAGATTTTTCTTTTTTTCTCTGCCCTAAATAAGGGCAGTTCTGCTAGCTGACACTGGTCGGCATTGACGACCTGCCCACCAGACCGGTCTCTCCTTCGGGATTGGAGCCAAGCTAAGTAATTTATTTTTTCACTGGAGCTTTTTATACTTTTTCTTATTTGTCACTTTATGCTTTGTCTTCTTTATGTAGTTACCTAATCTTCTTTTTCTGCGATTCATTACTCATTTCTCTTACAACTGACTTATTTTTGAGCCATTAATTTGTTTATTAGGATCGTAAAACCTGTCCATGTTACACTTGGATTCACGTTGTCATCCTATAAGGAACAAATATGCCTTTCTTTAAAGAGACACTCTAGATTTTTTTTATTTTGTGGCCCCCTATTGTAAAGCACACCCAGTAACAGGTAGGACTGGTCATCCTCTTACTGGGCGCTTTGCTGCAGAAATATCCCGGCTGCAAATATGTCACATGACCACACTATGACCTGCCAAGTCCTACAACGTCCACTGTGTGGACCCGAAGTCTCTTTCACCATGCATTCCTATGAGATTCACATTTAGCGTCTCATAGGAATGCATGGTGAAAGAGACTTCCGCTCCACACAGATGCTGTAGGAATCGTCCGGTCACAGTACGGTCACGTGACATAATTGCACCTGGGATCTTACCGCAAAAATGCGCCCAGTAAGAGAATAAACTGCCCTACCTTTACCTGGTGTAAATTACAAACAGGGGCCAAAATAAAAATAAAAAACACTGTAGTGTCTCTTACTGTCTATGGCACTGATGGAATCCAAACCTGGAGGGGGGGGGGGGTACTGAGATTAGTGATAGCAGATTTTATATTATTAGTTGTGGTCGTATTGTTCATATTGTTTGAGGTTTATAAACATGAAGTTTGTAAATATTCCAGAGTATTGGGTGTGGATGAGGTGCCTATCTGATGGTGAAATTGCAGTTAAAATCCTTCTGTTACAAGCAGCTCCCCCTATGGTTCAGCAGTTGGAAGTGCTCTTCTGTCAGCACTCCAAATGGATCCTCCATCAGCGCCTCTCCCATCCTGGTCAGAAACCCAACATTACACTCTTGGCAGCAGCTGCCGTGGAGCAAGACTGCCTTTAGATTTCAGGGCTATCCATCTGATCTTGCGTCCGGGAGCTCAATCCTCAGCAGGCTGCAACCTCCGCATGGAGCAGTCAGGTGAGATGCTGCCAGGCCAGGTAGTAGCGCCAGGACTGGGTTTGAGCTGTATCATGCACTAGGATTTGGGGAAATACAGTAAAAGAGTGACTCAGCTCATAGCCTCTGGGTCACTGATAGCACCTAGGTCTTCAGAGTTAGCTGAAAACGCAAGTTTGACTCAATTTAGTTTGGATGCAGAGGCTGGCGCTGCTAAAACTTGGCTACATTTATTTCTCCTCCCCCCAGAATTCCCCCAGAAATTTTATATTAGAAAAATGGGTGACCTTGGTGCCTGATTCCCCACAGCCACATGACTACAGTCAGGAGGAGTTTAAATGGAACAGTACCGGAGCATGCACACTGCCACACCATTCAAAGTCTATGGTGCTGACGGAAAGAGCTGAGCGCAGCACTCGATCGGACCCCCATTCAAAACTGTCAAGGAAGGTTCAAAAAATGTCTGAATCCCATAATAAATTTGGCATACAACAAGGTTTTGGGCGCGTTTTGTGCCAGAATTGTGGTGCATTTTGCTTAGTAAATCCCTCTAGTCGGCGTCATGGCCAACTTTAGCAACCCTGCTGAAGAGGACACCAAAAAAGCACCTCAGGGACATTTGTGACCACCAAAAATCTTATTATTAATTGTATAGCATTGTTATTAAATTACCCATGGAGCTGTTATTTGGTGACTGTATGTTGGTATTATTTGAGCACTGTCTGGTGGTATTTACTTAGCCCAGTTGCACACGACCAAATGCCACTTGGGACGTTTTTCATGGCATACGAGTGGCACCGGATAGTTTTCACGTACCCATTTACTTTAATGTATGAATTTCGAACTCTGCGATCCATGGAAAGATAGAACATGTCCTATCTTTCCACGGATCACGGACGGGACTCGGGCCGCACACACGGTCGTGTGCATTATAGCGTGACACTGCTGCTTAGGTAGTATGTAATATATTATTATTTTTGCAGTGTATGGTAGTGGTAGTTACCGGTTTTTGTTGTCACTTTCTAAGTTTGGCAAGTATTGAGAAAATTGAATCATCTTTTGGCCAAAGTTGAAAAATTATTTTTGGCACAGTTTACATCAAAACCGAGAGGGAACTGCTTGCAAAATATGGGTCAATGTGTTCAATAGATAAAAGGTCTCCAGTAAATAAATAATTGTTCCCGGATGGCTCATTAACATTTCAAATGCATCTAATCCTCATGGTGTTTCCTCATACATAAAATCCTTCCAGAGCTTCATGTGCCAGAATATTCATTGAAAATGGTTGGAAAACATCTGCAGGAATTGGGGAAATGGACATCACATTCTGAAGTTGCAGTGAAAGGAATTTACAAGCCAAGAACTTTCTTTAAAATCATCACAATTTCTAAAGGTTGAAGACTCCTTCTCTTCTTGATAAGATACACTTCGCAATATTGCCACAGATGTTTCCATGATATGTTTGGAATTGTTCTGTGACACTGTCTATGGGGTCAAGGTTATTCCATAGAAAAGTCAAAGTAGGTTAAACCATGAACTGCACAGGAGCCCTGTAGGTAAGGAAGCCACTACCAAAGGAAGGGGCAAACACAGTATATTTGAGAGGGGTTTCCAAATATGTTAGTGTTCCCAATGGAGACATAAGGATAATTAATCTAAAATATTTAATTAATTAATTAATTCATTCATTAATATCAGATTGCAACATGTCAGACTCCTGTCAAATGAGTGTGGGCAATTGTATCTGAATTATGGCGCAGATTCACTTCTCATTACTCTGGAGAGATGAACGGCTGGAGCTACATTAGGTTTCCGTGTTTCACTGGGAATCCCCTGTAGCTATGATGTCATTCTCTTCTCCAGCAGACTATGGCTGGGAACTCCCAACCCTCCCGGTTCCTGTGCTTTCACAGTTGATTTCCTAAGATGCTGTTCCTGTTTGATGTAGTCATAAATTATACCCCAATGCCATAGGATGCCTTGGAAGTAAGATAGAAGTTTGGTATGAATTTTACTGGGAATCTGTTACAGACTGTTAATAAAGACACTATGGGCTTGCATAAAATTTGTATATGGCAACATAGATTCTGCAGTGCAATCTCAGTTTAAGCTTTTTGAGACCCTGTCGGTCCCTTCCTCAGCAGCTAATATAGATAATAAAGTACCCTTCTCTCTTCATTCCTTAAAGGGCTATCTGGGTTTTTAAGGCATGAGGGCCACAGCCTCTTCATTGTTTACATAGTTCTCTTTCTCGTTCGTACTTTGCATGGGGCAGTGGTACAATAACTTGCACAGCTGCTAAAAATGTAACGGTGTGTGCAAGTACAAACGAGAATAAAAAACATGTAAACAATGAAGAGGCTGTGTAATTTGTGCGAGCACCGTGGCCCCTTTAATCTGCTGATCGGCATGGGTGCCGAGCATTGGACACCCACATATCTAATATTGATAGTTTATGCTAAGGATAGTCCATCAATTTAAAAAACCCAAATAACCCCTTTAAATTCTCCCTATGGTAGTCTTCAAAGACTGAAATGGACTGTTGGTATATGGCTGCCCATGCTATCAATATACATTAAAAGTATACACATTGAAGTATGGATGACTCAGAACTTTATTACTTCAATGGGTTGGCATCGTTTTACATGGGGTGTTTTCGGGGTTAGTGATAGTATTCCTGTTATACTCCTGGGGGTTTAGAATAGTTTAGAGGTTAATATTTTATATCTCTGGTGGTCTTAGGGAAGGGTTAATGTTATACATTATGCATGGTGGTTATTGGATAATATTCAGCATACCTGGAGGTCTATGGTTCTTTAATGGACAAGACTTTACCATTTATTGTAATTATATTATTATTATAATATTATTATTATTATTATATTATTTAGGATGGTGTATGGGTTAATGGGGGTCTCAAACAAAACAATGTACAAATAAATCAAATTGATTTTAAAAATAGGTCTAGAATTCTTATAAAGTTTGAGGCTCTTCCAGGGCGTTTCTAGGAAGAGAAAAAAAAAACTTTAGTAACAGTTCCTGTCTTCGCTGGTCAGAAGGGGGTCCTTCCCGAATCCCTTTAAGGTTCTGCATCAGGCTCTCTGTCTCAAGGTGCAAACAAGGACCTGGCATTGCCCAGCGTCAGGACCTTGTATTCGCCGCTGCACAGACGGGCTGATGTTGTAGCCTTAAGGCATCCATAGTGGACCCCCTTCCCGTCCATGCCCGGTCACGGTGACTTACATCAATGGGGCTCTTGTTCTTTTAAGAATAGCTCCGAATGCCCAGGTGCCCTTCACGCATCCTTAATATATCATGATAAAATCTCATCTTCCTCAAGCGGCCACTAGAAGCATCTAACTGAATAAGAAATTGTACAGCTCATAAGCAGTGAGCTCCCCCTAGAAGTAAGGGAAAGTATTACAACCTTTAACTATTTTTTTTTTTCTTGAGCTGCTCAGAGAGGGGTTTCTAGTCTCTAGGAAGACCACCATCATGTGTAAGCCCCTAAAAGAAAAATAACAAAGCTTACTTAACTTAAATTGCATGTGAATCTGTTGCTATTCTGATGAGCACATCCTTAAGGCTCAAGGCCTTGCTATATAACAGCCTGTGTGTCAATGTACAGTTCAGTCTATGCCTCTAGCCAGGTATATTCTTATTGATAGCTTCACCTAGCTCTGTTCCTGGACTCTGCAAAGTGCATAGCCCTTTGGATTTGTCTGCCTGGTACCTGTTGTTCTACACCCAAATTCTGCCCTAAATTTTCTCCTGCCTTGAGCTTCGGATACCTCACATGCAAACTTTTAACTATCTTCCCATATCTAACTATTTTCTCTCATGCATGTTCCTTTTTTACAGGCCATAAGAAGTCTACGTTATTTTGTGACTGTTTCTTTAAAATATATCTACATATATTATTAATTATACACATTCTGCTTTCAAGCGTTATTTACATGGGTTCCTCTGTGCAACATTTGTGACTCTCACTCTTTCGGACTGTGTGGTAGTGTTAGAGCTTCTCCCATTGGTAGGGAAACAGTGGTGGTGGGGAGCAACGGTCCCAGGTACCATGTTGTAAGAGGATTGCTTGTTTTAGAGTCTTCTTCTTGGGAGATCTCTGACCTGGAATGCTGAGGCATAAGTATGTTGTGTTATTCATACTTAGCGGCAAGACCCTGGATGTGGTCCAGTGTTAGTCTGTGGTGAAGTAATGAGGTACCTTAGAGTTAGCGGGCTGGATTTATTGATGAAAGAAGTGAGACAGGCCGAGAGTGGGCCGGAGACATTGTGTCAAAATGTGGTCTGAGGCCGCGGTAGTGTAAGGAGCCACCTGTGTCCTAAGATAAATACTGACATAGGTTGAATGCCACGACTGAAAACGGAAGCAAGGAGAAGGCCACAACTATTGGCTGCAGAGAGCCACCCTGAGAAGAAAGATAGAAAGAGAGCCCGTGACCCGAGGAGGTACAGTAAGGGTAAAATAAGTCACCCTATTCCTATTCTATGCGCATCACATTGATAAGCTTTTTCTACAGACTAAGAGAGTGAAAAGAGGGAAAGTCACCACAGCCAATAACTGTATAAAGTTCTTTGTATCAGACTCGGAGCAGTTGTGAAACTTTACAAGTTATTGCCTCTATGTAAGAAGACAAGATCAGTAAAATGCTACTTAATTGTGTTGTCTGTGTCTGTGACATTGATACTGCTGGGGCATTCCCACTCATTCTATGCGTAACTCCCCTCCACTTACATGACCATATTCTAGTCCTGTCTTCTAGCTTGTCCAGTCATTACTGCTTCCGGTTTCAAACTGGTGACTGTTCTGAGGACCGCAACTTGGGAATTGCCTGCAGTAAAGTCCACATCTCTGTATGGAGGATAAAGGGTGAATACCAGAGGATCCTTTCCCACCTCTGGTTGTGGCCTCAAGGATTAATTCTCTTACCGGTGAAACCGTAACAGGCTGGCCCATTGTCTTGTTGGTTGACTGCACTGTATTATGTTCCTGTGCTCCTTGACAACTTTTATCCCTCCATACAATTCTTAAATTTTTGTTTTAAGTTCCTTCATTAATTAGCTATTTTCTTCATTGGAATATCATTATCAATACACCAGTACTGTCATGTTTACACAAATTATTTTTCTCAAATGCATTCGTAATTTCTCTAAAAATAATTAAATAAATAAATAAAGCATCTGTGCAAATAGTGTTGAAACATTTTTCTTTTTTGTATCTACAGCTCCTCCTCAGACCTATATGTTTCCATGGATACAGACTACACACAACTCCTGTGCGTAGTCTTATTCTACAGTCATGTATTCTTCCCTTATGTTGATAACCTCTTCCTGAGCCTTGTAGAGGCATCTGTGGTCAGAGCAGCTGACTGTTATTCACACACACTTGGTAATAAATCCCCGAAATTATTTCCAAGTCACATTTTCTTGAAGAGCTCTGTGTACACAGCCATGTCATTGTAAGTGAATGAAGGGCGAAGAAACTTAAGCACACAGGCTACATAAGAGGGAACACCACTGAGCTCTGAATCTGGAGTTGCACAAGCAGACATGATCGAGAAAACCGGCCTCTCTAGTCACTAAATGTCAATATATCCTGATTATACTCAATATACCAATGTTATAAATCTATTTATTCTGTATCCTCTATTCATTATAGAAGGGAGAGGTTAATTATTTTTGGTGAAACTGTAAACAAAATTTTTTATGGAAATTGAATTCAATGCATTGTGAAGGACCATGGAATCATTAAAAGCCTTTTCTATCAAGATGAGCAATATGTAAACATAGTCCATTACCATTGTGACTTCTCCATTCTCCACATCAAGGAACTCACTTCACTATGAATAAAGAGAATTACACAACAGTCACTGAATTCCTACTTTTGGGATTCACAGAAATTAAAGGCTCCAAGGCTGTTGTTTTATTTCACGTGATCCTGATTGTCTACATCATGACTCTTCTGATAAACTCTGTGATGGTTGTGTTGGTGTCCATCAAGCCTCAGCTCCATTCTCCCATGTACTTCTTCCTCCAGCAGTTATCATTCATTGAGTCCGCATTCCTGACGATTATAGTTCCGAACATGCTACGTGTTATATGGCTGGAAGGAGCCACCATCTCCATTATTGGATGTATAACCCAGACTTACATGTATTGTGCCATAGGGTGCTCAGAATGTCACCTCCTCACAGTCATGGCTTATGACCGCTACTTGGCCATCTGTTACCCTCTTCGTTACAGCACCATCATGAACGTCAGGCTTCAGAATTCCTTGGTCATCTATTGTTGGGTTATTGGCTTTCTGTTGACCCAGGTCACTCTTAACTTTCTTTGTCAACTCCATTTCTGTGGTCCCCATGTGATTGATCATTTCTTCTGTGATCTTGTTCCTTTTGTTGAGCTTTCATGTTCCCACAAGTTGGCCTTACAGTTGGAGATCTTTATTGGGGCTATTCCTATAATAATCATACCCTTTGTCTTAGTCTTAATTAGTTATAGTTGTGTCTTTCTGACAATTCTTAGAATCTCCTCTACAAAAGGTAAGAAGAAAACCTTCTCCACCTGCAGCTCCCACCTCACCGTGGTCACCCTCTACTTTGGAACATTGATCACAATTTACATGGTTCCTGCTAATGGACAAACTTTAACTGTCAACAAACTTATGTCAATTTTGTATATTGTGGTAACGCCCCTGTTTAACCCGGTCATCTACTGCTTAAGGAATCGAGAGATAAGAGTCATTTTGGTAAATTTACTCACTGATAAGTGAAATGAACAAAGGTTTAAACAGAAAAGTGTGGCAATTTGTGAGCAAGACCTAAAGTTACCTGACCTACCAGAACAGGTAGTAGAGCAGTGGTGGTGTTGTTTGTTTGCTTTTTCACTTTTTTGTTTTGACCAATAAAATGACCAATTGTAAATTTAGAGTGGGATTTTACCTGAAGAAATTCTGAAATCACCTGTGTAGGTGTAAGGAGATGAAATAGTGGAGCTTACTGAAAAAGTAAACATGAAACAATGGGGTACATTTCTAAACAAAAAATATTGGACAACAGCTTTACACCTGCGGAATTTGCACCAAATTCACACATATTTTGCTCAGACATAGCGTACGTAAATTTTACCCTTTAAAAGCCAAGTATATGAGGACATCCCTCCTAATTATTGAGTTCAGTTATTTTAGCCACGATTGCAAAAAGGTGCATAAAGTCAGGAGGACAAACATGCAATCTCTGTAGACTGTCAACTTACATGAAGCTCTATCATAGGATGTCACCTTGGCCACAAATAACTTTATGAAGTGTATACTCTGCTAGATCTGCCCAGTAACTCGTAAGTGATATTATTATATTCTAAGTCTGCCACGATCATCATAGTGAGGGTATGTTCACACAGCTTATTTCCAGATGTTTTTCGGGCCCTAAATGCCCCGAAAAATGGCTGAAAATACAGGGCGCTAAACGCCTCCAAACATCTGCCCATTGATTTCAATGGGAAAAACTGTGTTTTGTTCCCACTGGGCGTTTTTTCTAAAAAAAGTCCTGTAAAAAAGTAGTGCATGCCACTTATTGACTTGTTTTTGGAGCCGTTTTTCATTGTCTCAATAGAAAAACAGCTCCAAAAACGCATCAGATAAATGCTTGATTCATAAAAAAAAACGGCTGAAAATCAGGGGCAGTTTTCCATTGAAAACAGCTCCGTATTTTACAGCCATTTTTTGCATGCCATGTGAACGTACTCTAAGTGCTATTATTGTGAAGTAACAACAGCTTAGCCAGTAAGCAGTAGACCATGTCTCCACGAGCAGAGTAGTGAGTGCAGCTCTGGAGTATAATACGGGATGTAACTCAGAATCAGTACAGGATAAGTAATATAAGGTATGTACACAGTGACTCCACCAGCAGAATATTGAGTGCAGCTCTGGAGTATAATACAGGATGTAACTCAGGATCAGAACAGAATAAGTACAAAGTGACTGCACCAGCAGAATAGTGAGTGAAGCTCTGGAGTATAATACAGGATGGAAATTAGGATCAGTACAGGATAAGTAATGTCATATATGTACAATGTGACTCAACCAGCAGAATAGTGAGTGCAGCTCTGGAGTATAATACAGGATGTAACTCTGGACCAAATATCATTGACCATTTTTTCTGTGACCTCGTTCCTTTAGTAGAAATCGCCTGTTCTAGTACTTACACTATTGAGCTAGAGGTCTACATAATATGTTTTCTTGTACTGTTCGTCCCCAGCACAATAATCATCATATCTTATGTTAATATCATTGTCATCATCTTACGGTTTCAGTCCAGCGTTAGTAGACAGAAAGCCTTCTCCACCTGTAGCTCCCACCTCATTGTGGTCTCCATATTCTACTTTACTCTATTGAGTGTTTATCTGTTCCCAAAAAGAGCGCAAACCTTAAACCTAAGTAAACTCCTATCCCTTCTGTATACTGTATTTACTCCATTGATAAAATCCATTATATACAGTCTGAGAAATAAGGAAATAAAAACATCTGTACAGGAAATAATCAAGAAATGTGTCATTTATAACTATAGTTAACAGATAAAAATGACCTATAGATAATGTAATGTGCACAAAATATTTTTGTTTTTTTCTAGACCTTGGGACCAGACTGATTTTTGTTGATTATTTTTCAGTTTTTTTCCTATAATAGAGCAATATGTAGTATTTGTTATATATTTATTATATGTATTTTATATACACTACCGTTCAAAAGTTTGGGGTCACCCAGAAAATTTTGTGTTTTCCATGAAAACTCACACTTATATTTATCAAATGAGTTGGAAAATGACTAGAAAATATAGTCAAGACATTGACAAGATTAGAAATAATGATTTTTATTTGAAATAATAATTTTCTCCTTCAAACTTTGCTTTCGTCAAAGAATGCTCCATTTGCAGCAATTACAGCATTGCAGACCTTTGGCATTCTAGCTGTTAATTTGCTGAGGTAATCGGGAGAAATTTCACCCCATGCTTCCAGAAGCCCCTCCCATACGTTGGATTGGCTTGATGGGCACTTCTTGCGTACCATACGGTCAAGCTGCTCCCACAACAGCTCTATGGCGTTGAGATCTGGTGACTGCGCTGGCCACTCCATTACAGATAGAATACCAGCTCCTAATTTGGAGGTGTGTTTTGGGTCATTGTCCTGTTGTAGGATGAAATTGGCTCCAATCAAGCGCTGTCCACAGGGTATGGCATGGCATTGCAAAATGGAGTGATAGCCTTCCTTATTCAAAATCCCTTTTACCTTGTACAAATCTCCCACTTTACCAGCACCAAAGCAACCCCAGACCATCACATTACCTCCACCATGCTTGACAGATGGCGTCAGGCACTCTTCCAGCATCTTTTCAGTTGTTCTGCGTCTCACAAATGTTCTTCTGTGTGATCCAAACACCTCAAACGTTGATTCGTCTGTCCATAACACTTTTTTCCAATCTTCCTCTGTTCAATGTCTGTGTGCTTTTGCCCATATTAATCTTTTCCTTTTATTAGCCAGTCTCAGATATGGCTTTTTCTTTGCCACTCTGCCCTGAAGGCCAGCATCCCGGAGTCGCATCTTCACTGTAGACGTTGACACTGGCCTTTTGCGGGTACTATTTAATGAAGCTGCCAGTTGAGGACCAGTGAGGCGTCTATTTCTCAAACTAAACTCTAATGTACTTGTCTTGTTGCTCAGTTGTGCAGCGGGGCCTCCCACTTCTCTTTCTACTCTGGTTAGAGCCTGTTTGTGCACCGTTGTAGGAAATCTTCAGTTTCTTGGCAATTTCTCGCATGGAATAGCCTTAATTTCTAAGAACAAGAATAGAATATCGAGTTTCACATGAAAGCTCTCTTTTTCTAGCCATTTTGAGAGTTTAATCGAACCCACAAATTTAATGCTCAAGATTCTCAACTAGCTCAAAGGAAGGTCAGTTTTATAGCTCCTCTAAACAGCAAAACTATTTACAGCGGTGCTAACATAATTGCACAAGGGTTTTCAAGTGTTTTCTAATCATCCATTAGCCTTCTAACACAGTTAGCAAACACAATGTACCATTAGAACACTGGAGTGATGGTTGCTGGAAATGGGCCTCTATACACCTATGTAGATATTTCATTAAAAACCAGACGTTTGCAGCTAGAATAGTCATTTAGCACATTAATAATGTATAGAGTGTATTTCTGATTAATTTAATGTTAACTTCATTGAAAAAAACTGTTCTTTTCTTTAAAAAATAAGGGAATTTCTAAGTGACCCTAAACTTTTGAACGGTAGTGTATATATATATTATTATATAAATTTGTTATATTATATATATGTTGGTTGAACATGGTAACATTGGCGGGAATAGTAAAGTTGTGAAACGTACAATATTATTGTGTTTCATTTTTCTTAGGTGTTTTACTGAATACTATAAATTAGTTGGTTCATTTATTCATTGGGTGATTTTGATTAGAATGATAGTAAATATGTGTACATTACTAGTAATCAAAGGACAACATATAACCCAATCTGCCCTAAAATTACCCACCTGACGTCAAGTGGTGATCAGACTGGATTTACATCTATAGAAGAATTCTATATATTTACAGACACGTTTATGTTGTTCTGCTCTGAGTCATCATCTAAGCCTTTCTTGAAGCCGTCTCCTGCTCCGGATGTGATTGGCTATTGAGGAAACTTCCACAGATTTACCGCTATTACAGTAAAGAAACTTGAAAAATAGTAGGAAGGAAACCTCCAGGTCACCTTAACTGAGGACTTGCTCAGATGAACCCGCACGGATCCTCGGCACACGATGAGTAAACAGCAGGAAAAGGAAGGGTTGGATCCATCGTGAATGGTAATAAAATGGAAACTAGTTCCAAGTTTAATTGTATCAAATTTAAAACAGGATCTAGTAGAAAGATGATGTCCTGGAGCGTAAGGAGAGATATCGTAGGTATAACGAGCCTACGTGTTTCAGACGCTTCTTGCGTCCTTAATCATGGCTAATGTTTGGTTGCCTCTAGAGATTGAACTTTTTTCCAGGCTCCATTGTCTTTTGATGGGATTTTACATCAAACAACGTTCACCATATTTTTTATATGAGCCATTTATATCACCTTTGTATCTTTTCCAACTCCAGGATAATTTTTTATTTATATCACATGTAATTCCAGAGCTAATAAGTAGAGATGAGCGAACCGGGACAACCGAACCCGGTTTCGGTCCGAACTTCCGGTAAAGTTCGGTTCGCAGCGAATCCGAACTTCACCGGGTTCGGCCGAACCCGTTTTGACCGAACCCGGTCAAAAACATTATACAAATCGGCAGCCACTTATCTCTATCAATCACTGATAGAGAAAAGAGGCTGCTGATTAAAAATAAAATAAAAAGCATTTCATACGTACCCGGTCGTTGTCTTGTTGACGAGTCCCTCTTCTTCCTCCAGTCCGACCTTTTCTGACGCGGCAGCCTGTGATTGGCTGCAGAGGCCTCTGCAGCCTGTGATTGGCTGCAGAGGCCGCGGCAGCCTGTGATTGGCTGCAGCGCTCACATGGGCTGCATCGTCATCAAGGAATGTCGGGCCGGATGTCGAGAGGGACGCGTCACCAAGGCAACGGCCAGGAGACCGGACTGGAGGAAGCAGAAAGTTCTCGGTAAGTATGAACGTCTTTTTTTTTACAGGTACTGTGATCGGTAGTCACTGTCCAGGGTACTGAAACAGTTACTGCCGATCAGTTAACTCTTTCAACACCCTGGACAGTGACTATTTAGGGTATGTGCACACACACTAATTACGTCCGTAAATGACGGACGTATTTCGGCCGCAAGTACCGGACCGAACACACTGCAGGGAGCCGGGCTCCTAGCATCATAGTTATGTACGATGCTAGGAGTCCCTGCCTCTCTGCAGGACAACTGTCCCGTACTGTAATCATGTTTTCAGTACGGGACAGTAGTTCCACGGAGAGGCAGGGACTCCTAGCATCGTACATAAATATGACACTAGGAGCCCGGCTCCCTGCAGGGTGTTCGGTCCGGTACTTGCGGCCGAAATACGTCCGTCAGTTACGGACGTAATTAGTGTGTGTGCACATACCCTTACTGACGTCGCCTAGCAACGCTGCCGTAATGACGGGTGCACACATGTAGCCACCCGTCATTACGGGGCCTCATGCACACGACCATAAAAACACCCGTTATCACGGGTCGTAATTACGACCCGAAATAGCGGGCCCATAGACTTCTGTTAGCCACGGGTACCTTCCCGTTTTCTCACGGGAAGGTGCCCGTGCCGTTAAAAAGATAGAACATGTTCTATTTTTTTATTTTACGGGCCGTGCTCGTAATTACGACTCGTAACTACGAGCACGGCCGGCCGGCCAGGGGCAGCCGGCCGCTTTTGCGAACCGTGCTGTCATTATAATTATAGCAGCACGGCCCGTAAAATAGAAAAATAGAACATGTTCTATTTTTTTAACGGCACGGGCACCTTCCCGTGAGAATACGGAAAGGTACCCGTGGGTAACAGAAGTCTATGAGCCCGTTATTGCGGGTCGTAATTACGACCCGCAATAACGGGTGTTTTTACGGTCGTGTGCATGATGGGAGCACGGCTCGGAAAAACGAACGGCTGCCCGTGCTCATCTCCTGAAATAATCTGTGCTGCCTTAAACTCTGTGGACAGGTCAGGATCCGGTTTCTTTTAAATGCTGCTAGGGAACCCGCTCGATCCACTATATAAGGCTACGCTACAGTGCAGCATTTAAAAGAAACAGGATCCTGACCTGTCCACAGAGTTTAAGGCAGCACAGAGTATTTCAGGAGATGAGCGTGCAGATTCAGTGCTGTTGTGAACTCTGCTCTTACCATTACGTAGCTCTCAGTCTGTTATCTCTCCTCCACTCCTGTCCTCAAGAACACCTTCACATGATTGGCAAGTCACCACGTAATGGTAAGAGCAGAGTTCACAGCAGCACAGAGTATTTCAGGAGATGAGCGTGCGGATCTTGTGCGTGGTGGTGACTTGCCAATCATGTGAACGTGTTATAGAGGACAGGAGTGGAGGAGATGTAACAGACTGAGCTACGTAATGGTAAGAACAGAGTTCTCAGCAGCACAGAGTATTTCAGGAGAGGAGCGTGCAGATTCAGTGCTGCTGTGAACTCTGCTCTTACCATTACGTAGCTCAGTCTGTTACCTCTCCTCCACTCCTGTCCTCAATAACACCTTCACATGATTGGCAAGTCACCACCCCGCACAAGATCCGCACGCTCATCTCCTGAAATACTCTGTGCTGCTGTGAACTCTGCTCTTACCATTACGTGGTGACTTGCCAATCATGTGAAGGTGTTCTGGAGGACAGGAGTGGAGGAGAGGTAACAGACTGAGAGCTACGTAATGGTAAGAGCAGAGTTCGCAGCAGCACTGAATCTGCACGCTCATCTCCTGAAATACTCTGTGCTGCCTTAAACTCTATGGACAGGTCAGGATCCTGTTTCTTTTAAATGCTGCACTGTAGCGCAGCCTTATATAGTGGATCGAGCGGGTTCCCCAGCAGCATTTAAAAGAAACCGTGTTTGTGTATATATGTGTGTTTGGGTATGTGACTTTGTCTGTTTTTGTTTTTATATGTGTGTGTGTATATATGGGTGTGTTTGTGTATATGTGTTTTGTGTATATGTTTGTGTATATATGGGTGTATTTGTGTATATGTTTGTGTGTAGATGTTTGTGTGTGTTTTTGTATATGTGTATATGTGTGTATATGGGTGTGTGTTTGTGTGTATATATGGGTGTGTTTGTGTATATGTGTTTGTGGATATGTGTGTTTGGGTATGTGTGTTTGGGTATGTGTGTTTTTGTTTGTATATGTGTTTGTGTATATGTGTTCGTGTATGTGTGTATAACTGTGTGTGTGTGTGTTTGGATATGTGTGTTTTTGTTTGTATATGTGTGAGTTCGTGTATATGTGTGTGTTTGTCTGTTTATGTGTGTGTATATCTTGTTGTGTTTGTGTATATATGTGTGTGTCTGTGTATGGTTGTTTGTTTGTGTGTGCGTGTATATATGTGTGTAGGTGAGTAGAAGTATTGGTATTGTTCACATTGATAACTGTTTTTTTATGTTGTTGCAGATTTTGATGTACCGATTGGACTACATCTTCGATTCGTTGGACTACTGCGTAGATCTGCGTTTTTTCAAATTTTAATAAAATGGTTAACGAGGGTTTTGTTGGGGATTTCTTATTTCAATAAAAAAGAATTGTCTTTGTGTTTTTTTTTCAAACTTTATTAGTGCCTAGATAATGGCAGTTGGCTGATTGACAGCGTCCATTATTAAGGCGGGGCTTAGTGTTAGCCGGTGCAGAGGCTAGCACTAACCACCCATTATTACCCCGGTACCCACCACCACCAGGGGTGCCGGGAAGAGCTTGGTACGATCCAGTACCCGACCATCTGTTGTGATGGTCGGGTACTGGGGCGGCCGTAGGCTGGTATTATGAGGCTGGGAAGGGCCAAAATCAGTGGACCTTCCCACCCTTGTAATGCTAGGCTGCTGCTGCTGTGTTGTATCGGGCTGGTTATAAAAATGGGGGGGACCCCCACGTCGTTTTTTTTTTGGAATTTAACAAATTTAGCAATAGACGGGTCCCCCACATTTTTAATAACCAGCCATATACAAGGCCGCAGCAGTCTGGCATTACATGGGTGGGAAGGGCCACTGGTTTTGTCCATTCCCAGGCTAATAACACTGTGTTGTATGTGGCTGGTTATGATAAATTGGGTGGAACCCCATGTCTTTTTAAAAAAAAAAATGTAAATAAATAAATAATTTAAAAAAATGACGTGGGGTCCCCCCCACTTTTATAACCAGCCAGACACAACACAGCAGCAGCAGCCTAGCATTACAAGGGTGGGAAGGTCCACTGTTTTTGGCCCTTCCCAGCCTCATAATACCAGCCTGCGGCCGCCCCAGAGCCCGACCATCACAACAGATGGTCGGGTACTGGATCGTACCTGGCTCTTCCCGGCACCCCTGGTGGTTTTGGGTACCGGGGTAATAATGGTGGTTAGTGTTAGCCTCTGCACCGGCTAACACTAAGCCTCGCATTAGTAATGGATGTTGTCACTCAGACAGCGGCCATTACTAAAGTGGTAATAATAAAATTTGAAAAGAAAAAGACAAAGATATAGATAAAATATTTTATTGAAATAAAGCACCCCCAAAACAACCCTCATTAACCATTTTATTGTAGAAAAAAAAAAGCGTCATCTAAGTAGTCCTCGAAACCGACGTAGTCCAAACACCAAACCTGTAAAAAAAAAAAAATAATGAAATAAAACATGTTGTAAGCTTAGATTCAGTTTAATGTGTGATACTGACTGTTATACCATGTATAGAAGCCTGCCGTGAAGTTGACTTAGATACAGGGCGCCAGCAGACAGTATCATACATGGCCATACATACATATATACAAACATACATACAAGCATGCACATATATACATGCAAATATACATACATGCAAACATACACACATATACATGCAAACTATCATACATACATACACACACACATGAAAACATACATACATACAAACAAACATGCAAAGATACATACATACATATATACAAGCATGCACAAATATACATGCAAACATAAATACATGCAAACATAATTACATACATGCACATATATATAAACATACATGCAAACATACATGCAAAAATAAAAACATGCAAACATACATACATGCACATATATACATACATACATGACAACATACATACAAACATACATGACAACATACATACATGCAAACATACATACATGCAAACATACATACACACATGCAAACATATATACATGCAAATATACATACAAACATGCACATGTATATATACATGCCAACATACATGCAAACATACATGCACATATATACATACATACATGACAACATACATACATGCAAATATACATACATACACACATGCACATATATACATACATGCCAACATACATGCACATATATACATACATGACAACATACATACATACATGACAACATACATACATATATATATATATACACACACATGCAAATATACATACAAACATGCATACATACATGCAAACATACATTCATGCAAACACACATACATGCAAACATACATACATACATACAAATATACATACACACATGCACATATATACATACATGACAACATACATACATACATGACAACATACATGCAAAAATACATACATGCAAACATACATGCAAATATATACATGCAAATATACATACAAACATGCACATATATACATACATGCCAACATACATGCACAGATATACATACATACATGCCAACATACATACATGCCAACATACATACATACATACATACATACATGCCAACATACATACATGACAACATACATACATACATGACAACATACATACATACATACATGCCAACATACATACATGCCAACATACATGACAACATACATACATGACAACATACATACATATATATATATATATATATACACACATGCAAATATACATACAAACATGCATACATACATGCAAACATACATTCATGCAAACACACATACATGCAAACATACATACATACATACAAATATACATACACACATGCACATATATACATACATGACAACATACATACATACATGACAACATACATGCAAAAATACATACATGCAAACATACATGCAAATATATACATGCAAATATACATACAAACATGCACATATATACATACATGCCAACATACATGCACAGATATACATACATACATGACAACATACATACATGCCAACATACATACATACATACATGCCAACATACATACATGACAACATACATACATACATACATGACAACATACATACATGATAACATACATACATACATACATACATGCCAACATACATACATGCCAACATACATGACAACATACATACATGACAACATACATACATACATGCCAACATACATACATGCCAACATACATACATGCCAACATACATACATGCCAACATACATACATACATACATGCCAACATACATACATGCCAACATACATACATGCCAACATACATACATACATACATACATACATACATACATACATACATGCCAAAAAATAATAATAATACGTTCATACTTACTTTCCTCCTGTCCGGCCTCCAGCGATGACGTTTCATTCATGTCGCCGCTGCAGCCTGTGATTGGCTGCAGAGGCGGTCACGTGGGATGAAGCGTCATCCTGACGTGCGTGACCGCCACTACAGCCTGTGATTGGCTGCAGCGGCGAAAGGGATGAAACGTCATCGCTGGAGGCCGGACAGGAGGAAAGTAAGTACGAACGTATAATTTTTATTTTTTTATTACATTTAAATGGTATTTTCCGCGCGCCGAGCATGTACTGTGAAGGTTGCTGAAAGAGTTAGTGCAGCCCATTAACTCTATCAGCACCCTGGACAGTAGCATGCTCGGCGCACGTAAGTGACAGGTTCGGTCAGAACTAGTTCGGTCCGAACCGAACTTTTTTGTGAAATTCGGCGAACTAGCCGAACCGAACTTTTGATAAGTTCGCTCATCTCTACTAATAAGCTTCTAATTTTTTTTGTACATAGCTGCATGATGTATAATTAATTTGTTACATTTTAAGTGCATATACTTTTTTAGATGATTTTTATTATATATGACAAATAAACTTGATAAAATATTGTGAGTGAATTTATTATTTAAAAAAAAAATGTAATTTGAATTGTATTTATTTTTATTTTTATGTAGGAATCAAATCAGTAGAAAAAACAATGCAAAAATCTTAATGTTTCGCAGTTGGATGCTGAAGGCAAATTACATCAACCAATGAGGACTTTAGTTACAGGATGCGACTGATACCAGTTTCTGGATGGCGGATGTGCAGAACAAAGCTAGACAGACGTGAGTTACAACAGCTTACTGGTTCCAGACCACACACTCAATCAGTGTTAGTTATCCAGCATGTGTACAGGGAGGAAATAACCCGTTTAATGCCAAATTATCAGTGTCACACAGGTCGGTGACTAAATAACAGAGCCTTAATTTGGCCACAGACAAATGTATATACAGTACAATACCTAAGTAGCAGTGCCACATAATGTTTGAGCATTGCATACACTGCTGACATAATAATAACTACATATGGTTCCCAAATAACCGTACTATGTCCATGTTAATCGCAAAAAAACACAAATGATAAGGAATGTGAACTCCTCGTGAAGCGTGCGCGGCTGTCAGGGAGACACGGGAAATGTGTTGTTGGGAATGAGGAGTCCAGGTTCTACAGTGCTCGTGTTTACACTATATCAGATTTTTCTTCAGCTCAGCAGATGATCCGTCCACTGCCTCTATCACTCTGGAAACAGCAGGTCAGCTGGAGCCGTGATAGTCTGCATTTGGACACTACACCCAGGCAGTTTGGTTCGGCCGTGCCAAAGAAACAAAATTGTTCTTTTATTGGTGGTCCTTTCCTGCATGATTTTACAATTGATCCTAACTAGCATATCCACAGTGGTTTCCACCCCTTGGACCTCCACCGATCGAGAAAGCGGGACTCTCTCTTGACCCTTGATCCGCATGGTGACGTGCACACTGGTCACTGCACCCAGGATGAGGAGTGAATGCTGAGAAAACCGTGAATTTCTGCAACTCTCTCCATTCTTGTCTATAAGAGTTACAGAAAAGTTCTTTCCATAGGTGAAATTTTCAGATGTAGTACCCTCAGCTGGCACATTATGTGAGTATGTCAAAAAGGTATTTAATGTGGAACACCATACCATTTATAATGTTTTCTAAAAAAAAGTCCATTAATCCAACATATATGAATAAAAAAATTATATATATATATATATATATATATATATATATATATACACTAATATATATAAATATATACATATTGTAATGACGGGGGTAGGGAAACGGACAAGTGAGCCCTAATCTACCCGCCACTCTGTCCCTGCCTACTTGCAACGACCCGCCCTAGGCGACGGGGTACAACTTGGCGGCGGTCCCTACGCTCAGTAAGTGCACGAGACAAACAGACAAGGGAACACAAAGCAAAGGGAAAGGGGCAGTTGCCCACGGCAACACCGTGAGCAACCAGAGTGGTGAACGAGCCAAGTCAAACCAGGAGAGCACGAGGTACCAAACGCAGAGCAGGAGAGTAGTCAGTAAGCCAGGGTCCGTATGGAGCAGGATCAAATAGTTAGGAGCAGTAGCTGGGCCAGGAAACCACACGAAAAGAATCACAAGCAAAGGAGGAACAGGAAAGGCAGGTATAAATAGACAGAGGGTGGGAGCTAGCTCCGTCTGGCCAGGCTGCGATAGGCTCTCCCACTCCTAAGCCTGCCATCCTGAGTGGTGGATGATGGAGTCAGTCTCAGAGACGTAGATTCAGGTGCAGACTGATTACCTATGGGAATTAACCCCGAAGCTGTGCCTGGCAGATCCTTTACACATATATATATATATATAGTGGTTTAGGTGGCATTAGTGTCGCAGGGTGCTGTCACCATTCTATGTTTGCTGTATATCTGCAGTCATGGGTGTTCTTGCACCTGCATACATTTTGTATCATTTAGTTGGAATGTGCTGTTCAAATTTTTGTTGTGCTTATGGTATCCATATATGTGGGGTTAGTGACTGCCTCCACTTGTTGTTCTTGCACTCCTCCCATTCTGCCCTGGGTGATTTTAATCAGTTCAATGCTGGATCCTACCATCCCCAGGTATATATGTAGGCTTAGTCCCAGTTCTGGGTGTATGTGCAGCGTAGGTTCCCTCCTTACAGAGGTCGCCTTGTCGTGGCAGGTGGGCTAACACTTTTTAATCAAAATGTGCACTAAGAACCTCCCTATTTGTAAGTAGATTTAGCTTTAGTGCATATTTATTTATATTTAGTGGTTTAGGTGGCATTAGTGTCGCAGGGTGCTGTCACCATTCTATGTTTGCTATATATATATATATATACACATACAGTGAAGGAAATAAGTATTTGATCCCTTGCTGATTTTGTAAGTTTGCCCGCTGTCAAAGACATGAACAGTCTAGAATTTTTCGGCTAGGTTCATTTTACCAGTGAGAGATAGATTATATAAAAAAAAAAAAAATTAAAATCACATAGTCAAAATTATATATATTTATTTGCATTGTGCACAGAGAAATAAGTATTTGATCCCCTAGCAACCATTAAGAGTTCAGCCTCCTCCAGATCAGTTACACGCTCCAAATCAACTTGGTGCCTGCATTAAAGACAGCTGTCTTACATGGTCACCAGTATAAAAGACTCCTGTCCACAGACTCAATTAATCAGTCTGACTCTAACCTCTACAACATGGGCAAGACCAAAGAGCTTTCTAAGGATGTCAGGGACAAGATCATAGACCTGCACAAGGCTGGAATGGGCTACAAAACCATAAGTAAGACGCTGGGTGAGAAGGAGACAACTGTTGGTGCAAAAGTAAGAAAATGGAAGACATACAAATTGACTGTCAATCGACATCGATCTGGGGCTCCATGCAAAATCTCACCTCGTGGGGTATCCTTGATCCTGAGGAAGGTGAGAGCTCAGCCGGAAACTACATTGGGGGAACTTGTTAATGATCTCAAGGCAGCTGGGACCACAGTCATCAAGAAAACCATTGGTAACACATTACGCGTAATGGATTAAAATCCTGCAGTGCCCGCAAGGTCCCCCTGCTCAAGAAGGCACATGTACAGGCCCGTCTGAAGTTTGCAAATGAACATCTGGATGATTCTGAGAGTGATTGGGAGAAGGTGCTGTGGTCAGATGAGACTAAAATTTAGCTCTTTGGCATTAACTCAACTCGCCGTGTTTGGAGGAAGAGAAATGCTGCCTATGACCCAAAGAACACCGTCCCCACTGTCAAGCATGGAGGTGGAAACATTATGTTTTGGGGGTGTTTCTCTGCTAAGGGCACAGGACTACTTCACCGCATCAATGGGAGAATGGATGGAGCCATGTACTGTCAAATCCTGAGTGACAACCTCCTTCCCTCCACCAGGACATTAAAAATGGCTCGTGGCTGGGTCTTCCAGCACGACAATGACCCGAAACATATAGCCAAGGCAACAAAGGAGTGGCTCAAAAAGAAGCCCATTAAGGTCATGGAGTGGCCTAGCCAGTCTCCAGACCTTAATCCCATCGAAAACTTATGGAGGGAGCTGAAGATCCGAGTTGCCAAGCGACAGCCTCGAAATCTTAATGATTTACAGATGATCTGCAAAGAGGAGTGGGCCAAAATTCCATCTAACATGTGTGCAAACCTCATCATCAACTACAAAAAACGTCTGACTGCTGTGCTTGCCAACAAGGGTTTTGCCACCAAGTATTAAGTCTTGTTTTCCAAAGGGATCAAATACTTATTTCTCTGTGCACAATGCAAATAAATATATATAATTTTGACTATGTGATTTTCTGTTTTTTTTTAAATATAATCTATCTCTCACTGGTAAAATTTACCTAGCCTAAAAATTCTAGACTGTTCATGTCTTTGACAGCGGGCAAACTTACAAAATCAGCAGGAGATCAAATAATTATTTCCATTACTGTATATATATTTTTATATATATATAAATATATATATATATATATATATATATATATATATATATATATATATACATATATATATATTGTGACAGACCATGTGGAGAGGTTGTGGTTGGGCTCTATATTTCCCCAAGATTTCTGTCTTCTGCTATCTGAAAACAACCAGGGACTAAGTTCAGCAGAGAATGTGGTTCTCCCTCTGCAATAGGTTTTATCTAAAACCTGGAAAAGGGCCTTGTTGTTGGAGTGGGAAGAAATGGGTCGGTCCCCGATCCATCCACACAGTCCTGGTCTTGGGCTGTCTAGCTATTAATCATGGGTCAGGTGTGATAGCCCTTTAAAAAGGTTGCAGTTCAGTCACACTCTCTCTCAGCCTTGGGAGAGGAGCTTGTGAGAGCAAAACTGACTGCATTCATAACAGGTTATATGGTTTATGGTGCCAGGCATTAGGCCTGCACTGTGTTAGTTAGGATACCTGACTGTATAGATAGTGCCGGACAGGCATAGAGTTTTCTTTTATTTGTTTTCTTTTTATTCATGTACAACCTGTAAATAGTAAATAAAACTGGCTGAGGCCTGTAGTACCACATCTTTGCTGTGCGGACTGAAATTTACTGGCGTGTTTGATATTACGTTTCCATCTACCCCAGGAGACGACTGTCCCACTACCTAATTCCCTTACAATATATATATATATATATATATATATATATATATATATATATATATATATATATGAATAGTACAAAATAGGTCATCTAAGTGGTCACAGGTGTAAGGAGAATAATGTAGAGGTCAATAAGGTGGTAAGGGGGATATGAGAGTGAAGGGGTATCAATGAAAAACCTATAAAGGTGATCAATAGCGGCTAAACAAATCTAAATTACGGATGTGATCTGCAATTTATTGTGAAAATCTTACACAAAGTTGGAATGAGTCTTATGAATTCTGCCAGTCCTGGCTGTATATGTTTCTTCTTTGTTGATTGTCCATTGTTTATCAGTTTTCTCTGTTCATTCCACATTTAGAATTTGTTCATGCATGCCTCTAGATAATATGACTTACTAACCATGTGCCAGCTTCATGCAATTCCTATACTGTATGCATCTCTAAGTCGTAGGTTGCTGGACTTGCTATTGACTTACTAAGTGTTCATCTGGAAGATGGTCATTAGTCCTCCTCTTATCTCTCCTAAACTGTGTCTGAATGACCAGCTGGTTTGTGGACACACTGGGCTACTCTGCGGTAACGGAGTAGCTGCTGGCCAGACAGGTGCAATGTAATCACAGGTAGATGGTACCTTGGCGGCAAAGACCGGCGTTGTGGGGGGGACAAAGCAATTGCCCAGGGCCCTATACTCTCAGGGCCCCCTGCCCATGGCCGCTATGGGGTCCGAGGGGGCCCACGCATAACATTTATGGGCCAGGTGACACAGGCCCCCTCATACCCTGTGGTGTTGCTAGCACCGGACAAGGCCCCAGTAAAAGCGACAGCCACATCGACTTGGATGCAGATACAATTGAATACTATAGGCTGCAGGCCATGTTAGGCTTGCAGCCTATAAGGCGCTTGGAATACTCCCTGTGCAGTCCGGCGTGATGATGTCACTGCATCTCGCTGGTCTGCGCAAGCATCTCGTCTGGGGCAAGGTAAGTACAATATACAGTATATATTTTTTTGGGGTGCTGAGTGGCAATATACAGGAGAGATTGCTGTGTAGCACTATATACAAGGGGCTGTGTGGCACAATACACAAGGGATGGTCGCTGTATGGCACTATATACAAGGGACGGGTGCTGTGTGGCACTATATACAAGGGGGAGCTGTGTAGCACTATATACAAGGGAGGGGGTTGTGTTGCACTACATACAAGGGGAAGGCATTAAGCCACTATATACAAGGTGGACTGTATGGCACTATATAAAAGGGAGGGGGCTGTGTAGCACTATTTACAAGGGAGGGGGCTGTGTGGCACTATATACAAGGGGGGCTGTGTGGCACTATATACAAGAGGCGCTTTGTTGCACTACCTACTAAGGGGGGACTGTGTGGCACTACCTACTAAGGTGGGACTGTGTGGCACTATCTGCTGTGGGGATGTGTGTCACTATATACAAGGGAGGAGGACTCTGTTGCAATCTACAGGGTAGCTGTGTGTGGCGCTATCTACAGGGGTCTGTGTGTGGCGCTATTTACAGGATCACAAGGGGTGATTGACTGCTATGTGGGTATGGGGCACTTTTAATGTGTCGAGCACTGAAGTTTCATTATTACCATCTGGGGCACTGTGGATTACGAGTTTATTTAGCGGATGGGTTATACGTGTGGAGCAGAGGCATAGCTAAAGGCTCATGGGCCCCCGATTCAAAGATTCTTCTTGGGCCCACCCCCCAAACTTCTCATGTCTGACGGCACGCAGCTTTCAGCTGCATTGCTGGGTCTCCTAAGTGATCCAACGATGCAGCACTTGCAGCCAGGGGTGTCACTTAGGTCTTGAAACGTCAGGGGAAATAGCCCCAATACATATACCCCCCCCCCCAAAAAAAAGTGTGTGTATAGTAGACAGCATATGTATAGCACTACGACCCTTTAGCTATGGATAGGATTAGATACAGTGGCTCAGCAGACAGTATCACACATGATAGGATTAGATACAGTGGCTCAGCAGACAGTATCACATATGATAGGATTAGATATAGGGCCGAGCTCGCGTACATTGCGGCTCCAGCGATGGACCCAGGAAAGGTAAGAATAATAATTGTTTTGCTTTTTTATGTGTTACTAATTATTTTTTGTGTGTTTTTTTTTTTTACAAGTTCGGTTGTTGGACTACTTCAGATTCGAGGATGGCATTTTTTTATTCACAATAAAATGGATCATGAGGGTTGTGTGGGAATTTTCTTTCAATAAAATATTTTTCCTATGTCCCTGTAGTTTTCTAACTTTATTACTACCAACTTAGTAATGGCTGCTGGCTGATTGACAACGTCCATTACTAAGGCGGGGCCAGTGCAGAGGCTAACACTAACCCCCATTATTACCCCTGTACTCACCGCCACCAGGTGTACCTGGAAGGAACGGGTACGATCTAGTTTTTTTTTATTGGTCTGAAAAAAAAGCTGTTATCGAAGTAGTCCTCGAATCAGACGTAGTCAAACAACCGAACGTTTAAAAAAACACAAACACAAAAAAACAAACATTAGTAAGGGCCTGTTCACATCACTGCTGCCCTTCCCTCTGAGGTTTCTGTCGGGTGACCCCTCAACGGAAAGGCAAACTGAAACCTCAGCTTCTGTTTCCCTCACCATTGATCTCCATGGTGAAGGAAATGTTGCTAAGGTTTTCCATTTGTCACCGTTGTGACAGGGTTCCGTTGTTTTGACATAATCAATAGAGCAGTTGTCTATTCAACAAAGAAAATACCTGCACCCACCGGAGAAGTAGATGGATGAATATGACCCCTATGGAGACTGTATTTAACCCCTTAAGGACGCAGCCGTGTTTTGGCATTAAGGCTCAGAGCCCATTTTTCAAATCTGACATATTTCACTTTATGTGGTAATAACGTCGGAATGCTTAAACCTATGTAAGCTATTCTGATTGTTTTCTTGTGACACATTGGGCTTTATGTTAGTGGTAAAATTTGGACGATATATTCAGTGTTTATTGGTGAAAAATTGCAAAATTTAGGGAAAATTTATAAAAAAATAGCATTTTTCAGAATTTAAATGCATCTGCTTGTAAAACAGACAGTTATACCACCAAAAATAGTTACTAGTTCACATTTCCCATATGTCTACTTTAGATTGACATTGTTTTTTGAACATTCTTTTATTTTTCTAGGACGTTACAAGGCTTAGAACATAAACAGCAATTTCTCATATTTTTAAGAAAATTTCAAAAGCCTTTTTTTTTAGGGTACCTATTCAGTTCCGAAGTGGCTTTGAGGGGCCTATGTATTAGAAACCCCCCAAAAAACACCCCATTTTGATAACTAGACCCCCTCAAAGTATTCAAAACAGCATTTAGAAAGTTTATTTAACCCTTCAGGCATTTCACAGAAATTAAAGCAAAGTGGAGGTGAAATTTGCACATTTAACTTTTCTTGCTGAATTTCAATTGTATTCAAATTTTCTGTAACACAGAAGGTTTTACCAGAGAAACACTACTAAATATGTACTGTCCAGATTCTGCAGTATTTATAAATGTCCCACATGTGGCTCTAGTGCGCTCGTGGACTAAAACACAAGCCCCAGAAGCAAAGAAGCACCTAGTGCATTTTGAGGCCTCTTTTTTATTAGAATATATTTTAGGCAGCATGCCAGGTTTGAACAGGTGTTGAGGTGCCAAAACAGTAGGAATCCCCCAATAGTGACCCCATTTTGGAAACTGCACACCTCAAGGAATTCATTTATGGTTGTTGTTACAATTTTGACCCCACAGTTTTTACACAGCACGTATTTGAATTGGGCTGTGAAATTAAAAAAAAATTATATTTTTTCCAATATGATGTAATTTTTGATAAAAGTTTCTTATTTTCACAGGGAACAAAATACCCCATTTTGTTGCCCAATTTCTCCTGAGTGCAGCAATACCCCATTTGTGGCGATAAACTGCCGTTTGGGCCCATGGGTGGTCTCAGAAAGGAAGGAGCACTGTGTGTTCTTTGGAGTCCAGATTTTGCTGGATTGGTTTTCGGGTGCCATGTCGCATTTGCAGAGCCCCAGAGGTATTAAAGCAATGGAAACCCACCAGAAGTGACCCCATTTTGGAAACTACACCCCTCAAGTAATTCATTTATTGGTATTGTGACCAGTTTGACGCCATAGTTTTTTCACATTACTTATTTGAATTGGGTGGGAATTCAAACAAAATTATTTTTTTCCAATAATATGTAGTTTTGGCTGAAAATTTCTTATTTTCACAAGAAATAAAATACCCCATTTTGTTGCCCAATTTGCCCTGAATGCGGCAATGCCCAATTTGTGGTGATAAACTGATGTTTGGGCCCATGGGAGGGTTCAGAAGGAAAGGACCACCATTTGGCCTACTGGGGATTTTCTGGTGCGAAGTCAAGTATGCAGAAGCCCCTGAGGTACCAGTACAGTTGAAACCCCCAAGAAGTGACCCTAGTTTAAAAACGACACCCCTTTAGACATTCATCTAGAGGTGTAGTGAGCATTTTGACCGGAGACATACATCCCATAAACTGTAATGTGTGTTCTCACGGGTATGGCAAAACCCTCAATGTGGCAGTTATCAGCTGCCTGGGCACACAGCAGGGCTCAGCAGGGAAAGATGAGGGGGATAAGCTGTGCGGTGTGCATCAGGGTAAGTAAAACTGGGGTAAGTCAAGAAATGTATGATACATTTTGGAGCACTCTTTCATACAGAGCCTTCGTTTTTCGGGACACGTGTCACATTGATATATTGTGTCCTTCCTTACCCCCCTCTTATAGTAGACTGTGTACCTCTTTTGACTTTTTCCTTTCTTTCCAGTTTGGGGAACTTCTCCTGGAAAGTGTTGCCCTGGTACGATGCCTGTGGCCTCGCTTCCAGAAGTACTGGGTGCCCCCCCTTCTTGGTCCCTAAAAATTAGTTTCTTGATAACCACCTCTTGAAATTCCAGGAAAGTTCCCATCTGGCCTGTACATCGACGTAGCATGTACACATTGTACAATGCCATCTGTATGATGTGCACGGCCAGCTTCTTCACCACATAGCGCTGTAGGGCTTTAGGACTTGATCTGACAAGTCCACCCCTCCCATGTACCTATTGTAGTCCAGGATGCAGTCTGGTTTTGGGGTCTCTGTACTGGTACATGGGTAGTGTTGTGGGCATGTATTGTTGTCAATACAAGGTAATTTCTCTTGTCTTGTACTTGACACACAATATGTTGCTGCTAGATTGTGACCTGCTCTCACCCCTTCTGAGTGTTTGCCCAAGCAGAGTCCTAGGGAGGCCTCTCAGATTTCTTCTTGCAGTGCCGCATGCCGCAGGACTTCTGGAAGCGAGGCAGTTGAAGAGGGGGACGCTGGTAAAAAAATTATCCAGGTAAAGGTGGTAACCCTGGTCCAGCAGTGGGTGCACCAAATCGCACACAATTTTTGCGTTAACTTATAGTAAGGGGGGGGGCATTCTGGGGGCTGAATACTGGTGTCCTTCCCTTCATATATCCTAAATCTGTAGGTATACCCTGATGGACTCTCGCACAGCTTATAAATCATCACGCCATACCTTTCCTAGGACGGGCCAGGCAAGTAGGCAGGGACTTAGTGGCGGGTAGACTAGGGCTCACCTGTCTGTTTCCCTACCCCGTCATTAGACCTCCGCTTAAAATGTACCAAGGACTCATCAATAGAAATACGCGTCTCGGTGGTGTATGCTTGGAAAAACCAGGCACTGAAATGGTCTAATAGGGGTCTCCATTCATACAAACGGTCAAAACTGGGGTCATCTTGGAGTAGGCAATGCTCATTAGGAGAAGCGAAGTATTGCCCAATTTTTTTTTTTTTTTAGGTTCCAGTTCAGTTCTGAAGTTGCTCTGAGGGGCCTATATATTAGACACCCCTATAAAACACCCCATTTTAGAAACTAGACCCCTTTAAAGTATTCACAACAGCATTTAGAAAGTTTATGAACTCTTTAGGTGTATTACAGGAATTTAGAGCAAAGTAGAGGTGAAATTGACATATTATTTTTGTCAGAAAATCCTTTTTATACCATTTTTTTCTATAACACAAAAGGTTTTACCAGAGAAACGCAACTTAATACTTATTGCCCAGATTCTGCAGTTTTGAGAAATATCCCACATGTGGCCCTAGTGCGGTAATGGACTGAAGCACCGGCCTCCGAAGCAAAGGAGCACCTAGTGGATTTTGAGGCCTCTTTTTTTATTAGGCACCATGTCTGGTTTGAAGAGGTCTTGTGGTGCCAAAACAGTGGAAACCCCCAAAAGTGACCCCATTTTGGAATCTAGACCCCTTGAGGAATTCATTGTAGTTTTCTTGGGGTGCATACAACTTTTTGATCAGTTTTTATTCTATTTTTAGGTGGCGTGGTGACTAAAAAACAGCAATTCTACTATTGTTTTTTTATTCTATTTTTTTTTACATCGTTCACCGTGCGCTATAAATGACATATTCACTTTATTCTGCGGGGCGATACGATTACGGTGATACCAGATGTTTATAGTTTTTTTTATGTCTTATGACGTTTGCACAATAAAAATACGTTTTGTAAAAAATCATTCACTTTTTGTGTTACCTTATTCTATTTTTCCATCAATAAAGCCGTGCGAGGACTTATTTTTTGCGTAACGAACTGTAGTTTCGATCAGCACCATTTTTAGGTACATGCGACTTTTTGATCTCTTTTCATTCCATTTTTTGAGAGGTGAAGTGACCAAACAATTGTGATTGTGGTACGGTTTATTATTATTTTCTTTTACGGTGTTCACCGCGCGGGATAATAAACAAAATAATTTTGTAGTTCAGGCCGTTACGGACGCGGCGATACCAATTATGTATAGTTTATTTGTTTATTTATCTATTTTTATAAATGATAAAGGACTGATAAGGGAGAAAGGGGGATTTTTACTTTTATTACTTTTAAAACTTTTATTTTCTTATTTTTACACATCTTTTTTTTACTTTTTTTTTTACTTTATTACTTTGTCCCACTAGGGGACTTCAGGGCAGGAGGCCCTGATCGCTATTCTAATACACTGCACTACATGCGTAGTGTAGTGTATTAGAGCTGTCAGCTACTCACTGACAGCAAGCATAGTGGGTCCTGACTTTGTCAGGACCCACTAGGCTTCCGTCGATGGCATAGCCGGTTGCCATTGTTTGGTGTCCGGTTGCCATTGTTTGGTGTCCGGTTGCCATAGTTACAATCACCGGCCGCTATCGTGTAGCAGGCCGGCGATTGTAGCTTAACCCCTAAAAAGCCGCGATCCCTATTGAACGCGGCTATTAAGGGGTTAATCAGCGGGGACACAGTGATCGGTCCCCGCTGTAGGAGCTGCGGCAGCTGCTGTACGAGACAGCAGCTGTCACATCCCCTGTATGTGTCGGGAGGACGGCCGAAATGGCCGTTACTCCCGTGACGTACTATTAGGTCATGGAGCGCGAACGATACAGCTACCATGACCTAATAGTACGTCCAGGAGCGGGAAGGGGTTAATATAATCTTTCATGGCCTGTCTTTCCGTAGCAGAAAGATTATAAATCCCCTCCTTGGGCAGCTTAGCATTAGGGAGAAGTATAATGGGACAGTTGTACGGCCTATGAGGAAAGAGAGATTCACAACCAATTTCAGAAAAGACATCTACAAAATATTGAATGCACTCAGGCAACGATGGTGCGTTGCAAGATACATTAATAGTAAAAGACATGCAAGAATAATAATTTAGAATTCCACTTAATAAAATCTGCTTTTACCCAATCAATAACCGGATTATGTGTCTGCAACCATGGAATACCCAATATTACTTCAGAGGGCAAATGCCCATAGTTAAGGAACACCTGGAGCAAGCTTTTAACTCGGGTGATCGAGCGTTGCTTTTGGTACCAACCGTGGAAAGCAAATTTATTTTCTAGATGGCGAGGGCCTTTTGAAATAATTGAAAAGGTGGGGGATGTAAACTACAAAGTCTACCAACCAGGTTAAAGAAAGCTAGAGCAGTTAAACCATGTAAAAATTAAGCCATGGAAAGACAGATATATTCTCTCTGAAGTAAATAACCCCTGTGGTCTTACCCCAGAAGTGTATGTGTCAGAATCCCTCACTAAACCACAGAAACAGGAGGCAAAAGGGTTTTTGCAGAGAAACACGAACGTGTTTTCAGAACTGACAGGACGTACCAACATAATCAAACATGACATTGTCACCGAACCTCAGGTACGGGTCCACTTGAAACCTTAAAGAGTCCCTGAAGCCCGCAGACCAGCCATATCTGAGGAGGTGAAGAAAATGATAGAACTCAGGTTTATTGAGGAGTCAAAAAATGGCTTGTCAAGTCCCATTGTGTGGATTCTGAAACCGTCAGGCTCGTTGCGCTTCTGTAACGACTTTCGCAAGCTGAATGAGGTATCAAAGTTTGACGCATACCCAATGCCGAGTTGAGTTAATAGAGGGACTCGGCACAAACTGCGTTTGTCACCCCGGATGGTCTGTTCTAATATGTTTGTTTACCTTTCGGGTTACATAGGGCTCTGGCAACTACTCAAAGGTTAATGGACCCAGTCCTCACACCCCATCGTCAATATGCTTCTGCATATCTGGACAACATTATCCTCTTTAGTAATGACTGGGAAAGCCACTTATCAAAAGTACAAGCAGTACTAAATTCCCTTAGAGCAGCGGGATTAACAGCAAAGTTCAAAAAGTGTTCTTTAGGTCTCGAGGAAGCACGGTATCTTGGGTACATAATTGGTAGAGAGGTGATAAAACCACAAGTGAACAAAATTGAGGCTATTCAAAACTGACCACGACCCTTAACCAAAAAGCAGATGAGAGCTTTTTTAGGGATTGTAGGGTATTATCGCAGGTTTATTCCAAACTTTGCCAGCACAGCAGTGCCCCTAACAGATCTCACCAAGGGAAGTATTCATGTCATGGTTAGGTGGAACACGGAGGCTAAAAGTGAATTTCAAGAGTTGAAACCGGTCCTGTATAACCAACTAGTCTTAATCACACCTGATTTCAAAAAGGATTTCATTGTACAAACTGATGCATCTGATGTAGGGCGAGGTGCAGTTCTTTCACAAGGGGTTGGTGGTGAGGATCATCCTGTGACATATTTAGTAGAAAGCTTACACCTGCTGAGAAGAAATATAGCATAGTTAAACGTGAGTGTTTGGCAATCAAGTGGACCCTGGAGTCTCTGAGATATTATTTTCTGGGTCATCGCTTCATATTGGATACAGACCACTCTACTCTTACATGGATGTGTCAAGCTAAAGGGAGAAAGAAGAGTTACACGGTGGTTACTTACGTTACAAAACTTCCAACTTACTGTGGAGCACAGAGCAGGAAAACTGCAGGGCAAGGCCGATGCTTTGTCTAGAGAACATTGCCTTGTAGCCAAAATATGTCGGACCCCACAGGCTCGAACAGAGGGGGAGGGTATGTGTGACAGTGGCAAGTAAAGTCATTGAGGGAAGGTATATTACCCCTAGAATCCTGTTGTATGTGTCTTAGTCTCCAGGGAATGTTTAAAATGGAAAGCTCAGACTTTACAAAGCTGGCTAGTTGGAAAAGGACCTGGAGTCGGACTTGGGAAGAGTAGGGTGGATTCCCAAATATCTAGTCCATCTCTGTCATTAGGACTAGACTGCTGGTCAATTAGCTGCGCCTGTAGAATCTTCAGAAGAAGGTGCAGACCTAGGGTTGACCGTCTCACTTATGCGTCTGACTCCTGAGTCTGGGACATTGCCTGCTGTCTGTGATTGAAAATCGGTGTTACTTTGTCTCCAGTGCCTGGTAGGAAGGTACCTGGAATAGTCAGGGACTGTACTTGTATAGCTAGTGCTCAGCCCAGCAGGTTTCTTTTGTTTTTGACTGAAATGTAAAAGGCTTATTTTTTCTCAAATATTTTTTTATTCAAATTTTTATGGCGCAGCCAGATGTAACATTTAAGGCTATGTACACCTCTGCAAGGCAAATTTTCATTTTATTTTTTAATGAAAAGGTGGATCAGTGTGATTGGTGTAACGTTACAAACACTTTTTATTAAAAATTATTTTAACTTTTTGAGATACAGCTGCGCTGTATTCTGTATACAGAGCAGATGTGTCTAGCGCTATTCACTGATGTCAGTCCCGCAGACTTGATGGATTCAGTGACGGTAGGTTCTGCAAGTCTCTGACACGCAGGATCCACCTGTAAACTATCATATAAAGCCTTAGGGTATATTCACACGTAGCAGTTGAGGTGTGGTTGAAGTCCACATTTGAAAAAACACATGCGGTTTTACTGTGGTTTTGTGATGTGTTAAATTGTTAAATGGTCGCTATTTTTTTTTCGGGTGAAACACACATATTTGACATGTTTCACCTATGAAAACTGTGGCCAGTTACTGCATCACAAAACCACAACAAATTGTAAAAAAAGGTGTGCGTTTCTTTTTTTTAACTGCACATCCCTCGACCGCAACGTGTAAATATGCCGTACGGGAACAAAATTGTCACTCCTCCTTCCCCCACACAAAAACTCAAACAAAAAAAATCTCCCACACATAATATTTACTGCAAAGCCCCCTTACCCAAAACAATTGAACTATAATGGTCTCTTCTCATGCCACACATTATGTTTTTCAGCGGTTTTTGGACAATTGCTTTATAAATAAGTCGTTGGCCACAATTTTGTGAAAATCGCTGCAAAAAATACGATATGACCATAACCTGTAAATAGATGCTAAATAAGTCCCCCCACACTTAGCATTCACAGTCACCCCATCACCACATAAACAATGTATAAAGAAGTCCCCCTCACCAACACATAGCATTTACAGTCAAGTCCCCCCTCCCACAGAAAACCAATTTATTAAGAATACCCTCCCACACATAACACCTACAGTTCCCGCTACTTGCACAGCACATACACAGCTATACTTACCAGTCCTGAGCTCCGTGGAGGGATCTTCATGTGGTCAGAAGTTACAGGTAGGAGGAGACTGCTTCTCCCCAGTTCTTTTCTTTCTCCATTCTCACTGCCTGCCTGCTAGGTAAATATAAGGCCGAACACTTCAACAAAACCCACAGTGTTGTCCTGCACAGCCAGAGTGTGAGGCAGAGTGTGTGACCACCGGCCGGCTGCATTATATGACATCACATCTGATGTATAAAGCAGTCACCTGGAGCACACACACTCTACCTGAGAACAGCGTGCATTGCATTAAACTACTCCCGCTCCTGTCCCCAGCACTCCCCTGCGCTGCCCCATCTTTTTAATACATTTTACAGCAATGGGTGGCCGTGGCCCTAAACGTCTATGGGGAAAGCGGCCCAGGGGGGCATATGCCTCCCTGCCCCAGCCCAGCCCGCCCCTGTCTGTCTGTCATTTGTTGTTCAATCTTGTGTTTATATGAGAGGAAAATGTAATAAAAATTTAAAGATTCAAAACAATGCCTTCAGATTTTTACATAGCCTTTAACTCTTTCAATGAATTCACTATAACAACTTTCTCACTGCTCTTACAGTAAAGAATCTCCTTCCATGTTTGTGTAGTAAACTTCTTTCCTCCAGACGTAGAGGTTGTCCGCTTGTTATAGTAACAGTTCTGGGTATAAATAGATGACGAGAGATATCTCTGGGTTGACCTTTTATATATTTACACATAGTTATTAGGTGGCTTCTCAGTCGTCTTTTTTCTAAACTAAATAATCCAAATTTTTATATTCTTATATTGCAGTCCACCCATTCCATGTATTACTTGAATTGCCTACCTTTGAACCCGCTCAAGCTCTACCATGTCTTTCTTGTGCACTAGTGTCTGTTGTGTTACTAAAGATTTATAAAGTGGAAGAAATATGTTGTTGCCATGTGCATCGATACCCCTTTTGATGAAACCCCATGATCTTATTTGCTTTGCCAGCAGCTGACTGACTCTGGTGGTTACAGTTAAGTTTACTGTTAATTACAATTCCTTTTCCATGTCAGTGTTACCCAGTATTTTCCTATTTAGTTTATAATACTGACATGTATTTTCCCTACCCGGGGCATAATCTTACAGTGTATTTATTAGTGTTAAACCTCATTTGCTACTTTACTGTCCAGAACCCCAAATTTTCAGATCCATTAGCAACAGAATATTGTCCTCCCTTGTGTTAATTACTTAGTATCATCTGCACAAAATGAAATTTTACTGTGCAATCCTTCTAAAAGTTCATTAATAAATATATGAAATGCCATTGTACCATCATGTACCACCTACGTAAACATTGTTACAGACCAAGTAAACCCCTTCAGGGCAATGTTATATTCTAATGGCAGGATAATGCCCCCTGCCAAAATTCAAAAATTGTTCAGGAACGGTTACAGGAACATGATAAAGATATCAAGATGTTGACTTGGCCTCCAATTCCACAGATTTCAAACCAATCGAGTATCTGTGGAATGTGCTGGAAAACCAATCTGATTGATGGAGCCCCCACATTGCATCTTATAAGACTTAGGGTATGTTCACACGGCTTAGCAAAATACGTCTGAAAATACGGAGCTGTAAACAATAAACAGTTACGGAAATATTTTGCTAAAACCGCTCAAATTTTGCTATAAATGAATGTTTCGGGGGCAAGAGAGGGTTCCCCATTTACAGCAAATGACCGAGTCAGGTATCTTATTATTCGTCTGTGTAAGTCGAACGAATGGACGCCTAGGTCGATTCCATCAGACCCGCGGTCCGTTGCTGGTTGTGAAATGCTCTGGGACAGCATTGTGGAAAATTATTATTTATACCCATTTTAATGAATAAGGCATCATTATTTTGGCCCGCCTAAGTTTTTATATGGTAGGTCAGAGCCTCAAAGGCTAGATGTGTATAAAAAAATTAGGGCTTTTGCACTACTAATGTTTATGATATTGTTTATTTATTAGAATTAAATTGTAAATTACGCACTCTGTGCATAAAACAGGAGCAGCTAGAGAGGCTTTTGGGGCTAAGAATGCGACGCAGACTCTTGACATTTCTTGGGGTAGGTCAGAGTGTCAACTGCTACAGGTGTCAGAAGTTTGATGGCTTTGAGGCGATTTGCTTTTAAGACATTATTTTTTCATTAGAACTAAATTGTAAACGTGCGTAAAAATACCCGTTGCTCACAAGGCTTTTGTGGTCCAAGCGCTCGTCACAGAACTTTGAATTTTCTTAGGATAGGTCAGAGTGTCAATTGCTACATGTGTAACAAATATTAGATATATTCAACAGCTAGTTTTTAAGATATTAATTTTTTCATAAAAATATATTGAAGCCGTGTGTAGAAACAGGCGTCGCTAGCGAGGAGTTTCCTGGCTAACCGCGCGACATATCATCACGAGTCTTGGCGTACATACTCAGGAGATGGTGACGTGTTCTGTGGAGTGACGCTTCTCTATATGATGTGTTCTGTGGAGTGACGCTTCTCTATATGACGTGTTCTGTGGAGTGACGCTTCTCTATGACGTGTTCTGTGAAGTGACGCTTCTCTATGACGTGTTCTGTGAAGTGACGCTTCTCTGTGACGTGTTCTGTGGAGTGACACTTCTCTATATGACGTGTTCTGTGGAGTGACACTTCTCTATATGACGTGTTCTGAGTAGTGACGCTTCTTTATCTGATGTGTTTTGTGGAGTGACGCTTCTCTACGAGCGCGGCTTCCTCTTTATTCTGCTCACACTGAGAATCTCCGACACAGCCGTAGCGGTGATTCCCAGTATTACAACCTTCTCCCATTGAAGTGAACAGTAGAAAGCTGTAATACTGGGGACCGCTGCTACGGTTGTGTCACGATTCACAGTGTGAGCAAGTAAGGGACATGAAGGGGAAGCAGCGCTCGCACCCGCTTTATAACAGCTGTGCTGGGGGAGAGAATTCTAGCTTGGGTGGCAGAGTATTTAAACTACGGCTGAGAAGGGAGGTCAATGTAGAAAATAAAGGGGTAGTCAGATAAGAGAGGGGTCAGACTATATTGGTGGGGGAGAAATAGACTGTGGGGAGTGGACTAGACAACAAGATAAGGAGATCCTTTTGTTACAAATCAGCAATAAAAATAAAAATGCCCAAGTAATGTAAAATAATTACATTTCTGATACCAAACATGGTGTCATGGGCTTCATTAGGTTAATGCACGATCAACAGAGCCAGTGATGACAGGGCAACTCCAACAGGATTTATTGCATCTAATGCTGACCAACCAGGTCGCCTTCCACGCAGGGACAGCACACAGTCCCCAAAATCATGTAATCACAGGAAACTCCTCAGAGCTCCGGCCTCAGCTCTCAGTAAAGTCTACATCCAGGAGATCCCCATCCTCCCCAGGACAAGCCCTTATATACCCCTCAGGGGGGTGGGGACACCTTGGCGGTTTCTAGTCACCATGATTTGTTATAATGACTTTAGTTTTTATTTCTACTGTTTGTATGTGAGTTGTGCCTTTTGTACTATTATGTGTATTACCTGTCTATTGTCTGCCACAGCCAGGATGAGAACACCGTGGGGGAAATAATTGGATCTGCTTGGTTTGCTGGTCTCTAGCTGAGGGATGGTGGTGCCTCCTGATGATCCCCTGTGGAGACTGGACAATGAGGACACAATTTCTTGTTGCTGCACCTCTGACTCATCTGATTGTCCATATGCTGAGGGTTATCAACCCCTCAGACAAGGGGGGAACATTGTAATCCTAGATGGACTCCAATACACGGATATGTGTTATGAAATACTGTCCCATTATGACTGTTACAAAATCTCTGTCCAGACACATCTGGCAGCATCATGGAGGGGACCCTGGATGCAGGGGCGTAACTAGGAAAGACTGGGCCCCATAGCAAACTTTTGACTGGGCCCTCCCTCCCCTCCCCTGGGTATCACACAAACCCCCCTTGTAGTTAATGCCTCCCTATAGATTCCGCCACACAGCGCCCCCTATAGATAGCACCATACAGCCCCGGGTAGATAACGCCAAACAGCCCTCCCCTTGTAGATAACGCCATACAGCCCCCCTGTAGATAACGCCATGCAGCCCCCCCTGTAGATAACGCCATACAGCCCCCCTGTAGATAATGCCATACAGCCCCCCTGTAGATAAAGCCATACAGCCCTCGCCCTGTAGATAACGCCATACAGCCCCCCTGTAGATAACGCCATACCGCCCCCCCCTGTAGAAAATGCCATACAGCCCTCCCCCTGTAGATAACGCCATACAGCCCCCCTTGTAGATAACACCATACAGCCCTCCCCCTGTAGATAATGCCATACAGGCCACCCTGTAGATAATGCCATACAGCCGCCCCCCTGTAGATAAAGCCATGCAGCCCCCTGTAGATAACGCCATACAGCCCTCCCCCTGTAGATAGCGCCATACAGACCCCTCTGTAGATAACTCCATACAGCCCTCCCTGTAGATAACGCCATACTGCCCCCTGTAGATAACGCCATACAGCCGCCCAGTAGATAACGCCATTCTGCCCCTTGTAGATTACGCCATACTGCCCCTGTAGATAACGCCATACAGCCCCCTGTAGATAATGCCATACAGCCCCCCCTGTAGATAACGCCATACAGCCCCCCGTAGATAACGCCATGCAGCCCCACTGTAGATAACGCCATACAGCCCCCCTGTAGATAACGCCATACAGCCCCCCCTGTAGATAAAGCCATACAGCCCTCGCCCTGTAGATAACGCCATACAGCCCCCCTGTAGATAACGCCAAACCGCCCCCACTGTAGATAATGCCATACAGCCCTCCCCCTGTAGATAACGCCATACAGCCCCCCTTGTAGATAACACCATACAGCCCTCCCCCTGTAGATAATGCCATACAGGCCACCCTGTAGATAATGCCATACAGCCCCCCCTGTAGATAACGCCATACAGCCCCCTGTAGATAACACCATACAGCCCTCCCCCTGTAGATAGCGCCATACAGACCCCTCTGTAGATAACTCCATACAGCCCTCCCTGTAGATAACACCATACTGCCCCCCTGTAGATAACGCCATATAGCCCCCCAGTAGATAATGCCATTCTGCCCCTTGTAGATTACGCCATACTGCCCCCTGTAGATAACGCCATACAGCCCCCTGTAGATAATGCCTTACAGCCCCCCCTGTAGATAACGCCATACAGCCCTCCCCCTGTACAGCCCCCCTGTAGATACAGCCATACAGCCCCCCTGTAGATCACGCCATACTGCCCCCTGTAGATAACGCCATACAGCCCCCCTGTAGATAACGGCATACAGCCCCCGAACACCCCCCCCCAAAAAAAAAAAAAACAGCCAACAGTTTGTCCTACAAAAGAGATGTAACCCCTATCCACAGGATAGGGGATGCATGTGTGATCGCTGGCAGCGATAAGGAGAATGGGGGACCGAAAGTCTCCCGAAGTTCTTCATGAGAAACCTCGGACTTCCGGCGTCTGCGCAGTTCAATAAAAATGAAAGGAGCGCTGGTCACGCATATGCACAAGCGCGACCAGTGCACAATTAATTTCTATGGAGCTGCCGACAGACCCCGGAAGTCCGAGGTTTGTCATGGAGAACTTCGTGGGACTTTCGTTCCCCCGTTCTACTTATCGCTAGGCGTCCCAGCAATCCCACATGTATCCCCTATCCTGTGGATAGGGGAGGGATGCATGTCTTTTGTAGGAACAACCCCTTCAGTGGCGCCGCGCTGTAGCAGCCACAGCGGCTGCTAGCGGAGCCTCCGGCCATGCTGCGGGCCCCGCTACGGCTGCTACAGTGGTTGTTACGCCACTGCTTAGATGTCTTAAATTCCAGGGTATTGAAATGATTTGCCCATCTCCCAGGGGAGGTGACCTTGATAATTGACTCCTACGTAAAGAGGCACAGTGGACGTTCAGACTCAATTGCGTCAAACCCTGCGGCCTGAATGACACTATTTCGTATGCACCATTCATGGAGTAGGAAGGTTACCCTCCTACTCAATTCTAGTGTGCTATGATTATGTGGTGAGGTCGTTTTTCTCGATGTACAATCTTATGTGGCCGCTTTCTAAATTGTAAACACGATATCCGTATACTATTTCCTAACAAATTCCTGTAGTGAACTTATACCTAACATATCCTCATGTGAGATTCAATAACATAACAATCTCAATTGGCAGTTCCATGTTTGCTACTTCGCTCTCATTTAACAAGATGACATCTTTTATCTTGACAGCCATTGTAATAGGATCGGCCTCTGTTGATTTGCACTATTTGCAGACAGTGTAATATTGTCTATTACATTAGGTGCTACAATCAACCATTGTTTTCTATTGGAATCTGTGTCTTCAGCCCAGCAGCGTCATGCTGCCATGACTACAGCCCCCACCCCGTCCTCAAGACGTAAGAGAGACCCACCCACCACTCTCCTGTCCAATCAAACGATAGGATGACGTGGTGTTGTGGGAGGTACTAGGGGTGGAGCTAAGTCTTCTTATAGTCGGTGTTCTCTTCACCGCGAACCACTATCCATATGAATCTGAGAGCGTCAGTTCACCATCAGGACTGACGCTCAGCGGTTATAACTGATCAGTTACTACTTCATCACAAATAGCAGGAAACAACACTTTAAGGGTATGTGCACACGACCATATGTCAGGCATAATCGAGGCGTTTTACGCCTCGAATTACGCCTGAAAAGACGGCTCCAATACGTCGGCAAACATCTGCACATTGCTTGCAATGGGTTTTACGATGTTCTGTGCAGACGAGCTGTCATTTTACGCGTCGCTGTCAAAAGACGGCGCGTAAAATTACGGCCGCGTCAAAGAAGTGCAGGACACTTCTTGGGACGTAATTGGAGCCGTTTTTCATTGACTCAAATGAAGAACAGCTCCAATTACGTCCGTAAAAGACGTCGTGAAAAACGCGACTACGAGCAATTACGTCTGAAATTCAGGAGCTGTTTTCTCCTGAAAACAGCTCTGTAATTTCAGACGTAATTGCCGTTGTCGTGTGCAAATACCCTTAGGATGCAGCAGATAGCAGCTTGGGTCATATAGCGTAGCTGGGAAATAGGTCTCACCCTCAATCACATTTATGGTGCCAATTTGTTTTTGAGTGTGGGGCCCTCCGAAAGCTTGTGGGGAAATACTTTTTTTTTTAAAAATGATCGATTTCAAGAATATGTCTGTTTGGTTAAGCTATCTCTAATTTTCTTGTGAGCAGAATTTTATGTTGTGGTGCTCCCCTGAATTTTAGATGCTAAGCAATCCTGTTGTGTTAGGGGTGACATTGTTTTTGTATGTGTGGGTGAGTAGGAGTTTGGGATATCCTTTCTCTCTAAAGCATTTATTTAATACGCAGGCATGGTCATGGAAGTCCAATTTGAGAGCACAGTTCTTTCTTTACTCTCTTGTACTGACTGTAGTGTTTTGTATCAATTTCGAATAGTGGCCATTGATATAGTTTAGGTAGCTATTCATATATATTTTTTTTTAAATGTGTGTGTCGTGATTTTGTTTTTCACATGTGAAATTGTCAGAACTGGTAACTGAATTGTATTATTTTGTACATTATTGGTGAATGAAATTCCCCAGGAGTTGTTGTTGAGGGAACTACAGAAAGAAATTGCACTGATCCGGTCCCTTTTCCAAATAATAAAGAGGTCATCAATATACCTCCTGTACAGCCGATGTGGAGCTGCCCATGGATGTTGCCATATTTGTACCTCCTCAAATTCCTCCATAAAGAGGTCGGCATAGCTAGGTGCCACGCTTGTTCCCATGGCTGTTCCTTTATTCTGGTGGTAAATAAACATTTTAAAAGTGAATACACTGTTATTAAGTATAAAATACACACTCTTATAGATAAAGTCTGCTGTTCACAGCCAAAGGTGCAGGGTACTCAGCTGAGCGCTTCTACACCTTCGTTTCAGCGACAGTGGGGGTCTCAGCACACGGAGCCCCACCGATCAAATCTTCAGATGTATCTCTATGACATATAAAAATGTTTTGGAAAGTGAAGATACTCTTTGGTGGAGCAACTCTTCACGACTACTAATCCTCACACTAAATCAATGTCTAATCATCACTCACTCCTACTCCTCCATAGTTCCTTCTCAAAACAAGATTATGTGAGGGAATGTGAAGGTGAACTGGATAATTCACATTCTCAGAGTCTCAGTGGCGTTCCTTTTTGAGGAACTTTGTAGTTGGGAGTCATACTGCAGGCCTTAGCACTGGAAACAATCTTTTTCAACACTCCATATAATGTATATTCAAATGATTAAAATGCAAAATCCACCAGGATCTCAGAACAGTGTCATGGCAAATAATTTTTTTATATGTTAAAGATGTTAGTGCTGTAATAAAAACGTTTATATTCATTTGTGTGTTTGTGTTTTACTGTTTCTTATTTTTACACTTTTTCTTCCCTATGGGGGCTGCCATTTTTTGTTCCATTTCTGTGTGTGTCGATTAACGACACACACAGACATGGAGTACGGCAGCCACAGTCCCATAGGGACTGTGAACGGCTCCCGTCCCATTCACGTCCGTGTACGGCGTCTGTGTGGGAACTGCGCATGCGCCGCTCCCACACAGTCCTATTCGAAATTGGCGCCGTCCGGCGCCATTTTCCTGTGGACCGGAAGTCGCGGCCGGACTGTAATATTACTACTTCCGGTCGCGGCTTCCGGACTTGTGCACATGGAACAGCGGCAGCAAAGGGAGCGGACGGGCCGGAGGGAGCCGCGGCGGCAGGAGCAGGTAAGCGATTTCAATGTATGTTAGTGTTTGTGTGTGTTTACTACTGTATGTAAACCTACTACACTGTGGGTTACCTCAAAAAATGGCGACACACAGTGTAGGAGGTTAAACCTTTCAAACCCCTCGTTTATCCCGGCACTAGCCAGGATAAAGGAGGGGGGGATGCTGAGAGCTCACTAGAGCGAGAGCTTTTAACCCAATGTTGCAATGCTGCAATTTTGGGAACTAGCTCCATCTAGTGACCAAAAATGGGTAGTATTATAAATTTGAAAAAATTTATAATATTTCCTGACTCGCGAAAAAAATAAAAAAAATTTGAACAATGTTTAATCACCCACACACTAAATGTTTAAATTTTAAAAAAAAAACATGTTTTTCGGGCGACACCATGCCTTTAAGTAGGAACAGTGTCATGGCAAATAATTTTTTTATATGTTAAAGATGTTAGTGCTGTAATAAAAACGTTTATATTCATTTGTGTGTTTGTGTTTTACTGTTTCTTATTTTTACACTTTTTCTTCCCTATGGGGGCTGCCATTTTTTGTTCCATTTCTGTGTGCGTCGATTAACGACACACACAGACATGGAGTACGGCAGCCACAGTCCCATAGGGACTGTGAACGGCTCCCGTCCCATTCACGTCCGTGTACGGCGTCTGTGTGGGAACTGCGCATGCGCCGCTCCCACACAGTCCTATTCGAAATTGGCGCCGTCCGGCGCCATTTTCCTGTGGACCGGAAGTCGCGGCCGGACTGTAATATTACTACTTCCGGTCGCGGCTTCCGGACTTGTGCACATGGAACAGCGGCAGCAAAGGGAGCGGACGGGCCGGAGGGAGCCGCGGCGGCAGGAGCAGGTAAGCGATTTCAATGTATGTTAGTGTTTGTGTGTGTTTACTACTGTATGTAAACAATGATGATATATTTTGTATAGATGAAGTGTTCGGCTCTCAGTATCAATTCCTTTGGTGGGTCTAAGCCGACACCGCAAGTAACCACATCACATTTATTAACAATAGAATTCTTGGAGCGTCTGTGTAATATTTGGCTGGTAAGTATTGACTGTTATAATCCCTTAATATTATACCCCCACTTCTCTTCTTGATATGGTCTAGGTGCAGGACTGTAGAATGGAATATATTGTATGTTTGCATAATGTTTGGGACTTTTATTTGGAAAATAAATAGAAAATATCATTACAAAGAAAAACATAAAAAAAATAGAAAATGAACATAAAAATAATATGGTAAAAGAAGTATTAAGAGGCAAGTAAAATCTTCTCCGGAGTTGAATTTTGCTGATTATGAAGGGATACATGGAAAAATTGATTTACTTTTGTCAAACTAAAAGGGTTTGTCCAGAATTATAAAAAAATGTTTTCCAGATCCATCACCACTTTTGTCCATGGTCTGATTCTGATAGTACATTCACATTTCCCCTGTGGTGGCACTTCATGGGAATTGAACACTTACTGCTGGATTCCCCCATATCTTAAAGATGATCGCTGTGACACCCTGGAATCAACTTACCATCAAGAGACCTTTCAAACAAAACGGACTTTCTAAAGAGGTCAACCTTAAAATGTTGTCTTATCATTATGCCATACTTTGTTTTGGTTTTTATAGACTTTTGTTTTATTGAAGGATTTATGGGGCAGTTGCCCCCAGAGCAGCACACTTTATCGATTGTCTTTCTTTTGACAATATTAGAACAACCAACCTTTGATTATGAGTACAAACATTTTTGGGAAAATTAATACCCCTTAGGGTATGTTCACACGCAGTGTTTTCAGGTGTATTCAGGGCATAAACGCCTTGAACAATGCCTGGAAAAATGGAAGCTGAATGCCTACAAACATCTGCCCATTGATTTCAATGGGAAAAACGGCATATAGTCCAGGTGGGGCTTTTTCTTACGCGGCCATTTGAAAAAAATGGCGCGCAGAAAAAACGCCCCGTAAAAAGAAATAGCATGTCACTTCTTGAACCGTTTTTGGAGCTGTTTTTCATTGTGTCAATAGAAAAAGAGCTCCAAACATGGCTCTAAAAATGCATCAAAAAATGTTTAAAGCTTTAAAACCGGCTGAAAATCAGAGCATGTTTTCCTTTAGTTTTGCATGTAAACATAAAAATGAAGAGCAACCATTATAACTGCCTTCAGGGAAAGGATAGGGGAAGATGTAAGTTATTAGTAGTTGCCAGACAAGGTAGATGGACAAATACTTTAACTCATTTGTGGGCAGAAGACATGGTCCTCATTAGCTTTCTAAGAGCCTGCTTAATATCTCTGTTATTTAGACTGTAGATCAAAGGGTTAAAAAGTGGAGTTATAACCGTGTAGAATAGGGAGAGAATTTTCTTTACATTTCCGGTATTTGGAAATAAATAGATGCAAATAATTGACCCATAATACATGGACACCACCGCCAGGTGAGAGCTGCAGGTGGAGAAGGTCTTCTGCCTCCCAGTCACAGATGGGATCTTCAGTATGGTGATGATAATATAAACATATGAGATCATGATCACAATAAATGGACAAAGTACTAATGGTCCAGCAAGTATCATGTCTGCTATTTTCACTATAAAAGTGTCTGAGCAGGAAAGTTCAAGTATAGGGTCAAAATCACAGAAGAAATGGTCAATGATGTTTGGTCCACAGAACTGTAAACGACTCATTGTCCCTGACACTGTAAATATAATAGCGAACATCATCACCCAACACAAGAGAACAGCTCTTAGACAAAACGTGGGGTCCATGACGGAGGTGTAATATAGAGGGTTACAGATTGCCTGATACCTGTCATAGGACATGACGGCCAGGAGAAGACATTCCAATGATTCTGAGGCTGAAAATGCATAAAATTGTATCAAACACCCGATAAAAGACACAGAACTTCCTTCATACAACACATTATGGAGCATGTTGGGTACTATGGTGGTGGAGAGTAAAAGATCAATGAAGGAGAGTTGTGTGAGGAAGAAGTACATGGGAGAGTGGAGTGACCGGCTGTTGGACACCACTAGAATGATGAGGAGGTTTCCACATACAGTCACACAGTAGATGATCAGAAGAAGAAGAAAGAAACAAAGATGAAAATTTTGTAAATTCTGAAATCCCAAGAGAACAATTTCAGTCACCGTGCTGGAATTACTGTGCTGCATATTCAGAAAGATGAACTTCTCAAAGAAAACGGAATAAAACTAAATGTAATAAACAAATAAACAATTTCCCCAACACGATGTCTGGATTTCTCTTCTGTAGTAAAATAGAGGGGAACAATCATGAATGATCGATTGATTGATTTGTTTGCATGATGAGTTTTAATAAACTGGGATCTATATTGATATATTTCACTGAAAGACTAAATTATTTTAGAAAACAATGAGAGATAAGAAGAGATCTTAAGTATAGAACTGTTGCGGGTAAAACTGCCCTTTCCTGGAAAAATTAATATACCCTTTAAGGCCGGTTATTTCAGGTAAAGGAACGTTTTACCCACAAAAATCGCATGGCCATTATCAGACTATTTGACAGCCACGCCAAAATGGTGCTGGGTCAGTGACACTCCCTTTCTTTCCATTATTGAACACATATTTATCACATACGCACACTTCAGTCCTTTACACACCACAGAAAGAACATACAACCCTCACAGATATATACATACAGTAGTGTGCAAACGTTTTAGGCAGTCAAGGAAAATGCTGCAAAGTAAGAATGCTTTAAAAAAAGTGTTTATAGTTTTTTTTCGATCAATCAACAAAATGCCAAGGGAATGAATAGAAGAGAAATCTAAATCAAATCAATATTTGGTGTGACCACCCTTTGCTATCAAAACAGCATTGATTCTTATACGTACAATTTCACAAAATTATGGATTTTGTAGGATTATAGTCAGGTGTATGATTAACCAATTATACCAAACAGGTAAGAATGATCATAATTATCCCATGTAGGTTGAAACACAGTCATTAACTTTAATAGAAACAGCTGGGTTGGAGGCCTAAAACTTGGTGAGGAACAGCCAAACTCTGCTACAAATGTGAGGTTGTGGAAGACAGTTTCATGTCACAGGTTCATCACAGCAAGACTGAGCACAGTCTATCAGGGAGGCATCTGATTGGCTCCAAATTTGTTCTGCATCAGGACAGAGACCCCAGACATACACCAATCACATTAAGAACTATCTTCAGCATACAGAAGAACAAGGAGCCCTGGAATTGATGCTATCACCCCTAAAGTTCCCTGATCTCAACATCATTGATTCTGTCTGGGATTACATGAAGAGACAGAAGGATGGGAGGAAAAACCTTCCTGCCGAGTTCCTTCAAAAACTGTGTGCAAGTGTTACTTAGAAGAATTGATGCTGTTTTGAAGGCAAAGGGTTGTCAAACCAAATATTGATTTGTTTTAGATTTGTCTTCTGTTCACTCACTTTGCATTTTGTTACTTGATATACAGTATACTTATAACATAGAAGTGACAGCCAATATGCATTACATTAAGATATCGTACATTACTTAAAGAATACAACCACACACAGCCGTCTCCTTTTCCTGCCTTTCCTGGGTACCAAGCACATGTTGCCAGTAATGTGTATGTATTTAAAATATATATCTGGATCCAATACTGCACCGTATCCTGGAACAACATTTGTAACCAAACCCACATTCAGTACCTAACTATTAGCACATGTACATATAGAGGCTCATGCATAAATACCATATATAGTTACTAATCTATAAACACACAGGACTCGAAATCCACCGATCCACAAGTAACTGGTGTTTAACGACAGGTTGAAAAAATATGTACACCTACACAACACACACACTAGCTGCAGGACGTGAATCCTGTCACTGAGTATATCTATGTAAATACTGACTCACGCTTCCATCTAGAATATCTATATGTATACAAATAAAGTTTACTGTAATGTTATTATACTTATATATGTGCTTCTGTGTATGTATATAAATATTATATAACAGCCTGTTCCTGATGTACATGCTGTTCGTCCAGGGTTGGCAGGAAAGGAGAGAGTGGCCCACAGCCTCACATGGCCTAAAAGATCCTATCTCTGAGTTATCTCTGCCGACTCCATGGACTCCACCCTAAGACCACCCAAATACCTTACAATGTACAAATTAAGAGATGGTTTCCCAGCTGCTTCCACATCTAGTTTACACTGGCTCCTTCCCATACTGAGGACATTTGAAATGTTAATAAGGGGACACAATGACCAAATGGCCTCTGACATTTCAATAGGTTACTAATATCAGTATTTGCTCTCTCCATTTACAAGGTATTTTTATCTGGTCATAGGACAGAGTGTCTGGATGGGAGCAATATTCTTTTTTAAGAACATCAATGTTATTTACCTTAAAAAAGAAAAATAATGATAACAATATTAATAATATTAATGGATAATAATATAATAATACTACTAATAATAATAATAATAATAATAGATAATATAATAATTATAATAATAATAAAATGGACTAGGTAAAACATATTGTGCTCCAACAGTAAAAAAAAAATGTGCATATATATTGTGACATTATATAATAAAATGTAATATAAATATAACAAAATATATTAACTAAAAATATAACCATCATTTCCAACATAAAACATGATATAATATACCAAGATTTCCTATTATTATTATTATTATTACTGTTGCTATGATTATTATTACTATCATTATTATTATTAGTAGTAGCATTTTATTATTATCATTATTACTATTATAATTTTTATTATTACTATTATTATTAATACTATTATTATTATAATTATTATTATTACTCTTAGCATTTTTATTATTACTATTATTATTACTGTTACTATTGTTATAATTATTATGATTAGTAGTAGTATTTTATTATTAGTAATACTACTGTTATTATTATTATTATTATTATTATTATTATTATTATACACTTTTACTGTTTAAAAGTTCCTATAAAATGTTTTAATATATTATACTATATACTATATACTATATTATATAACCAGTGCAGTATAGTGTAATATCACAAATCAGTCATTTAGAAGTTATGAAAATAATGGAAGAGGTTTACTCCAGGATCTTTATATATATATATATTGTATAACTATATGTATATATACTGTATAAAGTTGAAGTTATATTTCATGGGTTGAATCATTTAAAAACAGATTAGCATAAATCTCAATTATGTAAATATACATAGTTGTGGAAACACATAATATACTGTACATTGTATCATAAGGGAAATCTGAGGATGAAAATCTTGATTCTTCTGTATATAACGGAGCAGAAACCTTTCTTCTTGTCCGTGGAATATATAAGATGTGAGGTTATTACTTAATATCCCTCTTATAGAGAAAATATTACACAAGTGACTTCACAAAGCCGGGGGGAGATTCCACTAATGATCTCTGGTGGGAACAGTCATATTCTTAAATCTGGCTTTTCATAATTATAGAATAGAAATTGTAAAACTGAATAGGAAAAAGTTCCTAGACATATTATATTGATCTAGTAATATATATATGCTCTTTCCCACCCAGATCCATTATAATTAAACAAAATAAATCGATCCAAAATAGTCAAAACTAGTTTCCGTCTTAGCAATTTCCGTTTACACCCCAGTTTGGTTCTCTAGTGGAAGAAAGGAAAGATTTATGGAGTTTGCAATAATTTTTTTTTTAAGAATATGAATGTTAAAAATAGTATCCCTTCATAACCGCTGAGCTCAAGGTCAGGTACTGAGATTATTGTGATATGATTTTGCTTTGACCATCAGAGTAGTTTTGGGGTGACGATAGCTCTAATATAAGATGATGACTGGTTGAAAGGCGTCTAAGGCTATGTTCACACGGGGTCTTTTGCCGAGTTTTTTGACGCGGAAACCGCGTCGCAAAACTCGGCAGAAACGGCCCGAGAACGCCTCCCATTGATTTCAATGGGAGGCGTCGGCGTCTTTTTCCCGCGAGCAGTAAAACTGCCTCGCGGGAAAAAGAAGCGACATGCCCTATCTTCGGGCGCTTCCGCCTCCGACCTCCCATTGACTTCAATGGGAGGCAGGAGAAAGCGTGTTTTCTGCCCGCGGCGCTCAATGGCCGCGGGCGAAAAACGGCGCGATCATTGCTATTCACACGGAGTATTTTGGGGGAGGAATATCTGCCTCAAAATTCCGTTTGGAGCTTTGAGGCAGATATTCCTCCCCCAAAATACTCCGTGTGAACATAGCCTAAATCTGTTTTCTATGTTCTGTTGAGCTCTTTCCAAATGAAGATGGTTTGTTTTGTATCCCTGGATCACCATAAAGTACAGATCCTTCTAGAAAATAAGAAAAACAATGAATTTAACAGAAAATGTAGAAATGTTCAGGTTAGAAAAGTATATAGAAAAGTTTTGGGGTTTTACCACAAGTTTGTTATTTTCAGTCGGGCCCCTGCTTCAAGCTAGGAGACACATTACGTAACCATTGGATAACAAAAAAAAATTCTCTGACGATGAAGTTTATGCTGTGTCCCCAAACTGCATTGTTGAGCCACCAGCACTAACAGTAGTAGCACCAGCACCACCCGAAGCCAGTGCAATAGTATTCACGTTATTCCCCCATCTACCTCAACACACTAAGCTGGCAGAGGCAGGCTTGACTATGTCACTAGACTAGAATTAATGGTCCAATTCTATGCTGACTGCTACTTGTCAACAGGAGACCTACAAATCCAAAATTCCAAGAAGTTCTGGGTCTATAAACTAGAACGGTAGCCAAAAATTGCAGATTTTAGCCTCCAGATGCTCGGTTTCCCCCCTGCCATTGTCGCTCCAAAGTGAACAGAACTGTTTAACCCATTAGTGACCGCCCCATAGTGTTTTTACGGCGACCACTAACGGGCTTTATTCCGATGCATAGGCCTTTTTACGAAGCTGCATCAGAATAAATAAACAGGGCAGGGAGCCATTAAATCTCCCTGCTCTCAGCTGCCAGAGGTAGCTGAGGGCTGGGGGCATCCCTGCTCGACCGGGTGGCATCGATATCAGTATCGTTCTCACCCGTTTAACCCCTCAGATGCGGCGCTCAATAGCGAGCGCCGTATCTGAGTTGTTTTGGAGAGAGGTAGGGAGCTCCCTCTCTCTCCCACCGACACCCGGCGATAAGATCACCTAGTGTCTGTGTCTCCGATGGCAGCCGGGGGCCTAATAAAGGATCCTGCGAGGGCTCAGAAATCTGCTGTGAGTGTACCTCATCAGTAATGTATCAGTGTGTACAGTGTTTAATCTCCTTTATGTGCTATTTTACAGTGAGCTCTATGTGATGCAAAAATGACATATAAAATGTAAAAAATAGAAATATTTATAAATATAAACATGAAAGAAACTGCACATATAAAAACATATGTAGAAATATAAAAATATAAATATATATGTCAATACATATGAATACCACACAATAATAGCTAATGCCAATAATGGTGGTTTACCCTAACCAAAGATGTTTCTGTGATGTCATTCAATCCACCAGGATGTAGACAAGATACTTCGTATATCCGGAAATGTTCGCAATGTTTTAGTCTGGAAAAAATGTTAGCGGCGTCTGCTGAGATTTGTGTTTCTGAAATCCATTAGTCATGTGTGAACGGTGCTTATTTATTATACAGCGTGGTGATTGTGTAGTTCTGCCAATGTATTGTAGGTTACATGGGCATTTTAATATATAAGTAACATATTCATGGAAATGCTGCGTTTTTTCCATCCGGAATTGCGGAAAGAAAAAATGGTGCAGAATACAGTAGCAGCAAAGTGGATGAGATTGAACAAATCTCATCCACACGCTGCGTAAATACTGAGCGGGTAAACTGCTCAGAAATCGACCTGTGGTGTGGAAATGTATTCTGTAGAATGTGAATTGTATTAGCGTAACACTGCTTATTTGTTGTGGGATTTCCCCATTGAATTCAATGGGGAGCTATTTCACTGGTCAGTTGTCTCAGGTATCTGGAGCCATGCTGACTGCAGAGCATCCCACATTTGCTGGAGGGTGCGTGGGGGAGGATTCATAGAGCGAACAAGACGATCGAGGTCCCACAGATGCTGAATTGTGTTCAAGTCCGGCGAATTATGGGAGCCAGGGAAGTACTTGGAGGTCTTGGTCATGCTCTTCCCACCACTGTCGGACATTTCTAGCCGTGTCACATGTCGCAATGTCTTGCTGGAAGATTTCATCTGCCCCGGGGAAGACGATGAGCATGTATGTGTGGACGTGATCTGCAACGTTGGATTCATTCCCAAATCAGTTCAGATGCCTTCCACATGGATGAGTGGCCCAGAGAATGCCATGAAAAAATTCTGCAGACCATAACGCTGCTGCCACCAGCTTGTGTTTTTCCAGCAGTGGTTCAGGGTGTTTGTTCGCTGATGTTTCTCGCCTGACCCACCAACGTCCATTAGTTCCATGAAGCAGAAAATGTGACTCATCGGAGAAAACGACCCTTTACCAATCATCGGTGGTCCAATTCCGATACTGCTGTGCAAATTGAAGCCTTTTTTTCTGATGCCACTTTGTCACTTAGGAGCAGTGACCATCCGTCTGCTTCGGAGCTCCATCCGCAATAGGGTTCGTTGTACTGTTGTTTTAGACACATGTCTGGTATACCCCTGAGTGATTTTCATGGTGAGTTGCTCCACTGTAGCGTGTCATTCGGCCCTCGCACACCTTTGTAGCCGACATTCACCTCTCATATCAATGGCAGGTGGTGCTCGGCAGTCTCCACGTCGGTTATTCCCAATGGTGCCATTTGTCCACTCACGATACATTTTCACCCCAGCAGCACGCGAACAGTTCACAAACTGCACTGCTTGAGAAATACCGCTACCCTGGACCCGAAAGCCAATAATCATCCCTTATGGCAACTCTGATAAATCGCCCTTTTTACCCATGGCAACAACGATATGTGATCAGACTATCGCACACCTTATATACCCACCAAGCCCACAACATATTACCTCCTTCATGGGCTACGTCGAAAGTAGGAGGTGGTCATAATAATGTGACTCGACTGTATATACACTACCGTTCAAAAGTTTGGGGTCACCCAGACAATTTTGTGATTTCCATGAAAACTCACACTTATATTTATCAAATGAGTTGCAAAATGACTAGAAAATATAGTCAAGACATTGACAAGGTTAGAAATAATGATTTTTATTTGAAGTAATAATTTTCTCCTTCAAACTTTGCTTTCGTCAAAGAATGCTCCATTTGCAGCAATTACAGCATTGCAGACCTTTGGCATTCTAGCTGTCAATTTGCTGAGGTAAATCGGGAGAAATTTCACCCCATGCTTCCAGAAGCCGCTCCCACAAGTTGGATTGGCTTGATGGGCACTTCTTGCGTACCATACGGTCAAGCTGCTCCCACAACAGCTCTATGGGGTTGAGATCTGGTGACTGCGCTGGCCACTCCATTACAGATAGAATACCAGCTGCCTGCTTCTTCCCTAAATAGATCTTTCATAATTTGGAGGTGTGCTTTGGGTCATTGTCCTGTTGTAGGATGAAATTGGCTCCAATCAAGCACTGTCCACAGGGTATGGCATGGCGTTGCAAAATGGAGTGATAGCCTTCCTTATTCAAAATCCCTTTTACCTTGTACAAATCTCCCATTTTACCAGCACCAAAGCAACCCCAGACCATCACATTACCTCCACCATGCTTGACAGATGGCGTCAGGCACTCTTTCAGCATCTTTTCAGTAATTCTGTGTCTCACAAACGTTCTTCTCTGTGATCCAAACACCTCAAACTTCGATTCGTCTGTCCATAACACTTTTTTCCAATCTTCCTCTGTCCAATGTCTGTGAGCTTTTGCCCATATTAATCTTTTCCTTTTATTAGCCAGTCTCAGATATGGCTTTTTCTTTGCCACTCTGCCCTGAAGGCCAGCATCCCGGAGTTGCTTCTTCACTGTAGACGTTGACACTGGCGTTTTGCGGGTACTATTTAATCAAGCTGCCAGTTAAGGACCTGTGAGGCGTCTATTTCTCAAACTAGAGACTCTAATGTACTTGTCTTGTTGCTCAGTTGTGCAGCGGGGCCTCCCACTTCTCTTTCTACTCTGGTTGGAGCCTGTGTGTGCTGTCCTCTGAAGGGAGTAGTACACACCGTTGTAGGAAATCTTCAGTTTCTTGGCAATTTCTCGCATGGAATAGCCTTCATTTCTAAGAACAAGAATAGACTGTCGAGTTTCACATGAAAGCTCTCTTTTTATAGCCATTTGGAGAGTTTAATCGAACCCACAAATATAATTCTCCAGATTCTCAACTAGCTCAAAGGAAGGTCCGTTTTATAGCTCCTCTAAACAGCAAAACAGTTTACAGCGGTGCTAACATAATTGCACAAGGGTTTTCAAGTGTTTTCTAATCATCCATTAGCCTTCTAACACAGTTAGCAAACACAATGTACCATTAGAACACTGGAGTGATGGTTGCTGGAAATGGGCCTCTATACACCTATGTAGATATTGCATTAAAAACCAGACGTTTGCAGCTAGAATAGTCATTTAGCACATTAACAATGTATAGAGTGTATTTCTGATTAATTTAATGTTATCTTTATTGAAAAAAACTGCTTTTCTTGCAAAAATAAGGAAATTTCTAAGTGACCCTAAACTTTTGAACGGTAGTGTGTATATATATACACACACACTATATAAGGCCGTTGCCACACAGGAAGTAAACACAGCTGGTAAACGCTTCGTAATCGCAGGCAGCTAACCTGCTGCGTTTTAGGGTATGTTTACACGATAGCAGGCATTTACGTCTGTAAAGACAGACTGTTTTCAGGAGAAAACAGCTACCTCGTTTCAGCCGTAAATGCTCCTCCTCATAATTTGCGAGGCGTCTGTGACGCTCGTAAATCTTGAGCTGCTCTTCATTGAGTTCAATGAAGAACGGCTCAAATTACGTTGCAAAGAAGTGCCCTGCACTTCTTTGCCGATTCAGTCAATTTACAGCTGTCAAACGACGACGCGTACATGACAGGTCGTCGGCACAGTACGTCGGCAAACCCATTCAAATGAATGGGCAGATGTTTGCGGACGTATTGTAGCCCTATTTTCAGGCATAAATCGAGGCATAATACGCCTCGTTTACGCCTGAAAATAGGTTGTGTGAACCCAGCCTTACAGTTGTCAGTCTAGTGGATGGGTTTATACAAATCCAATACACACACTGTCGAAAAAAACAGAAGTGCCACATTACTTGTGCTGTAGGTTTTGAATCTGCAGCATGTCAATTGTTTGCTGCGGGTTCAGTGCGGAATTCAACCTTTGCAGTGCAAGGTTAGGAACACAGCGTAAATACTGCAGATTTTACCAAACAGATTTGATTGTGGAAAATTGCGGGGCATATATGCTGGGTAAAAGCACACAGCGTATCATGCCTAAAAGTCTATAGTAAAATATAAAATGCACCACACACAACTGCGTTAAAAGTAGAGGGGCACAAATATGTAGTGCTACTGTAATGTGGAGAAATATTATTATTGTCATTGTTATTATTATTATTATTATTATTATTATTATTATTTACATGTATATATGGAGGTTTGTGTAGGTTACGCTGCGTTCACATCTGCATCAGGGCTTCGTTTAGGCGTTCTGTCGGAGCTTTGCGTCAGAATGGAAACCTGACTAAAACAAACAGAAACCATAGGTTCCCATTTGCATCAGCATTGATTTCAATGGTGACGGATCTAGTGCAAATGGTTTCCGTTTGTCTCAGTTGTGCAAGGGTTCCGCCGTTTTGTGGGAATAAATAGTGTAGTCATCTACGGTATTGCTACAGAAAGCCTGAACAGAGCCCTGACATAGATGTGAGCGAAGCCTAACCTCATACATGTTGGTTAAAAATAACTCAAATTTTTTTTTTCTGTTTTGAATAATAATACGATGAAGATTAATATTAATATTATTATTTATTATTATTCATTATTATTATTTATTAGTATTATTATTACTATTATTAGTTATTATTGTTATTATTATTATCACTTGTTAAGATATGCATAGGGCAACCATCATTCAGCCCATGGAAATCTAAACAAGCATAAAGTAGAATTTATTAAGTAAAGGGATATAAATCTGCAGTGATGCTCTAATATAGCAAAATATTATTATTACTTATTAGACTATTTACAATAATCCTGCCGTGTTATTGTCATTTTTATTACAATACAACAATGATCACATTTATTAGTATTATTGGTGTTTTTGCCCTCACTGAAATAAAAAGTACTAATTATTTTTTCAATTTACTATTATTATTATTATTATTATTAATGTTTATTATTTTTACTATTATAAGCATTATTTATTAGTATTTATTATTATTTATTAATATTTTTAGCACTTAAGATATGCATAGGGTACCCATTATCTAGCCCATTGAAAGCCAAACAAGCACGAAGTAGAATTTATTAAAATAAAAGGATATAAATCTTCAGGGCCACTTTAATATAGCAAAATATTATTAGTATTATTATTACATTATAAATGACATGTTATAACATATTAAACAATTTACAATAAACATGACGTGTTTATATTACATTACAATAATAATCATATTTATTCGTATTATTGGTGTTTCTGCCCTCACAGAAATAAAAAGACATTGGAAACATAAAGTTCTCCAAATACAAATCACAGTTACTTTATCTGTACAATATTAGAACAACCCCCAGAGAGTAAATCATCAGCGTCGGGACGGGTAATTGATTGTAGGATTTTCCATGTATAATAGAGTCTCCGTGTCTTGTTTTAACCCATGGGGAATAATCAGATACAGGTTAGAGAAGTCAGAAATAAGAAATGTGATGCTGGAAAATCCCCAGAAGATTAATTACACAACAGAGACTGAAATAGATGGAAATAATGTCACATAATGTAATAAAGGGAAATATTTACACCAGATCAGAGCTTACAGTTACATTGTGTTACATTGTGTTACATTTTCTAAAATCAGTGATAATATGACTATTATTATTATTATTATTATTATTATTATTACACATTTACATTAATGATGTATCATCGTTCAGCACCAAAATAACAATTCCATCAGGACGTCTCCGGCTGAATTTCCAGACATCTCCAATTATTTTTTTTTTGTTTCCATTTACAGATATCACTAATTACAGATGAAGTTATTTATTTATTGTAACTTTGTAACAAAACCATCAGGGATATTCAACGAGTGCTGTGTTAGAGAATGATTGTGTGTGATTAACTATTAGCTGTCCTAAGCAAAAAATAATAATGCTAAGAAAAATGACTAAATACTAATAAATAATAATGCAATAAAAAACATTCATAATAATGTACAGTATAAACTGTAACAATAATCATATTAATAATAATAATAATAATAATAATAATAATAAATATAAATGACAAAATACTAATAAATAATAATGCAATAAAAAACATTCATAATAATACACAGTATTAACTGTAATAATAATAATAGTAATAAAAATAATAATAATAATAATAAATATAAATGACAAAATACTAATAAATTATAATAAAAAAAACATTTATAATAATATAAAGTATAAACTGTAATAATCAACTGGTACAATTCATGCATTTTTAGTTGCGTATTTTCACTCAGTAGAATTAAGAATTGACTCTTTTTGCTTTTCCCTGATTTTTTTTTTCTATCTTTTACATACAATTGGATTATATGACAGTTAATAATGTGCTATTTTTTCCATAAAGTTTTGTAGTATCCTTTATTTCTCTGTGTAAACTACTCTGTATATTTTTTTTATATGTGGTCAGATATATTGCAATCTTGCTGAATGATCTGTTTCTAAAAATGGAGTTAGCTTTGCTCTTACCTTGATGTGTCAGGATTGGCTGATGTTGATTTTAAAACACATGTTTCGAATCTGTTACGTTATTCTATGAGTAAGAACACATAGTTCGAAACGCATTTGCGGTAACACGCCCTACCTGTGTCGTTCTGGACTATTAAACATTATGTCTTAATATAGCTCTTTTATTACAAATTAACCCCTTAATACCAAAGGTAATTTAAACCTTAATGACCGAGCAATTTTGTACGTTTTTTCATCGTCGCATCTCTTGTGACGTCATCATGGTCTTGGATTGACCAGTGGGGTCCATGGCCTGAGTTTACTGTCACGTTGGGTACGTGGAACCAGTGGGCCGTACCGCCTTAATGGTATGGCAGCTGGCCAACAGGACACAGGTCACAGCCTATATTTCCTATAGGTGTACCTGTGCTAGCTCAAACAGCAGCAAGACGGGCTCGGCTGGGACTAGGCAGCAGGCAGGCATCAGGTGTGGTGTAGCAGGACAGGCATGGTACTCAGCGCAGCACGACTCCAACTCAATACGGCACTTGGACCAGGACAGCACAGGATACAGGTTACAGGTAGCAGGAACGGGAAACACTGGGAACTGGAAAATACTTAGGAGACCATTTGCAAAGACAGTCTAGGGTAACAACAACAAAGCTCAGGCAATGCAGGGAGGGGCAGAGCCCTTCTTATAGTCCAGGGTGATCTGGGAGCAACCCGTTCAATCTCACACATCTGTGCGCTCTGGCTCCTTACATAGTTACATAGTTACATATAGTTACATAGTTACATAGTTAGTATGGCTGAAAAAAGACACATGTCCATCAAGTTCAACCAAGGGACGGGAAAAGGGAAGTAAACAATTTCTACACATAGGAGCGAATATTTTATTGTTCTAGGAAATTATCTAACCCTTTTTTAAAGCCATCTACTGTCCCTGCTGTGACCAGCTCCTGCGGTAGGCTATTCCATAGATTCACAGTTCTCACAGTAAAGAAGGCTTGTCGCCTCTGCAGGTTGAACCTTTTTTTCTCCAGACGGAGGGAGTGCCCCCTTGTTTTTTTAGGGGGTTTTACATGGAACAGGATTTCACCATATTTTTTGTATGTGCCATTAATATATTTATATAAATTAATCATGTCCCCCCTTAGTCGTCTTTTTTCAAGGCTAAATAGGTTTAGTACTTTTAATCTTTCCTCATAACTTAAATTCTCCATGCCCCTTATTAGCTTCGTTGCACTTCTTTGTATTTTTTCCAACTCCAGGGCATCCTTTCTATGAACTGGAGCCCAGAACTGAACTGCATATTCTAGATGAGGCCTCACTAATGCTTTGTAAAGTGGCAATATTACATCCCTGTCCCGCGAGTCCATGCCTCTTCTAATACACGACAATATCCTGCTGGCCTTTGAAGCAGCTGATTTACATTGCATGCTGTTATTTAGTTTATGATTTACAAGTACACCCAGATCCTTCTCAACAAGTGACTCCCCCAGTGTAGCTACCCCTAGGACATATGATGCATGCAGGTTGTTGGTACCCAGATGCATAACTTTACATTTATCTACATTAAACTTCATCTGCCAAGTGGACGCCCAAACACTCAGTTTGTTTAAATCCGCTTGCAATTCACGAACATCTTCCATAGACTGAACTATATTACATAGCTTGGTGTCATCTTCAAAAATAGAAATAGTGCTATTAATGCCATCCTCTATATCATTAATAAATAAGTTGAATAATAGTGGTCCCAGCACTGAACCCTGGGGTACACCACTTATAACCGGGGACCATTCAGAGTAGGAATCATTGACCACAACTCTCTGGATTCAGTCCTTGAGCCAATTCTCAATCCAATTACAAACTATATTTTCAAAACCTATAGTCCTTAATTTACCCATTAGACGTCTATGAGGGACAGAATAAAATGCCTTTGCAAAGTCCAAAAACACTAAATCCACAGCGGCCCCTCTGTCTAGACTTCTGCTCACCTCTTCATAAAAACAGATTAGGTTAGTTTGACAACTTCTGTCCTTAGTAAAACCGTGCTGGCTGTCACTTATAATGCTATTTATTGTCACATAATCCTGTATATAGTCCCTCAATAGCCCCTCAAACATTTTCCCTACGATGGATGTTAGTCGTTTATACTTGTTACCTATAGGAATAAATTTTGCACTATAATAACCCAAAGTAGATTTGAAAATCTCCCATTTATCATTTGTTCCATTATTTGACATTAGTTCTTCCCAGTCTATATCCTGAATTGCCGCCCTCATCCTGGGGAATTTGGTTTTCTTAAAATTAAGTGTTTTTGCCCTCCCAGCCTGTGTTTGTTTTTTACAGTATAGGTAAAATGTAACTATATTGTGATCACTGTTACCAAGGTTTTCACGAACATTGACATTCCCAACAAGATCTGCATTATTAGAAATGACCAGATCCAACAGAGCTTCACCTCTAGTTGGGTCTTCCACAAACTGGCCCATAAAATTTTCCTGCAACAGGTTGAGGAAATGTCTCCCCTTTGCAGTTGAAGCCGAACCATGACACCAATTAATATCCCGGAAATTAAAATCTCCCATTATCACTACAGTACCCGCCTGTGCAGCCCGCTCCATCTGTTTATATATCTGACCTTCCATCTCCTCAGTTATATTGGGGGGTCTATAGATTACACCAAAAGTAATTTTTTCAGTGTTTACCTCCCTTTGTAATTCCACCCGCAAGGTTTCAACCTCCTCACAATCTTCACCCACTATTGTCTCTTTCACACTTGCCTTCATATCGCTTCTCAAATACAGACATACACCACCACCTTTCCTATTTTTCCTGTCTTTCCGAAACAGTGTAAAACCCTGTAGATTTACAGCCCAGTCATGTGAAGAGTCCAGCCATGTTTCAGCAACACCAACTATATCTATATTTTCTTCCAGTACCAAGGCCTCCAGCTCCCCCATTTTGCTTTCTAGACTTCTGGCATTTGTGAACATACACTTTAACTTGCCTTTCAGTTTTTCACTTTTATTATCAGAAATGTGATTTGACATTATTTGGGCATTTTTATTTACACTGCTGTTCTGTAACAAAATAATCTCCTTATCCTGTTGTCTAGTCCTCTCCCCACATTCTGTTTCTCCCCCCACCAATATAGTCTGACCCCTCTCTAACCTGGCTACCCCTTTTTTTTCTACATTGACCTCCCTCCTCAGCCCTAGTTTAAATACTCCACCACTTCAGCTAGAATTCTCTCCCCCAGCACAGCAGACCCCCTTCCGTTTAGGTGCAAATCTTCTGCAGAATACAGTTTGTACCCCAATGAAAAGTCAGCCCAGTGCTCTAAGAACCCAAATCCTTCTCCTCTACACCAAGACTTAAGCCATGCATTTAACTCCCTGAGCTCCCGCTGTCTTTCCTGTGATGCGCATGGCACAGGCAGTATTCCTGAGAATACAACCTTGGAGGTCCTTCCCTTCAGCTTGTGGCCTAGTTCTTTAAAATTATTCTTAAGGCTCCTCCACCTACCATTTATTCTGTCGTTGGTACCGACATGGACCACGACAGCTGGATCATCACCAGCCCCTCCCAGCAATTTGTCCACCCTTTAGACCACATGCCGAACCCTGGCACCAGGGAGACAGCAAACCATTCGGTTGAGGTGGTCTTGGCGACAAATTATTCTATCCGTCTTCCTGATTATAGAATCCCCTACGACTATCAATTGCCTTGGCTTACCTGCATTACCATCCCGCCGACTACTAGCTGGGCTGTTCTCCCGGCTGTTAGGGAGATCAGTATCCACTAGGGCTGCCATTTCTGAGACTGGACTGAGCTCGTGAGCTCACCCTAGTGGTGGCTGCGGAACAGGACAGTCGCATGTGCAGACATCTCTGGAGAGATGGACGTCGACAGGTGCGGCGGAACGGGAGTGGTGTTCTGGCACCAAGTGTCAGATCATGTCAGTCTTTCCCACCCTAACCGCCTTCAGACAGTTGTACTTAAATGAAGCCCAGTGATCGGCCCCTGTATCGTCCCTTTATTCCCCTCTATTTCCCCTCCTGGACTCTCCCATTATTCCCCTCTATCTCCCGTCATAGAATTTCCCCTTTTGGACTGTTCCATGCGCAGAAGGCGTGGCTGGTGTTGCATGACAGTTGGTAAGAAAAAGCAGTTGGAGGTTGGAGTCAGCCATTTTTGCAGATGGGATATCCAGGGTCCAGGGTAAAGAAAGAAAGCAGAGTATTTACCATCAACCAATAGACTTTATCACAGGGAGTAGTATGTGCACTGTGCCACTCTGTGTCTTCCTCAAATAAAGACGCTGTTTTAACTGTTAAACTATTTTCTGTGTCCGCCGGGATTATTTCACCCACAACGGCGATATTAAACACCCGGTATCACCACAACAGGATGGGAGGAGTTCGTGGTCAGCAACCATACAATCATACACTTCTCTCTACAACGCCCACTTGGTCAAAAAGTAAAACACGCCCAGTTGTCCATTAAGAAACTCATTAGCATAAAGCTAAAAAAGGTCATAACTCCGTCACACATGATAGTTTTTCTAAATAAAAAAAAACACTGCTGTAATGTACATTACAGCGCCAATCACATCATGTACAATATAGGCCACTTATAATGTGGTGACAGAGCCTCTTTAAATAATTTTTAATCTGCCATTGTTCTGCGGCACCACTCCCATGGTGCCGGTCATTGGATATTGAAAGCTGCAACCATTTTTTCTGATTCCTGGTTACTGCACTAGTTGTACCCAGTGGCGTAGCTAGGTTCTCCTGCACCCGGGGCAAAGATTCAGCTTGGCGACACCCCCCCCCCCCACCGCAAACTCTTTCCCGACATATTCCTTCCCACTCACCATGTTTGCTTTCTCAACCAATCAATGAGGTGTAACTTTTTTTTTCACTTTTATTTTAATGTAGCCATTTGTACATTTTACAAGTAGTATAGTTCTATGTGCGGTCCCTGTTTTGCGGATCCGTGATATGCAGCCATATAAATGGCAAAGGATGTGTGCTTGAGGCCTTAGGCCTCGTGCCCACTTCAGTTTTTTTCATCAGGGTGCTCTCCGTTGTTTGAACGGATAGCACCCTGACACATTAATTTCAATGAGTCCATGCACTAAACGTCAATGGGGTACTGGCCCGGAGGGCACATGCCTCCACTCCCCTGGTCGGCGCCCCCCTTCCTTCCCTTGTAGTTGTGCCTAGGGCACATGCCGCGCCTGCCCCCCCTAGCTACGCCCCTGGTTGTACCCGCCAGTACAACTATTCTAGGTGAGTGCAATCACATACCTATATATGAATTACCCCACCTATCAGGTTTATCTTGCACCTGGTGGCGCCGTGTACACTTTTTTCATTCCAGACACCAGTGCGCATACGTGACCACCTCTCCATTCAAACTCCTCCTCACTGCGGTTGTGAATTGAGGCAGAAGGAAGGGCTCGGGACCCCCATTCTAGTGATCAGTGGGGGTCCCAGCAATCAGACATTTATCACCTATTCAAAGAGTTGTCTATTCAAAGAAAACCCATTTGAAATACCATATATCAGAAATAGTTAACAGAAGGGGGTCCCTTACTCAGAACCCTCATCAATTATCAAGAGCAACTACAAACTGTGTCTCTTATTGTGGAATACCTGACACATCCATACATTTCACCGATGCATACATTTCACTGACGCAAACTGTGACCAGTCAGTTCCCCCATCCTAGAGAGCGAGTCTTCCAATACCCAACAAAAGGAACATTTAAGACCCAGGGTTCACCAAGTATTGTCTCAACATTATTCACTTACCTATTAAATGCTACAATGCCTCGACTCAAACTCCTATGGAGGATAAATGACCGGTGCTCAGCCCTTCCGTGACTGATAACTTGTGGAATGAGGGACTAGAATCTCATATGTTACTATCTCTGGTGGCAAACAATAAAGTAATTTAAATGTATATTCGACATCCTACCTAATCCCAGTAAGACCCCATAAAATTGGCAAATTGCCCCTTGACCTCTAATCTAGATGTCACACATCCTATATTGGCTTTAATATGCGATTGTGCATATGTCAAATAATTTTGGATTGAGTTTATGAAGCTTCTCTCTGCTGTTCACTCCCCTGATTTATATGTGTTGGGAATCTTTAATAAGGATTTTTTCCCCGTCAAGACAGTATATTTTTGAGAGATGTTCTTTTTTTTGGGTAGGAAAGCGACTGCTGGATGGATGGGAGGGAGACCACCGCTTCTTGGTGCTCCCACCTGTTTGTAAATCTCTGTATTTTTTTTTTTTTTTTCATTTTTTGTAGTCAACTTTAGAGGTCTTAATGGCATCTTTGTAGATGACAGGTTGATCTTTTGGCATCTACAGTGATGCCGGCTTCATCTTTTTGCATCACCAGAGATGCTAGATCCTGTTTTGTGGATCACCACAGATGCGTTGATGGCCCAGATGGCACTTTACACACACCGTGTGGTTAAAAATAAAAACACTGATGCATTACTGATGTGGCACACTCACAGCAGTATTCTGAGCCTTCACATGGAATTTGGGGGGCATATTCACATTTTGGGGTGACCGCCCCAAAATGTCAAAATTACACTCTGGGTGCTATGTAAGCACTATGGCTTTACAGTGAGGGGGCAGAGAAAGTACATTGATGTTTGATGTTTACAGGATGAAAGATCTGAAGCACTGAAACCAGCAGTTCTATTATTAACTGCCAGGTTCACTCATGGATCTCAGGCGATTGACATAGAGCCACAGTAAAATAGCACATAAAGGTACTTACTGGTGAGGTACTCACAGCAGTGTTCTGAGCCCTCGCAGGAAACTTGCACTCTGGGTGCTATATGTGCCCAGGGGCTTTAAATATATGTCTCATGTGATTATACCATGTCAAATCTGTTTTCAGATGGATCTGTGAAAAAACACAGTGAAATCGATACTGCACTTATTTTATATTCATCGGTGGATTTTCAAGAAAAACCGGTCATTTCAAACATCCACATCCAAACAGCTCTTGCATGCATGCCTAACACCTCTTCCTAAGCCCTGTTATGGATACACTGAAAGAAGTGTTACAAACCCTCACAGGAGACTAGGGTGGGGGACTGACTCACATTTTGGGGTCACTACCGCAACATGTCAAGAAATGCACTCTGGGTGCTATATGTGCCATGGGGCTTTAACCCCTTCGCGCTCAGGTCAGTACTATTACGTCCTGCTGAGCGCATCGTTCGCGCTCAGCTCAGTAATAGTACTGACCTGAGTTAACACGGCGCCATCTTTCCCCGGCGCGTGTCTGAGCTGTGATACCTGCTGTTTCCGACAGCAGGCTATCACAGCTTAGTGTGCAGGGACCGATCGCGGTGGTCCTTGCCGATTAACCCCTTAGAAGCCGCGTTCAATAGCGATCGCGGCTTCTTTGGGATTAAGCTGCTATCGCCGGCCTGCTACACGATAGCGGGCCGCGATGGCTACTATGGCAACCAGAATCCTAACAATGGACTCTGGCTACGCCATCGACGGAAGCCTAGTGGGTCCTGACAAAGTCAGGACCCACTATGCTTGCTGTCAGCGAACAGCTGACAGCTCTAATACACTGCACTACGTATGTAGTGCAGTGTATTAGAATAGCAATCAGAGCCTCCTGCCCTCATGTCCCCTAGTGGGACAAAGTAAAAAAAGTGTAAAAAAGTAAAAAGAAGTTGTGTAAAAATAAGAAAATAAAAGTTTTAAAAGTGCTAAAAGTAAAAATACATAATTGGTATCGCCGCGTCCGTAACGGCCTGAACTACAAAACGATGTTGTTATTTATCCCGAGCGGTGAACGCCGTAAAATAAAATAATAATAAACCGTACCACAATCACAATTGTTTGGTCACTTCATCTCCCAAAAAATGGAATAAAAAGAAATCAAAAAGTCGCATGTACCTAAAAATGGTGCTGATCGAAACTACAGTTCGTTACGCAAAAAATAAGTTTTCGCACGACTTTCCTGATGGAAAAATAAAAACGTTATGGCTCTTAGAATAAGGTAACACAAAAAATAAATTATACTTTACAAAATGTATTTTATTGTGCAAACGCCATAAGACATAAAATAAAACTATAATCATCTGGTATCGCCGTAATCGTATCGCCGCGCAGAATAAAGTGAACATGTCATTTATAGCGCACGGTGAACGCTGTAAAAAAAATTGAATAAAAAACAATAGTAAAATTGCTGTTTTTTAGTCACCACGCCACCTAAAAATAGAATAAAAACTGATCAAAGAGTCGCATGCACACCAAGAAAACTACAATGGATTCCTCAAGGGGTCTAGTTTCCAAAAAGGGGTCACTTTTGGGGGGTTTCCACTGTTTTAGCACCACAAGACCTCTTCAAACCGGACATGGTGCCTAATAAATTAAATTAAATTAATTAAATGTCACCTCTACTTTGCTCTAAATTCCTGTGAAACACCTAAAGGGTTAATAAACTTTCTAAATGCTGTTGTGAATACTTTGAGGGGTCTAGTTTCTGAAATGGGGTGTTTGATAAGGGTGTCTAATATATGGGCCCCTCAAAGCAACTTCAGAACTGAGCTGGAAACTAAAAAATAAAATAAAAATTGGGCAATACTTCGCTTCTTACATTATACTGATAATGAGCCGTGCCCACCCAGAGAGGACCCCAGTTTTGACCGTTTGTATAAACGGAGACCCCTATTAGACCGTTTCAGTGCCCGGTTTTCCCAAGCATACACCCCAGAGAAGTGTATTTCTATTGATGTGTCCTTGGTACATTTTAAAGGGAGGGTTCAATTCCGCGAGTACCTGCCGGGTAGAAGGGCAAGGTATGGCGTGAAGATGTATAAGCTGTGCGAGAGTGCATCAGGGTATACCTACAAATTTAGTATATATGAAGAGAAGGACACCAGTATTCAGCCCCCAGAATGCCCCCCCCTTACTGGGAGTTAATACAAAAATTGTGTGGGATTTGGTGCACCCACTGCTGGACCAGGGTCACCACCTCTACCTGGATAATTTTTATACCAGCATCCCACTCTTCAACTGCCTCGCTTCCAGAAGTCCTGCGGCATGCGGCACTGCTAGAAATAATCTGAGAGGCCTCCCTAAGACTCTGCTTGGGCAAACAAGAAGGGGTGAGAGCTGGGCACATTCTAGCAGCAACATATTGTGTGTCACGTACAAGACAAGAGAGATGTCCCACCAGTACCCATGTACCTGTACGAGGTACCAGTACAGAGACCCCCAAAACCAGACTGCATCCTGGACTACAATAGGTACATGGGAGGGGTGGACTTGTCAGATCAAGTCCTGAAGCCCTACAGTACTTCTCAAAGCGAGGCCACACGCATCGTACCAGGGCAACACTTTTTAGGAGAAGTTCCCCAAACTGGCAAGAAGGGAAAAAGTCAAAAGAGGTGCAAAGTCTGCTATAAGAGGGAGATAAGGAAGGACACAATTTATCAATGTGACGCGTGTCCCGAAAAACCAGAGCTCTGTATGAAAGAGTGTTTTAAAATTTATCATACATCCCTTTATTTTAATTTACCCCAGTTTTACTCGCTCTGATCCACTTCGCACAGCTTATCCCCCCTCATCTTTCCCCTCTGAGCCCTGCTGCATGCCCAGGCAGCTGATAACAGCCACATGTAGGGTATTGCCGTACCCGGGAGAACCAACATTACAGTTTATGAGGTGTATATCTCCGGTGGCGCATGCTGGGCACAATATATCGGACACTGAATTGGCATATATGTATAGAAAATTGCAAATTTCACTCTGCACCAACTGCTGCACATTATCTTTTACACAATACCTGTGGGGTCAAAATGCTCACTACACCTCTAGATGAATGCCTTAAGGGGTGTAGATTTTAAAACAGGGTCACTTCTCGGGGGTTTCTACTGTACCGGTACCTTAGGGGCTTCTGTGTACAAGACTTAGCACCAGAAAAGCTCCAGTAGGCCAAATGGTGGTCCTTTCCTTCTGAGCCCTCCCATGGGCCCAAACGGCAGTTTATCACCACAAATGGGGTATTGCCGCACTCAGGACAAATTGGGCAACAAATTGGGGTATTTTATTCCTTGTGAAAATAAGAAATTTTGAGCCAAAACTACCTCTTATTGGAAAAAATTTAATTTTTTTAAATTCACAGCCCAATTCAAATAAATTCTGTGAAAAAACTGTGGGGTCTAAATGGTCACAACACCCATAAATTCATTCCTTGAGGGGTGTAGTTTCCAAAATGGGGTGACTTCTGGTGGTTTCCCATTGCTTTGATACCTCTGGGGCTCTGCAAATGTGACATGGCACCCGAAAACCAATCCAGCAAAATCTGGGCTCCAAAGAACACATAGCGCTCATTTCCTTCTGATCCCTCCCATGGGCCCAAACGGCAGTATATCACCATACATAGGGTATTGCCGCACTCAGGACAAATTGGGCAACAAAATGGGGTATTTTATTCGTTGTGAAAATAAGACATTTTGAGCCAAAACTACATCTTATTGGAAAAAAGTTTTTTTTTTTTAATTAACAGCCCAATTCAAATAAGTTCTGTGAAAAAACTGTGGGGTCTAAATGGTCACAACACCCATAAATAAATTCCTTGAGGGGTTTTGTTTCCAAAATGGGGTCACTTTTGGTGGGTTTCCATTGCTTTGATACCTCTGAGGCTCTGCAAATGCGATGTGGCACCCGAAAACCAATCCAGCAAAATCTGGACTCCTAAGAACACATAGCGCTCCTTCCCTTCTGAGTCCTCCCATGGGCCCAAACGGCAGTTTATCACCACAAATGGGGTATTGCTGCACTCAGGACAAATTGGGCAACAAAATGGGGCATTTTGTTCCCTGTGAAAATAAGAAATTCTGATTAAAAATGACATCTTATTGGAAAAATTGTCATTCTTTTAATTTCACAGCCCAATTCAAATACGCGCTGGGAAAAAACTACAGGGTCAAAATGGTAACTATAACCATAAATGAATTCCTTGAGGGGTGCAGTTTCCAAAATGGGGTCAGTTTTGAGGGATTCCTACTGTTTTGGCACCTCAACACCTCTCCAAACCTGGCATGCTGCCTAAAATATATGCTAATAAAAAAGAAGCACCAAAATGTACTAGGTGCTTCTTTGCTTCTGAGGCTTGTGTTTTAGTCCACGAGCGCACTAGAGCCACATGTGGAACATTTCTAAAAACTGCAGAATCTGGACAATACATATTTAGTATTATTTCTCTGGTAAAACCTTCTGTGTTACAGAAAAAAAAAAATAATAAAATTTATATTCAGCAAGAAAAAATGAAATTTGCAAATTTCACTTCCACTTTGCTTTAATTCCTGTGAAATGTCTGAAGGGTTAAAAAAAACTTTCTAAATGATGTTTTGAATACTTTGAGGGGTCTAGTTTTTAAAATGGGGTGATTTATGGGGGTTTCTAATACATAGGCCCCTCAAAGCCCCTTCAGAACTGAACAGGTACCATAAAAAAAAGGCTTTGGAAATTTTCTTAAAAATATGAGAAATTGCAGTTTATGTTCTAAGCCTTGCAATCTCCAAGAAAAATAAAAGAATGTTCAAAAAACAATGTCAATCTAAAGTAGACTTATGGGAAATGTGAACTACTAACTATTTTGGGTGGTATAAACATCTGTTTTACAAGCACATGCATTTAAGTTCGGAAAAATGCTATTTTTTCAATTTTTTCTCTAAATTTTGCAATTTTTCACAAATAAACACTGAATATATCGACCAAATTTTACCATTAATATAAAGCCCAATTTCTCACGAGAAAATAATCTCAGAATCGCTTGGATAGGTTTAAGCATTCCGACGTTATTACCACATAATGTTAAATATGTCAGATTTAAAAAATGGGCTCTCAGCCTTACCAAACTAGGCTGCGTCCTTAAGGGGTCAAATAGCTTTCTTGTGTGATAATTGTAACGTCTATGGCCACGGCCCGTTGTTATGACTTAAACCCCGACGGCCGTGGCCATGGACATCCTACCTGTGTGAAGCGCCGGCACTCACTTCTGGACATCGAGACTGTCTCCGGAGGGCGCGCGCTCGGTCTTAAAGGGCCAGAGCGCGCATATTTCAGGAAGTCTGCAATCTAGCCCAGGATGCCCTGGGCTATAAAAAGGGCTCTACCCTCTTGCTCTTTGCCAGAGCGTTGCTTGTTACCCAAAGTTTGTCATGCTAATGGTCTCCCAGTGTCTTCCAGTTTTCCAGTGTACCTTGTTCCTGTATCCCGTATCCAGTTTCCATGTTATCCAGTTCTAGTCGTGCTGTGCTGTTGCCGTGTTCTGCTGCTGTCTACGCCTTTTTTGGTATGCCTCACCTGACGTCTTCCCGAAAAAAAAAAAAATCTGAGTGCACTAGATTGTGTTTTTTACCTTTTGGGACCGAAAGTTTTGTATGGACAGACGTGGTTCGTTATTGACTTTCGCCTGCACCGCCGGCGGCGCAAAGTGAAAAAATAAATCTTCAGGGAAGCGACTGGCAGCGTTTCTGACTACAGAAGTTTACCACTAAAATTTGTACAGTTCCATGACGGTGGCGTGCGTGCTTTACGGCCAGCAAAACACTCCAAACACGTAGACGAAAACTTTAACAGGGTCGAAAACTAAACCGTGGATCTGATGGACCTTAGCTAAGCGTCCATTCGTTCGCCTTGCAGAGCGGAACAATACGACACCTGACTCGATCGTCTTTTCTGAAAGGGGACTCCTCTTTTGCCCGCATAAACATGGCGGAGTTCCCTTATTTAGAGCTAAATATCTACGTAATATTGTAGTTAGGATTTGACTTTAATGACTCCCTATGGGTCACCATTGGAGTTTTTGCAATAGTTACAAGGTCGCTTGGGGTTAAGAGCATTATGATTGTTGGCGTCTATTGGAGATGTTTAATGATATCCATGATAGTAGCAGGATTATCAGGAATTGGAAGTATTGGCAATCCATATAATGAATATATATAATTGCAGTGTGGAGGTTATAGGGAGAGTAGACACAGACAAGGTCAATGTCAAAAGATAATGGAGAAATGGAAGGTAGGAAAGAAGTTTTACTAAATAAAATAGTAGGATTGTGACTTCTCCTTCCTGTATGTATAGGGGCTGTGTGCACGGAGGTCATATATAGTCTTAGGTATTCCCATTCATGTGCCCTGGTATGGCACCATATTACAGAACTATTCACCCTAGCAATAATGCTTCATTATATGGCATCTAAGGTAACACAATGTTTTTGTTTTTTTTTATGCCAGAATCCAATAGAAAAAAATGATGAAAAGTATAGTAACGCCCCATAGAATGCTATTGATGTGATATTACGGCTCCGTACAACTTTGGCGGGTCGTATTATGGCCGTGTACATGAGCTCTGTGATTATTTTAATTATTTTCTTTATTATTAATTATTTACACTATTTATCTATATGTGAAGTAATAAGTCCAAAAATGTTTACATTTACTTTTACTAAATACAATTTTCCTCTTCTAATCAGTGTTTTACTTTCTGAACTTTTTCCCCTTGATGTTAAACTTTATTTCCATAAGGCTAAAATTAATTGATCTGCGAATCAAGAAAGTAAAGTAAAGGTTAATGATGAATAAGGTTATTTTTATTTTCTTCACTCAACAGAAGCTCAGGAGACAATGAGAAACCATCTCCATAGAGTTGATCTACACGTCGCCTCTGTTCATTCTGTGTATATATACAGGTAGTCATCACTTTATGCTTCATATATTATTACTATGATCTTGTGTCTGATCACTATATATTATATCACACAACTTCATTAAAGTCTTTGATCTTAAACAGTCCTCTGATACATCCTGGGATCTTCTCTCTTAATATTGACAATTATTTTATTTTAGAAATTCATTTATATGGAAATGGTTGTCCCAGAACATGGACATGGACCGGATGTAAGAACTGTTCTGTAAATGCTTATTTTAATGACTATTTATGATTATTGTAATTTATCTAATTTTTAAAGGGTAAATTGTGTTAAAAGTCACCGGACAAAATAATTTTTTACTAACTTTTATTTAACTTATGTGGCTTTTGTTTTAAAGATAAGCAGAAAAATGACTTGTCCAAGTTAAATTAAGGGCTAACCTAATCCTAAAGCCAATTTCACCCTAGCTCTAAAGCTTATTATGGCCGCAAATTTCGGCTTGACCGTGGGGACCTATTTGATGCTGTTGGTTTGGATGATCAGAACCCCAGTCAGGGTGAGATTTGCAGCCATAATATTCTACTACTTATAGAAATGCACCCTTACTAAGTTCTTGTGAAACTGGCCTTAGGCCAGGACCACACACACAGTTTTGATGCCGTTTTTGGTGGCGTCTTTGGCTTTCTTTTTTTTACAGAGTAGTGGACAGAACAGAAAGGAGAGTCATCAGTATTTTTTTTTTATACCTTTTCTTTCTTTTAGATCCACTTCTATTTTTGGCTCAAAAAACTTAACCAAAAACAGCACCAAAAAAATGCATCAAATCTTTGTGTGTGATCCTGGCTTTAGAGTCTGTTCACAAACAGCAGATTAAATGCAGGAATTAATATTTGTCTATTACTTAATTTCTGTTTTTGGGTTATCTCATGCACTGTGGTATTTAAGGCTGCACTCACACATGCAGTTTTTAAAGCATTTTTTTTTAGCCGAACACAGAGGATCCTATAAAAACAGACAAAATATAAATTAATCGTTTACTTTTAAACCCTTTTGATTCCACAACTGTTTTGGCTATACGTATAAATACAAAATTGCCCCAAAAACTGTGTGTGAATCTAGTCCTAGAGCCTCATTTTGGCATTGTTTTTTAAATATTACTGTTGGGATCATATATATATATACAGTGCTGTGAAAAGATTTTAGGCAGTTGTGGAAAATGATGCAAAGTAAGAATGCTTAAAAACAGAAGTGTTAATAGTTTTTTTTTTTATCAATTAACAAAATGCTAAGTGAATTAACAGAAGATAAATCTAAATCAAATCAATCTTTGGGGTGACCACCCTTTGCCTTCAAAGCATAAATTCTTCTAGGGACACTTGCACACTCTTTTTGAAGCAACTCGGCAGTGAGGTTGTTCCAAACGTCTTGGAGAAATAAGCACAGATCTTCTATGGATGTTGCTTCCTCAAATCCTTCTGTCTCTTCATGTAATCCCAAACAGACTGGATGATGTTGAGGTCAGGACTCTGTGGGGGCCATATAATCACTTCCAGTTCTCCTTTTTCTTCTTTAAGCTGAATATTGTGCTTAATGACATTGGCAGGATGTTTCTGGCCTCCCTAATGGTACGCATGATGAATAAGTATCTGACTTTATTTCTCAGCATTGAGGACACCATTAATCCTGACCAAATCCCCATTTCCATTTGCTGAAATGCAGCCCAAAACTTGTAAGGCTCCTTCACTATGATTCACTATTACCTGCGGACACTCATTATTGTACCGCTCTCCAGCTCTTCAGCAAACAAACTGCCTTCTGTTATGGCCAAATATTTCACATTTTTACCTGGGTCCCACTGGTTCCTACCAGTTCTGAACAGATGGCACTGCTGGACATCTTCCAATTTCGAGTGGAATTAAGCATGATGTGTCTTTGATCTACTGTACTAAGTTTCCTTGGCTGACCAATGCGTCCACGGTTCCCAACGGTGCGTGTTTATTTGTGCTTCTTCAAAAGAGCTTGAACAGCACATCTTGAAACCCCAGTCTGCTTTGAAATATTTGCATGGGAGAGACCTTGCTGATGCAGTATAACTACCTTGTGTCTTGTTGCTGTGCTCAATCTTGCCATGGTGGACCTGTGACATGAAACTGTCTGCCACAACTTCACCTTTGTATCAGTGTTTGGCTATTCCTCACCCAGTTTTAAACCACTTACACCGCTGTTTATATTACAGTTAATAATCGTTTTTCAATCTAAATATGAAAATGAAAATCATTATCACCTGTTTGGTATAACTGGTTAATAATACACTTGACTATAATCCTACAAAATGTATGACTTTGTGCAAGTGTACCTAGAAGAATTGATGCTGTTTGGAAGGCAAAGTGTGGTCACAACAAATATTGATTTCATTTAGATTTCTCTTCTGTTCATTCACTTTGTATTAGTTTAATTAATTAATTTAACACTTCTATTTTTCAAGGCATTCTTTCTTTGCAGCATTTTTTCACAACTGCCTAAAACTTTTGCACATTACTGTATATAAAGCCAGCAATAACTTTATGTCAGAAATTTGTGCTACAGTCTCTCTTCTTTGGGATCGGACCAGATAGGCTAGCCTTCATTTGTCATGTGCTTCAATGAGTCTCGGACGTTCATGACCCTGTCGCAAGTCAATGGTTGTCCTTCTTCGGACCTCTTTTGGTAGGTTCTAACCACTGCATAATGAGAACACCCCACAAAATCTGCCATATTGGAAATGCTCTGACTAGTCATCTGGACATCACAATTTTGCCCTTTCATAGTCGCTTATTGGCTATTTTCTGTTCACTTGCTGCCTAATATAATGAATGTTATTCACTTCACCCCTCAGTAGTATTAATGTTATGGCTGATTAGAGCGAGCAAACTAAGACCCTGCCAGAAACTTTATCTCAAGGCAAAACAAGGATTGGGCATGATGAAATTGAACTTGACTTTTCCTAAATTCCCCCAAATAGGGACAGTGGGGACACCCCATATATATTATAATGTTGTGGGATCTAAAAAACATTAAACCAATGTGAACGGGTAACTTTACTTGTATCTGGTATTGAAGGTCATAATCAAGAGGAACAGACATGAACTCAAGTTGTGGGTTTATTATTTAAGGAATAAGGTATTTTAGTTTAATATAAATATAGGGATGTTGTATTCTGAATATCTGGACTTAACATGAGATCTACGTTATTGTTCTAAATGCAGGAGAAGAATCTGACTGAGGTGAGAGAGATTTTTTTCTTAGGATTTCAAGGCAGTCAATGTTTAAGATTTTTCCTGTTTGGTCTTTTCATTGTGATTTTTTGTTTTACAATATGTGGGAACCTCCTGATTATCACCCTGGTGTCCATCAGCAAGAACCTCCACACTCCAATGTACTTCTTCCTCACACAACTGTCCATCAGTGACATCTTGTTGACCTCAGATATTGTCCCCGAAATGCTCCACATTCTTCTGAATAATGGGGGGACCATCACTTTTACTGGTTGCATCGCTCAGTTCTATTTTTTCAGTTCTTCAGAACTGTTTGAGTGTTTTCTCCTCACAGTGATGTCTTATGACAGATATGTGGCCATCTGTAATCCCCTCCGTTACACCTCGATAATAACAAATGCATCATGTGTGAAACTGGTCGTCATCTGCTGGTTGTTGGGTTTTTCCTGTGCTTTCATTAACACTGTAATGATATTGACATTAACCTTTTGTGGACCAAATACAATTGACCATTTTTTCTGTGACCTTGTCCCCTTGCTGGAAATTGCTTGTTCTGATACCTTCATGGTCCATCTTGAAGTCTCCTTACTGGGAATACCTGCAGTCATCATGCCGACCATATTAATCATTGCATCTTATGTTAAAATTGCATCTGTCATCTTAAGGATTCCATCCAGTACTGGTAGACAGAAAGCCTTCTCCACCTGCAGCTCCCACCTCACTGTGGTCTCCATATTTTACTGCTCTCTGTTCACTGTCTATGTTGTCCCAACAAGAGGACAGATGTCGACCATCAGTAAGATCCTATCACTTCTTTATACTGTGCTTACCCCATTGATTAACCCCATTATATACAGTCTGAGAAATGCAGACATTAAGAAAGCTGTGCAGGAAACATTTCATAAAAATATCTAATGTGGCAATTGGCCTTAAATCAATGTGTTTAGGTTCCTCTTAAAACAAAAACATCCCCAGTTGCTCTTAATACAGAGTACTCATCATGAACAGTTCTTTATGATTTCATACAAGAAAGGCACAACAAATATACTATATGTTCTGTATTGTCAACAAGTTTCATCATTATCATATATAATACATTATTGCTGGGGTCTCCATCATGGATTGAAGCACTCATGATCTATGTTGATTATTAAAGAGGACCTATCAATAAGACATATAAGTTATACTGGATTTCTGACCTGAATAGCGCTGTCTCCCTGATTCACGTGCTGTTTTGCTTTTTTCTCTAGACACCTCTGATCCAGAGACATGCCCCAGTGTTGTGTTGGCTCTCTCTATGCTAATTTGCTGTAGTTAGCCAACAGGGCGTGAACTACCCTCAAGCTGCCTTGCGCTGATTGGTCAGCATCAGAGGCAGGGAAGCTAGCTCCACCCCATTGGCTAACTACAGCAAATTAGCATATAGGGAGCCAATGTAACAGTGGGCCATATCTCTGACACGAGGAGGTCTAGGAAAAAACCAACAGCGCTGGAGTGATGGAGACAGCACTAATCAGGTCAGTAAACCACTTTAACTTATATTGCCTAGTGACAGGTCCTCTTTAAGTTAGTGAAGAGGTTAAAAGTACAGTAGATGTTTACTGAGTTAGACCATATGCCTAATGACAGAGCCTATATGATGTCATGCAGATATGAGTCTCTACAGTTACCTACAAGAGAGTTTTAGCCACTCCATTTGCCATTGTATGGCATCAGCGTATGACATCATATTCCAGAAGCATTGTTCCTAGGGGAGAATACCTTTATAAAATAGAACCTAATAGCGCCTGACACAGTTTTATTTCCGTATTCTGTGTGAATTCAAAAATTTTCTTGAGAGAAAGTTGGAGACATGCAGAGGTACAGTGTAGCTCCATACATTTCTTGGCTGCAAAATTTCAGAACTACTCAGTCATCTACTCTAAAAAAGGACTAATATAAAGAGACACAGGTAAAACTGTTATATCATGACACGAAAAACAGAATCTACAATAACCGTACACATGTTAAATTACAAAATCCCGAAAGAAGATATAATACTAGCCTTACAATGGTGACTGAGAGGCATCTAATTAGCCAATAATGTAGTAATTGAGGCTGGCACTGTCTGTCATAGGTCACCAGGAAGCAGATGTATTAGAAGTGGTCATGCTCAGTGCAGCAAGTCGCTGTAATCTGAGTTGTATCATGACACTGACCAGGAAACTTGATTTTCTTTTTATTCAAAGTACAGAGCACAATATACAGTACTGTACAAAAGTTTTAAGCAGTTCTGGAAAAATGCTACAAAGTGTTAAAAGTTTTTTTTGTAACATTTAACAAAATACAAAGTGAATGAATAGAAGAGAAATCGAAATCAAATCAATATTTGGTGTGACCACCATTTGCCTTCAATACAGCATAATTTCTTCTAGTTAAACTTGCACAAAGTCATGGATTTTGTAGGATTATAGTCAGGTTTAACCCCTTCCCGCACCTTGACGTAACTGTATGTCAAGACGAGCAGTTAGTTAGCGGACCTTGACGTGCAGTTACGTCTGGAGTTTAACCGTTAACCGCATCGCGGTGCTACACCGCTGCTGCTGTTACCTGTGCAGGGTGTCTGCCCTGCTCTCCCTGTTTCTGATCAGTGACCCATCATCATTGATTTAGGCAAATAACCCCTCAGATGATTATACCATGTCAAATTTGTTTTCAGATGAATCTGTGATAAAAATACAGTGAAATCGATACTGCACTTATTTTATATTCATCGATAGATTTTCACGAAAAACCGGTCATTTAAAAAATCCACATCCAAACAGCTCTTGCATGCATGCCTAACACCTCTTCCTAAGCCCTTTTATGGGATACACTCAAAGAAGTGTTACAAACCCTCACAGGAGACTAGGGGGGACTGACTCACATTTGGGGGTCACTACCGCAACATGTCAAGAAATGCACTCTGGGTGCTATATGTGCCATATCTGCCAAATTTGTTGAGCAAACAATTGGGCAGTGCTAGAAGCATCCCAGCCTCTAAGGGCATGACCAGACATGGCGGAGTTCTGCATAAACTGTCCGCATCAATGCCGTTCAGAATCTGCGTTGCAGATTCTATTGCGGCTTTGCCTAAAATGGGCATTAAATTGATGCGGACTAGCCGTTGCGTATTGAGGTGAAAGTACTTCCCTTCTCTCTATCAGTGGAGGATAGAGAGAAGGGACAGCCCTTTCCCTAGTAAAAGTAAAATAAATTCATAGTTACCCGGCCGTTGTCTTGGTGATGCGGCCCTCTTTCAACATCCAGCCCGACCTCGATGGATGACGCAGCAGTCCTTGTGACCGCTGCAGCCTGTGATTGGCTGGAGCCATCACTTGCACTGAATCATCATCCCGGGAGGCTGGACTGGAGGAAGAAGCAGGGAGTTCTCGGTAAGTATGAACTTTTTTTACACGTCGATCTATATTGTGATCGGTGTTCACTGTCCAGGGTGCTGAAGCAGTTACTGCCGATCGCTTAACTTTTTCAGCACCCTGGATAGTGACTATCTCCTGACGTCGCCTAGCAACGCTCCCGTATTTACGGGTGCCCACACGTAGTCACCCGTAATTACGGGAGCCCCATAGACTATGTGTGACCAGAGGAAAGGGGAGAAGTGAATCCCCGAGCATTAATGACATATTAATGGAGCTCTAATATCATTCACTGGAATGGGAGGAGGGCTGCAGTAACGAGTCGTATGCTTCAGACTCCAAAGCATAGTGTTTTCCAAGAAAAGGAGGCTAATCACTACATGGGATATGTTTGTAGTAGTTTACTTTATAAATAATCCCAAATAAAGCTCGTAGATTTCAATAAAGGTTCAATATAATGTTTTTAGTAAATTCACCTCTTTTGCTGTTTTTCAAATTGCCTTTAAGTCAATTGGCCTTCATATTGAATGAGTTCTATTAGGTATTCCCTGCACACAATCTTCCGTCAGTAATCTTTAGGTTCCGTCACACAACTTTTATTGGGCAGGAATCTTGACATCGCCTGATACTTGTGAAGTGCAGAGATTTCTCAAGCTGCCGCATTGTCTTGCAGCGTCTGCATTGACACCTCTCAGTGTTTATCAATCGGCCCTCAGAATCTTTCTTTGTTTGGACCCCACTGAGGATCATTTTAAAACAGATCCAATTATCTCCCCCCACTGTGTCCTCATCCCAGTTGTGGCAGACAATAGACGAGCAATACACATAATAGTACAAAAGACACAACTCACATACAGACAGCAGAAATACAAACTAAAGTCATTATTTCAAATGATGGTGACTAGAAACTGCCAAGATGTCTCCCCCCGGAGGGGTATATAAGGGCTTGTCCTGGGGAGGATGGAGGATCTCCTGGATGTAGACTTTACTGAGAGCTGAAGCTGAGGCCGGCGCTCTGAGGAGTTTCCTGTGATTACCTGATTTAGGGGACTGTGTGCTGTCCCTGTGTGTAAGGCGATCTAGTCGGTCAGCATTGGATGCAATAAACGCTGTTGGAGTTGCCCTGTCATCACTGTCTCTGTTGATCGTGCATTAACCTAACAAACCCCATGACAGTTTGTAGGATTGGAAAGCTACAGAAAAGATGTAGATAAAATCTAATGATTTGGTGGAATAATCATTTGGAAGGTGAAGGATCTCTCATTTTTCAGACTGTGGAGATGAAGACTTGAGGATATCTGGTCTTGAGATGCCATGACTACAATTGAAGGACATGGGGAATTGTGACCAGACGGCTCTGAGACTGGTTTATCTTGGGAAAGACAAAACCAATCAACCAAAAAATGTAAAACAACCATCCAAGAGCAGATGGCCAAGGGCAGTGTTTTAAGCCAAGTACTCCCTATCCCAAATAAATCACATAGAGGCACCGCCGAGGATGTGACCGTACACCGCACTAAATATTAAAAGCATAGCCTTAGGACAGTGCAAACACCCCCTAGAGACATGGCATGCACCTCCTTGGGTACACGTACAGATGTAGCCATCTTTATCTTGACTCTGATAACTTGCTGCAGCGTGATATCATACAACAAAAGCCATTGAAAAAGTCAATATGAGATCTAGCCATTGTTTATTTAATGGGTTAAAAGTCAAGGTAAAGACGGCTCCATCTGCGTAGCACAGGTTGAGTAGACAGGGTCCAGGGTGTCTAGTGAAGCCAATACTGCTGATAAAAGATTAATTTACTGAGCAGTTTGGGGGAACAGAACTCTAAGAACTTATATAAAACATCAACTAATGCTAAAAAAATTTTTTAAATGGAACTAATCCTACAAAGAAATCCTATGTTTTGTGTATATGGTTTGGTGTTTGACCCTTGTACACACAGGTGCAGTTTTTTCATGCTATTAAATGTATTTTATTACCCAAAAAATTATTTGATTTTCAAAAAGGGAGAAGTAAGAGAGGAGATAAGTTACTGACGCAACTTATATAATGGCAGAACAGGTTTGAGGGACCAGGTTATAAAACACTTAGAAATGAACGTCACTCAAGACTATGAAGACGAGGTGGCCGAGTGGTTGAGGTGATAGACTATGAAGACGAGGGGCCGAGTGGTTGAGGTGATAGACTATGAAGACGAGGGGCCGAGTGGTTGAGGTGATAGACTATGAAGACGAGGGGCCGAGTGGTTGAGGTGATGGACTATAAGTCTGGTGTTCTCTGCGTCTGTGGGTTTGTAACCTGCTCTTGGCCGGACATTGTGACAACCTTACATAATGACAGAAACTGTGCACTTATATTACATGTATAATGGATTTTTTTATCGAAAAAATTTAGTAGGAATAAAAATAAAAAATGTAGAAAAAGGTGTCAGAAAATATGACAACAGGCCAGGCAAAATTTAGCACTTGGTTTGAAGGTAGACAAATATAAAATTTTCTTGAATAACTAAAATGTGACTGGATGGCATCATACATAGGTAATCCTGCATCACATCAAAAACATTGCATACCCGGCCGGAGTCAGAAGACATCTGTAGGTCATATATAACATAGACACCATCATCGGGGGATGATGGCACTGACTCATCTTCTCGGCCGGTGCCATGCATTTGTCGTATGGATACGGGAAAATGCGGGAAGCACTAGCTTTCCATGACATCCATACGGCAAATGTCGGGAAAGGGTTTAGGCCAAAACAGACTGAGTCCTTAAGGGGTTAACTAGCTTTGCCTCTCTGACTTTCAGCAGCAATAACTTTTTTTTATGTTTTCCTTTACGTGGCTGTATGAGGCCTTGTTATATGTGGGAGAAATTGTATTTTGTTTTTGTGCAGTTTGGAAGTAAAAAAAAAAAACACTGTATAAGTTGTATAATTCTTTTGTGAATATAGGAGAAAGTGATTCTCTACATCATATTTTTTGTTTATTTTTTATCCCGTTCACGTTTCAAGCTAAATAACCTGTTAAATTAACTCTTCAGGTTATTATGGTGGTGTAGATACCTAAGGGGAGTTTCCTTTGATCATCCTGTGGTCACAGACTGCAGCGATCATAGGGTTAAACAGCTGGGGTTGGAATGTTTTCCAATCCCAGTTGGGTTCAGGAGGCTGCTATAATTTCAGTAGCTGTAAATTACAGCTCCTGCTTAGAGGATGAGCTCACAGGAGCACTCATCAGCCTCTTCTACAGCGGCGCCAAAAGATGTAGCTGTAGACTAAGGACATGCACCGCCTGCCGTCAAAAGACGGTGGGCGGTCGTTAAGAGGTTAAACTGCAGATTATAAGAATCTGTTAGATTATCTCGGAACTATGGGGAAGAAGAGATCCAGTGGAGTAGAAGGAACCAGGTTCCAGTTCTTATTTCTAAAGGCTATTATTTTGGGACTTGATTGATTGATTGATTGATTGATTGATTGATTGATTGATTGATTGATTGATTGATTGATTGATTGATTGCTGGAAAATGCCTTCACTAATTTTGATAAATCTCCCTAAATGTCTCTGGAAAGACTTCATATAAGAGAACAAAAGCGCATAAAAATTGGAGCAGCAACCAATCACATCTCTGCTTTTTTATCTAATCTGAAATAAAAATAATACTAATAATATAATAATAATAATAATAATAATAATAACAACAATACTAATAATCATGATAATAATAATAATAATACTAATAATATAATAATAATCATGATAATAATAATAATAATAATAATAATAATATAACAATACTAAGAATCATAATAATAATAATAATAATAATAATAATAATAATAGTAATAATAATATAATAATAATAATAATAATAATAATATAATAATAATAATATAACAATACTAAGAATCATAATAATAATAATAATAATAATAATAATAATAATAGTAATAATAATATAATAATAATATAATAATAATAATAGTAATAATAATAATAATAATAATAATAATAAAATAATAATAATAATAACAATACTAAGAATCATGATAATAATACTAAAAATAGTAATAATAATAGAGAATCTACTGCACATTAAAATGAAATGGATAAAGTTACTCCTAGTGTACTCACAGTATGGCTTGTAAATAGGGTGGGCATTATTTGGTGTTCTCTAGGGTCTCATTAAGCCCATCGGGGGAGAGACTGTGGTATTTGAAAATCCAGAAAGATTCTCTGTTTTTTAGTAATGAGAATCTATTGCTGCCATCCATTGTAATTTGTTCCAATGGGGTTATTTTGACATTGAATTGACCCCCATGGTGTTGACGTAGATGTCTGGACACACTATGTTTTAAAAAAAGATTATGAGTGTTCGACTTATGTTTACTGATCCAAGTCCTCAACATTTGTTTATGCGCCCTATATACTGTAACCGGCAACTAAACTCCAGTAAGTGCACCACATAACTGGAGGAACGATTCAACAATTTTTTTATCGGGAACATTTCCCCATATATATTGCATTGTGATTAGTGGCGTAACTTCCGCCGAAGCAGCCGTATGGCGTTATCTACAGGGGGGGCTGTATGGCGTTCTCTACAGAGGGGGCTGTATGGAGCTATCTACAGAGGGGGCTGTATGGCGTTATCTACAGGGGGGGCTGTATGGTGTTATCTACAGGGGATGCATGGCGTTATCTACAGAGGGGGGGCTGTATGCCGTTATCTACAGGGGGGCTGTATGCCGTTATCTACAGGGGGGCTGTATGCCGTTATCTACAGGGGGCTGTATGGCGTTATCTACAGGGGGCTGTATGGCATTATCTACAGGGGGATGTATGGCGTTATCTACAGGGGGGACTCTGTATGGCATTATCTACAGAGGGTGGCTGTATGGCGTTATCTACAGGGGGATGTATGGCATTATCTACTGGGAGGGCTGTATTGCGTTATCTACAGGGGGCTGTATGGCATTATCTACAGGGGGCTGTATGGCGTTATCTACAGGGGGGACTCTGTATGGCATTATCTACAGAGGGTGGCTGTATGGCGTTATCTACAGGGGGATGTATGGCATTATCTACTGGGAGGGCTGTATTGCGTTATCTACAGGGGGCTGTATGGCGTTCTCTACAGGGGGGGCTGTAGGGCGTTATCTACAGGGGGGCTGTATGGCGTTCTCTACAGGGGGGGCTGTAGGGCGTTATCTACAGGGGGGCTGTAAAAAAGGCACTATCTACAAGGGGGGGGTTGTGTTACACCCAGGGGAGGGGGGGCCCCAGTCAAAAGTTTGCTATGGGACCCAGTCTTTCCTAGTTACGCCCCTGATTGTGATGTCAGTTGTCTGTGTTGGATATTGGCACAGCACTGGCATCGAGCAACATTGCACCTATAGGACCTACTATCTTAGGGAGAAAACTGATCTCAGTCTCATCCTTTGGGATATTTTCTCTACTCGGGGCAATGAAAATGTTGATATTCCGGGAGAGAGGAAAAGGCACATGTACAAAATTGTGCACGGCCAAAGTAATAAGAAAGGGATACAAAAAAACGGGAATGAAAAGACCAAACTTTATTATACACTACATGCAAAATATGAAACCATTTAAAAAACAGAAAGAATCAGCACAAACAGGAAGCAAAGCACAGACCGAAATTTCAAATAGGATCCCGAATGGGAGAATATGAATAGAATACAATAGCCGTATAAATGTATTATGTGCAACTAGTGAACCTGGAGGGGAACTACATGCTGAACCACACAAGAATATAAAGTGCAAGATAATATCTATGCCCCAATGAGAGGAGACTATAGCCACATAAATAGGAAAAATGACATATATATATTAGCTTGGTGAACTGATCTGCAATAGGTGGGCACAGCACTGACCACTCGCCGTCACAAGCAGCGCGGTCCTCGGCACAAAGAGCGGATGCTACTGGATCTAAAGAGAAATGATCATGATAGAGAACATTCATACATGACCCAAATAGGCTGTGGGATAAGGACAGACGGCCCACATGGGGACACTTTAATCTTGGGCAATTTTGGAATGGGTTTGGCTAATGAAATTCAATAAATGTTAAATATTTTGATGTGTTTCCCATTGCTTATATAGCCCCATTATACTCCCAGGGGCATCACTGTAGGGGCATAGGTTGCAGTTGAGACAATGGCCTTGAACGCCCCAAAAGTCACTCTGACCCATATGAGGTTTCAACGAGCTATAAATGATACATGAAAGTTCAGCCCCAGATTTTCAAGTTACAATTCTGCATAATCCTGACAGCAACTCACTTCATAGAAAACACCATTTTACTGTTCAGTGTCACACACTGGAGCCATCCACGCAATCACGTCGGAGAACATAACCACCACATATAGATGCTGTCCCCGGTCGGAATTTACCTGTAGACCACAATGGTGCAAGGGGTCTCCTACTTTTTTTTGTTTTTAGTAATTATTTTAAGCTAGATTTAGGTTTGGTAAAGCAGGAGTCAACTTCACATCTATCTATGGAGCTACATATACAATGTAATTACTTCTATTATCAAAATTTCTACTTTTCTCACCAGGATGGATCTGATAATGGAGCACAATAGCAGTGAATCCCCATGATTTTTTTACGGTGTCCACTGTGCGGGTTAAATAATGTTATATTGTAATAGTTTGGACTTTTACGGATGTGGTGATACCATTTATGTATTTTTTTTTCCCCCATAGCTTTAAGTGGAAGATGAGAAAATGCTTTTTTATGAACTTTTAACTTTTCTATATATTATTATTTTTTTGTTATTTAACTGTGTTTAACTTTTTTTATTAGTACCCCTTGGGGACTTAATTCAGCGATTGCTTGTCCGACATACTGCAATACTAATGTAATGCAGTACATTGTGATTGTGAAAGGATCCCATGAAGCCCCTCATAGGAGTTCAAAAATGGCAGTCCTGGGGGCCTTCATTAGACCCTCAGGCTTACATGACATCCATCGGCACCCCGATATCGCATCGTGGGTGGGGCGATGGAATGTCAGATGGGGCCGTCCCCCTCTTTCTAACAACGTATATGTCACAGTAACTATTGACCTTGGCATCTAATGAGCTAAATAAGTGTGATCCCGCTCATTACACTGAAGTGTCAGCTGTAATATATAGCCGACGCACTCATTCTATGGTGTCCGCTCCATACTATATATACAGCGGATGACGGGAAGAGGTTAGGCCTTTCCAGAGGCAGAGCTTAATAGTATAGTACAGTTAAAGTCAATAATTTAAATTCATAAGTATTTTGTAGCGTATTGCAGAAGCAATCTATAGATTGCAGGGTAAAGGCTACAGGGGGGACGACAAAAAAAAATTTCTAATTTTTGAAAATATAACAAAATAAAAAGAACTACAAATTTTTTCCTTTTTTAATTTTTCCCATTAAATAAATTAAATAATGAAAAAAGGATACATAATTGGTATTGCCTCGTCCATATGAGCAAACCTCAAAATAGTCACAGTCCCAAAACCCTATAGTCCACATCTTCATCTCTCCTCATCTCTTTTTATGCTACCTGCCAATGGGTAACACATTTTATATTATTTCTGTATGAACTTCAGCTTTCTTCATTGAATACAAGATAAAGAATATTTATACCACAAACACCACCTAGACACCATGTATGTACATATATCATAATTATAGATGACTAGAACACACAGAATGTTTCTGGATTGTTTCTTGTACGGCTTTCATAATATCCCTATTCCTCAGACTGTATATAATGGGGTTTATGAAAGGAGTAAACACAGTGTAGAGCAGGGATAGGCTCTTACTGATGGTCGATGTTTGTCCTTTTGTTGGGAAAATATAGAGACTGAGCAGAGAGGAGTAAAATATACAGACGACAATTAGGTGGGTTCCGCAGGTGGAGAAGGCTTTACGTCTACTGATATTGGAAGGGAGTCTTAAGATGGTAACAATAATATTAATATAAGAGACTGTTATTATTGTAACAGGGATGAATAGTACAGGAAAGCTCAGTATATAGACCTCGAGCTCAACAATATAGGAGCCAGAACAGGCAATTTCTATTATAGGAACACGATCACAGAAAAAATGATCTATAATATTTGCTCCACAAAACTTTAGCTTTGATACTGTTAGGGTGTCTATAAACATTATGAAGAAAATGACCGACCAACAGATGATGGACAATTTCACACAGTATTCGCCTGTCATGATAGAGGCGTAACGGAGGGGGTTACAGATGGTCACATATCTGTCATAGGACATCACTGTGAGGAGAAAACATTCAAATACTTCAGAAATATAAAGCTGGGTCATACAACCAATAAATTTAATGGTCCCCCCGTTATATAGCAGAAGGTGGAGCATTTTGGGGACAATATTTGTGGTCAACAAGATGTCATTGATGGACAGTTGTGAGATGAAGAAGTACATTGGAGTGTGAAGGATCTTGTTGATGGACTCCAGGGTGATGATCAGGAGATTCCCACATAGTGTCCCACAGTTAGCCCCAAGAAGTAGCAAGAACAGAAACATTCTTAAACTTTGGTCTCCTTGAAATCCCAAGAGTAGAGATGAGCGAACCAGGACAACCGAACCTGGTTTCGGTCCGAACATCCGGAAAAGTTTGGTTCGCAGTTAATCTGAACTTCACCGGGTTCGGCCAAACCCGTTTTGAACGAACCCGGTCAAAAATATTATACAAATCGGCAGCCACTTATCTCTATCAATCACTGATAGAGAATAGAGGCTGCTGATTAAAAATAAAATAAAAATAATTTCATACGTACCCGGTCGTTGTCTTGGTGACGAGTCCCTCTTCTTCCTCCAGTCCGACCTTCTTTTCTGACGCGGCAGCCTGTGATTCGCTGCAGAGGCCTCCGCAGCCTGTGATTGGCTGCAGAGGCCTCTGCAGCCAGTGATTGGCTGCAGCGGTCACATGGGCTGTATCGTCATCCAGGAAGGTCGGGCCGGATGTCGAGAGGGACGCGTCACCAAGGCAACGGCCAGGAGACCGGACTGGAGGAAGCAGAAAGTTCTCGGTAAGTATGAACGTCTTTTTTTTTTACAGGTTACTCTATATTGTGATCGGTAGTCACTGTCCAGGGTGCTGAAACAGTTACTGCCGATCAGTTCACTTTTTCAGCACCCTGGACAGTGACTATTTACTGATGTCGCCTAGCAACGCTGCCGTAATGACGGGTGCACACATGTAGCCACCCGTCATTACGGGTAATATATTTTATAATGGGAGCACGGCTCGGAAAAACGACCGGCTGCCCGTGGCCGGCCATGGCCGGCCGTGCTCATCTCCTTAAATACTCTGTGCTGCCTTAAACTTTGTGGACAGGTCAGGATCCTGTTTATTTTAAATGCTGCTGGGGCACCCGATCAATCCACTATATAAGGCTGCGCTACAGTGCAGCATTTAAAAGAAACAGGATCCTGACCTGTCCATAGAGTTTAAGGCAGCACAGAGTATTTCAGGAGATGAGCGTGCAGATTCAGTGCTGCTGTGAACTCTGCTCTTACCATTACGTAGCTAAGTTGTACTTCTCCTCCACTCCTGTCCTCAATAACACCTTTACATGATTGACAAGTCATCACGTAATGGCAAGAGCAGAGTTCACAGCAGCACAGAGTATTTCAGGAGATGAGCGTGCAGATCTTGTACGGGGTGGTGACTTGCCAATCATGTGAAGGTGTTATTGAGGACAGGAGTGGAGGAGAGGTAACAGACTGAGCTACATAATGGTAAGAGCAGAGTTCACAGCAGCACAGAGTATTTCAGGAGATGGGCATGCAGATTCAGTGCTGCTGTGAACTCTGCTCTTACCATTACGTAGCTCTCAGTCTGTTACCTCTCCTCCACTCCTGTCCTCAATAACACCTTCAGATGATTGGCAAGTCACCACGCAATGGTAAGAGCAGAGTTCACAGCAGCACAGATTATTTCAGGAGATGAGCGTGCGGATCTTGTGCGGGGTGGTGACTTGCCAATCATGTGAAGGTGTTATTGAGGACAGGAGTGGAGGAGAGGTAACAGACTGAGCTACGTAATGGTAAGAGCAGAGTTCACAGCAGCACATAGTATTTCAGGAGATGAGCGTGCAGATTCAGTGCTGCTGTGAACTCTGCTCTTACCATTACGTAGCTCAGTCTGTTACCTCTCCTCCACTCCTGTCCTCAATAACACCTTACATGATTGGCAAGTCACCACCCCGCACAAGTTCCGCACGCTCATCTCCTCATATACTCTGTGCTGCTGTGAACTGTGTGTGTGTGTGTGTGTAGATGTTTGTGTGTGTGTGTTTTTGTATATGTGTGTTTTTGTATGTGTGTATATGGGTGTGTGTTTGTGTGTTTATGTGAGTGTTTTTGTGTATATATGGGTGTGTTTGTGTATATGTGTTTGTGTATATGTTTGTGTGTGTGTGTGTTTGTGTGTATATGTGTGTGTGTTTGTGTATATATGGGTCTGTTTGTGTACATGTGTTTGTGTATATGTGTGTGTTTGTGTATATGTGTGTGTTTGTGTATATGTCTTTGTTTGTGTATATGTGTGTGTTTGGGTTTGTGTGTTTTTGTTTGTATATGTGTTTGTGTATATGTGTTAGTTTGTGCATATGTGTGTGTGTGTGTTTGTGTGTGTGTGTGTTTGTCTCTTTGTGTGTGTGTGTTTGTGTATATCTTGTTGTGTTTGTGTATAACTGTGTATATGTGTTTGTGTATATGTGTGTGTGTGTTTGTGTTTGTGTATATGTGTGTGTTTGTATATGTGTGTTTTTGTTTGTATATGTGTGAGTTCGTGTATATGTGTGTGTGTGTGTGTGTGTGTTTGTCTGTTTATGTGTGTGTGTGTGTGTGTATATCTTGTTGTGTTTGTGTTTATATATGTGTGTGTTTGTGTATTGTTGTTTGTTTGTGTGTGCGTGTATATATGTGTGTAGGTGAGTAGAAGTATTGTTATTGTTCACATTGATAACTGTTTTTTTATGTTGTTGCAGATTTTGATGTACCGATTGGACTACATCTTCGATTCGTTGGACTACTGGGTAGATCTACGTTTTTTCAAATTTTAATAAAATGGTTAACGAGGGTTTTGTTGGGGATTTCTTATTTCAATAAAAAATAATTGTCTTTGTGTTTTTTTTTAAACTTTATTAGTGCCTAGATAATGGCAGTTGGCTGATTGACAGCGTCCATTATTAAGGCGGTACTTAGTGTTAGCCGGTGCAGAGGCTAGCACTAACCACCCATTATTACCCCGGTACCCACCACCACCAGGGGTGGCGGGAAGAGCTTGGTACGATCCAGTACCCGACCATCTGTTGTGATGGTCGGGTACTGGGGCGGCCGTAGGCTGGTATTATGAGGCTGGGAAGGGCCAAAATCAGTGGACCTTCCCACCCTTGTAATGCTAGGCTGCTGCTGCTGTGTTGTATCTGACTGGTTATAAAAATGGGGGGGACCCCCACGTCGTTTTTTTTTTTTAATTTAACAAATTTTACAATAGACGGGCCCCCCACATTTTTAATAACCAGCCATATACAAGGCCGCAGCAGTCTGGCATTACATGGGTGGGAAGGGCCACTGGTTTTGTCCATTCCCAGGCTAATAACACTGTGTTGTATGTGGCTGGTTATGATAAATTGGGTGGAACCCCATGTCTTTTTAAAAAAAAATAAAAAATGAATAAATAAATAATTTAAAAAAATGACGTGGGGTCCCCCCCACTTTTATAACCAGCCAGCGATGACGTTTCATCCATGTCGCCGCTGCAGCCTGTGATTGGCTGCAGAGGCGGTCACGTGGGATGAAGCGTCATCCTGACGTGCGTGACCGCCACTACAGCCTGTGATTGGCTGCAGCGGCGAAAGGGATGAAACGTCATCGCTGGAGGCCGGACAGGAGGAAAGTAAGTACGAACGTATAATTTTTATTTTTTTATTACATTTAAATAGTATATTCCGCGCGCCGAGCATGTACTGTCAAGGTTGCTGAAAGAGTTAGTGCAGCCCATTAACTCTATCAGCACCCCGGACAGTACCATGCTCGGCGCACGTAAGTGACAGGTTCGGTCAGAACTAGTTCGGTCCGAACCGAACTTTTTTGTGAAATTCGGCGAACTAGCCGAACCGAACTTTTGATAAGTTCGCTCATCTCTAGTTGTAGGCTTAGATTCAGTTTAATGTGTGATACTGACTGTTATACCATGTATAGAAGCCTGCCGCGAAGTTGACTTAGATACAGGGTGCCAGCAGACAGTATCATACATGGCCATACAGACATATATACAAACAAACATACATACATACATACATATATACAAACATACATACATACATACATATATACAAGCATGCACATATATACATGCATGCAAACATACACACATACATACATGCAAACTATCATACATACATACATGCATACACACACACATGAAAACATACATACATACATACAAACAAACATGCAAAGATACATACATACATATATACAAGCATGCACAAATATACATGCAAACATAAATACATGCAAACATAATTACATACATGCACATATATATAAACATACATGCAAACATACATGCAAAAATAAAAACATGCAACCATACATACATGCACATATATACATACATACATGCCAACATACATGCATGCAAACATACATACATGCAAACATACATACAAACATATATACATGCAAACATACAAACAAACATGCAAACATACATACATGCAAACATACATACATACATGCAAAAATATACATGTAAATATATACATGCAAACATGCACATATATACATACATGCCAACATACATGCAAACATACATGCACATATATACATACATACATACATACATACATACATACATGACAACATACATACATACATACATGCCAACATACATACATGCAAACATGCATACAAACATACATACATGCAAACATACATACATGCAAACATACATACATGCAATTATACATACATGCACATATATACATACATACATACATACATACATGCCAACATACATACATGCCAACATACATACATGCCAAAAAAATAATAATACGTTCATACTTACTTTCCTCCTGTCCGGCCTCCAGCGATGACGTTTCATCCATGTCGCCGCTGCAGCCTGTGATTGGCTGCAGAGGCGGTCACATGGGATGAAGCGTCATCCCTGGAGGCCGGCCTTCTGACGTCATCCTGACGTGCGTGACCGCCACTACAGCCTGTGATTGGCTGCAGCGGCGAAAGGGATGAAACATCATCGCTGGAGGCCGGACAGGAGGAAAGTAAGTACGAACATATTATTTTTATTTTTTTATTAAATTAAAATTGTATTTTCCGTGCGCCGAGCATGTACTGTCAAGGTTGCTGAAAGAGTTAGTGCAGCCCATTAACTCTATCAGCACCCTGGACAGTAGCATGCTCGGCGCACGGAAGTGACAGGTTCGGTCCAAACTAGTTTGGTCCGAATCGAACTTTTTCGTGAAATTCAGCGAACTAGCCGAACCGAACTTTTGATAATTTCGCTCATCTCTACCCAAGAGGATAAATTCTGCAGTCAAATTATTTTCCTTCATTATAAACAAGAAAGTATTAAATTAAGTTGATATCAAATACTTTAATGTTTCCATTAATAGAACAGTAAAAACAGGAACTGAAATGTCCAAACTTCATGATGGGCGCAAAGAATCTCTCCAGGAGGTATAATAAAGTAAATGTAACTAACTTCATCCTTTTCTCTCCCCATTCTTCTCATTGTCATAAGAAAATGTTAATATTATATATTTATTATACTCTATCTGTGGCATTTCAGGTCATTGAAGGGTTATTCCCATCTAAGAGATTTATGGCATAGCCAAAAGATATGCCATAAATGTCTGATAGATACGGTTCCCAGCTCGAGCTCAGCTGTTTACGCAACTCCGATAGAAGTGAAAAGAGAACGCTGCATGGCCACCTCTTTATTTTCCACCTTGATGTGGTGGCCAGTGGCTGCCTCACCAAATACAACGGGGGCGCGTGACCCCCATTCTTAACATAGGTGTGCGGCCCATTTCCCGTGAATTTGTAATACATGTCTTAGATGGGAACAACCCTTTAAGATGAGAGGTTTAAAAAAGTAAAAGTAACTAACCTTTTCTTTTTCTTTTTGCTTTCTTCTCCTTGAAATTGGAAAATACCAATATCATGTTCATTATAGTCTATTAGTGGCATGTGAGGGTGTTATCCGAGCTCTCTGTTCCTCCTCATTGCATGGCCGCAGTGAGAAAGAGATTGAATTGACCTATGACGGCGCATGCGTAATCACCGCTCCATTTAAACTCTTGCTTACTGTGGTCAGGCAGTGAGAAGGCTCATGACCCCCGTTCTAGTGATTGATGGGGGTCCCAACAGTAGGGCCCCCAGCAGTCATACATTTACCACATATCCTGTGAATAGCTGATTAATGTCCTTCATGAGTTATTTCCACAGGATATGGCATAAACGTCTACTATATGCATGTCCCAGCTCGTGGACCCACACAATTGTCGAAGACGGGGTCCACCATCCCCATCCTGCCTAGTGAGACGGCTTCTGGCCATCTCATACAGGCAGAGAATGAATGGAGAGATGGCCATGAATTTGCATGGCTCTCTCTATTCTGTTCTATGGGTGATATGGAAACAACCAATAAGAGCTGGTCTCATCTTTTTAAGTTAGCTGTTACTTTTTAGATTTGGTTTCTGCTCGGTTGCTGCGGGGAGGCTAGTGATATATATATATATTTCAGATGCTGGGTGTCGGGCATCCCTCGGATCAAACATGACTCTGGATCAAACATAATGTCATGTGTTTAGTTTATATTATTAAGGAATAGATTACATTATACACTTTTTATTTGTTCTGATTATTCTTGATTCATTTAGTTTGACTATTTTTCCTTTTAATTACCCAGGAGATCCTCTCCAGACTGTGCAGAGGACGCTTTCCTCCAGGGCCTCATTTTCTAGCTCATAAAAGGCAGAACCTCGACATATCACTGCACTTTTGACTTTTTTGAATCCATCTCGATATCTATGAGATGTTACATTTTTTGAGGCATTGTGGTTATAAGTATTTGTTACCTTCCTTTATCCAAATATATACTAACTTAATCCATTTTCATTACGAGATGAGAAATACATTTCCGATTTCTCCTAAACCTCAGCTTGGCCGGTCCTCAGTTTTACCTTAGTTGGCTTCAGTGAGAAATATTATGTTCTAGATTGTTCTAGGCACCTTGGTGTCCCCACTATCTGTCATTTTCCGGCCAGTCTGTAAGAATTGGGGCCTTATGTCCAGTGTCAGGAACAATAAATTGATGCATTTGTGAATATGTTTTGATCTGGAGGAGCTTGTGCTGGGTACGTGTTTATAAATCACTTATCATATTTATCATTCAGCTTTGGTTTTCCTATTTGTCTGCAAAACTTTTCGCTGTCGATTAGTTGTGGGAGGTCAGAAAACCTGACACTCAGTTGAACACTACTTCAATTTCATTCATGCCATTTTATTCAATAAGTATTACAGCTCTTGGACATAGAAAAATTATGTGAAGGTGGCTTGTATGAAGGTACACATGTAAAGGAGGCTTGTATGGTGGCACACATGTGAAGGTGGCTTGTATGGTGGCACACATGTGAAGGAGGCTTGCATGGTGGCACACATGTGAAGGAGGCTTGTATGAAGGTACACATGTGAAGGAGGCTTGTATGAAGGTACACATGTGAAGGAGGCTTGTATGGTGGCACACATGTGAAGGAGGCTTGTATGGAGGCACACATGTGAAGGAGGCTTGTATGGCGGCACACATGTCAAGGAGGCTTGTATGGAGGCACACGTGAAGGATGCTTGTATGGTGGCACACATGTGAAGGTGGCTTGTATGGAGGCACACATGTGAAGGAGGCTTGTATGAAGGTACACATGTGCAGGTGGCTTGTATGGAGGCAAACATGTAAAGGAGGCTTGTATGGTGGCACACATGTGAAGGAGGCTTGTATGGTGGCACACATGTGAATGTGACTTGTATGTTGGCACACATGTGAAGGAGGCTTGTATGGTGGCACACATGTGAAGGAGGCTTGTATGGGGGCACACATGTGAAGGAGGCTTGTATGGAGGCACACATGTGAAGGAGGCTTGTATGGTGGCACACATGAAGGAGGTTTGTATGGCAGCACACATATGAAGGAGGCTTGTATGGTGGCACACATATGAAGGACACTTGTATGTCGGCACACATGTGAAGGAAGCTTGTATGGAGGCACACATGTGAAGGAGGCTTGTATGGAGGCACCCATGTGAAGGAGGCTTGTATGGCAGCACACATGTGAAGGAGGCTTGTATGGTGGCACACATATGAAGGAGGCTTGTATGGTGGCACACATATGAAGGAGGCTTGTATGGTGGCACACATATGAAGGATGCTTGTATGGCGGCACACATATGAAGGAGGCTTGTATGGTGGCACACATGTGAAGGAGGCTTGTATGGAGGCACACATGTGAAGGAGGCTTGTATGGTGGCACACATATGAAGGAGGCGGGTATTGTGGCACACATATGAAGGATGCTTGTATGGAGGCACACATGTGAAGGAGGCTTGTATGGAGACACACATGTGAAGGAGGCTTGTATGGAGACACACAAGTGAAGGAGGCTTGTATGGCGGCACACATGTGAAGGAGGCTTGTATGGAGGCACACAAGTGAAGGAGGCTTGTATGGCGGCACACAAGTGAAGGAGGCTTGTATGGAGGCACACATGTGAAGGAGGCATATATGGCGACACACATGTGAAGGAGGCTTATATGGAGACACACATGTGAAGGAGGCTTGTATGGAGGCACACAAGTGAAGGAGGCATATATGGCGACACACATGTGAAGGAGGCTTATATGGAGGCACACAAGTGAAGGAGGCTTGTATGGAGACACACATGTGAAGGAGGCTTGTATGGAGGCACACAAGTGAAGGAGGCATATATGGCGACACACATGTGAAGGAGGCTTATATGGAGGCACACAAGTGAAGGAGGCTTGTATGGCGGCACACATGTGAAGGAGGCTTGTATGGAGGCACACATGTGAAGGAGGCTTGTATGGAGGCACACAAGTGAAGGAGGCTTGTATGACGGCACACATGTGAAGGAGGCTTATATGGAGGCACACAAGTGAAGGAGGCTTGTATGGGGGCACACATGTGAAGGAGGCTTGTATGGAGGCACACATGTGAAGGAGGCTTGTATGGAGGCACACAAGTGAAGGAGGCTTGTATGACGGCACACATGTGAAGGAGGCTTGAAAGGAGGCACACAAGTGAAGGAGGCTTATATGGATGCAGACATCTGAAGGAGGCTTGTATGGCGACACACCGAGTGGCACCAAACTACAGGTCCTTCTACATGGCTTCATATTTCACAGGTATTCTCTTCCAGGTGAGAATTTCTCCCTAGTATAGCATTTCGATTGAACATAGCAATAGTTATTTTTGTCAGACTTCATATGACTTTGTATGTAATTGGAGGCATATATACGGTATGTACAGTATGGTCACATGGACTTCTACGAGTGCGATAATATGTCCCCCAACAACTCTGGGCTTATATAGATGAATGATGACCTTGATTTTGTGAACTTTCATTACACTCAGGTATCAAGAGGTCAGAAGTCACTTGACCTTGTAATCTTTGCTTCTGTTAAGCTCTAGGCAGCTCAAGTGAAGAGACGACCTCCTGGATGAGTCTGGGGGCCTTTACATGAAGTTGCATGGAAGAACATGTAGTGTGATCCAGATATCTCTAAAACATGACACATCTCAGTGATTGTTTTAATCTAGTCAGCTCATAGTTAATTCAGGACTGTGCTCCTATTTCAGTCAGGACTGTTCTTACATTCTATTCAGAACCGTGCTCATATTCCATTCAGTACTGTTCCCATATTCTGTGCAGGACTGTTCTCATATTCTACATATTTAGGACAGTGCTCTGTTCTATTCATTACTTTGCTAATTTTCCATTCAAAACTGTGCTTGTATTCTTTTCAGAACTGTGCTCATATTCTATTTAGGACTATTTTCATATTCTATTCAGCACTGTTCCCATAGTCTATTCAGGACTGTTCTCATATTCTATTTAGGACTGTTCTCATATTCTACTCAGGACTTGTCTCATGTTCTATTCGGGACTGTTTTCATATTCTATTCAGCACTGTTCCCATAGTCTATTCAGGACTGTTCTCATATTCTATTCAGGACTGTTCTCATATTCTATTTAGGACTGTTCTCATATTCTACTCAGGACTTGTCTCATGTTCTATTCGGGACTGTTTTCATATTCTATTTAGTACTGATCTTATATTCTATTCAGGACTGTTCTCATATTCTATTTAGGACTGTTCTCATATTCTACTCAGGACTTGTCTCATGTTCTATTCGGGACTGTTTTCATATTCTATTCAGTGCTGATCTTATATTCTATTCAGGACTGTTCTCATATTCTATTCAGGACTGTTCTCATATTCTATTCAGAACTGTTCTCATATTCTATTCAGGACTGTTCTCATATTCTATTTAGGACTGTTCTCATATTCTACTCAGGACTTGTCTCATGTTCTATTCGGGACTGTTTTCATATTCTATTCAGTGCTGATCTTATATTCTATTCAGGGCTGTTCTCATATTCTATTTAGGACTGTTCTCATATTCTATTCAGGACTGTTCTCGTATTATATTTAGGAGTGTTCTCTTATTCTATTCAGGACTGTTCTCATATTCTATTTAGGACTGTTCTCATATTCTATTCAGGACTGTTCTCATATTCTATTTAGGACTGTTCTCATATTCTATTCAGGACTGTTCTCATATTCTATTTAGGACTGTTCTCATATTCTATTCAGGACTGTTCTCATATTCTATTTAGGACTGTTCTCATATTCTATTCAGGACTGTTCTCATATTCTATTTAGGACTGTTCTCATATTCTATTCAGGACTGTTCTCATATTCTATTTAGGACTGTTCTCATATTCTATTCAGGACTGTTCTCATATTCTATTTAGGACTGTTCTCATATTCTATTCAGGACTGTTCTCGTATTATATTTAGGAGTGTTCTCGTATTCTATTCAGGACTGTTCTCATATTCTATTTAGGTTGTAATAACGGGTTTCATACTATAGTATATTATTATCATTGCTCTACATTATGCGGCAGGTAGGTAACTCGATATTGTTTCATTCTAAAGCATTTCTTTTGTAATCACATTTTCTTACCAAAATCTCAATTTTATAGGGAATGGAGAAGAACAATGTTACCACAATCCTTCTCCTTGTATTTCCGGGTCTCCATAATGTCAGAATTGTGTTTTTTCTTTTTCTCCTCACGATTTACCTCAGCACTATCTGTGGGAACCTCTTGGTCATCACCTTGGTTTCCTATAGCAAGAACCTCCACTGTCCCATGTACTTCTTCCTGACACAACTCACCACACTGGACATCATGGTGACCTCAGACATTGTCCCGAACATGCTTCATAGGGTCCTGAGTAATGGTCCTCGTTGTCTCTTTCTCATTGCCTCATACAATTTTTTTTCTTTGCTTCTTCTGAGTCTTCAGAATGTCTTCTGCTGACCGTCATGTCTTATGACAGATATCTGGCCATATGTCACCCTCTGCATTATCATTCTATAATGAGTCGAATGCTTTGCTTGATATTCGCCGTTATAGCGTGGCTCTTTAGTTTTGTTATTACATCAATTCAAACCAAAAACCTCTTCCATCTCAAATTCCCGGGGTCCAATGTCATCGATCACTTCTTTTGTGAACTTGATCCTATAATACAACTATCCACCTCAGACACTTCGTACATCGAGACTTTGAAAATATATCTTTGTGTTCCTGTAATTCTGTGCCCGTTCCTCATCGTTGTGGTCTCTTATGGTTATATCGTCCATGCAATCCTCAGGATGCAGACCATTACAAGACATAAAGCCTTCACCACCTGCAGCTCCCATTTAACAGTGGTGTCTATATTTTTTGGAACATTGATCTGTATTTATTTGGTACCAATCAATGGGAAATCGATCATTGTACGTAAACTTTTCTCTTTATCTTACACCGTGGTCACTCCTTTAATTAACCCCATTATATATTGTCTGAGAAATAAGGACATTAAGAAAGCAATTATGACTTTTGGGAGGTGAAACATGAAGAATCATCATTTACTAGTAAATCAAGATGACTTTGTGGTGCCCCTTCCACCAGCAAACCTGCGAGATCAATCCTTGACGCATCGAAAAAGATTTTTATTATTTCATGTTACACATTACATACACATGAATCTATATTACATTATACATTAGGAGATGAGAAGGAAAGGGAGGAATGCTCCATATGATTCTGAACAATGGCTCCTCTGCGTCTCTTCCAGGATGTATCGCACAATTTTTTTATTTTTTCGTTCATATTCTGAATGTGTGGAATGTCTTCTGCTGACAGTGATGTCCTATGACCGAGATCTGGCCATATAAAAACCACTGAAAAAGTTCTATGTTTTTCCTGATATGTATATTTTACTATATCCTGGCTAATACATTTTTTTTGTGACTTCGACCCTATATTAGAACTGTCTTGTTCAGACCCTTTTAGGGCACATTCAGATGTGACGGATTTGCTGCAGAATTCCACTGTGGACAAGCCACAGTGGAAATACGCAGCAGACTTTCTTTCCTCTGATTTCTATAGCTTTATAGGTAACTTAGTGCAGACATTGCGGAAAATAACGCTGCAGAAACTCGCTTGCGGTGCAGAATATACATTCCGCGGCATGCACTGTATGTTGCGGAGAAGCAGTGGATTTTTACTGCGGATCTCAGCCTTTGCAATGCAGAAGCTGAAATAAATCCACCACGTCTGGACAAACTGTGCAATATGCACATTTCACTGCTGATTTGTTGCATAATTGCTGAAAATTTACAGAAAAATCTGCAGAGGAAAATTTCTGTTACGACTGATCATCGGCTGGTGTCTACGTTTTTGGCTTAGCATTTGCTTGTATTCACATTACTAATGATCGTCATCTTTTATGCATGTATTATCCACACAACCTTAGAAATACAGTTCATCAATCAAAGGGAAAAAGCCTTCTCCACCTGCGGGTCTCACTTGGCCGTAGTGTCGATGTTCACTGGGACCAGTGTCAGACTGGCCAACCAGAGTTCAAGAGGAGCCCCCAGGGGGCCCAGACTCTTACCCAATGAAGGGTCCCAAAAGGCCTTGCAGAAGACGACGTCCATTCGTTCACCTTGCAGAGCCGAACAAAACGACACCAGAGTCGGTCGTCTTTTCTAAAAGGGGACCCCTCTTTTGCCCAATAAACATGGTGGAATTCCCTTATTTTTTATTTTTATAAAAAAAAATATTATCTGGGGGCGTGGCTGGAGCTTAATCACTGAGCTCCTGCACACAGTGACTGTTAAAGCGACTTACAGCCTTTCAATCTCTACTCATCGGGTCAGATTTAATCTGCCTCATCAAGGTAATCATGGTGAAAGGGTAGAAGGCTCAAAAAACAAATGGGAACAGTCTGGAGTTTTACTTTGATCGTGACCGCAGCAAAGGTGGAGGCGATGGAGGCGACGCAGGCTCGGCCTCTCGATCTGGCGCCTCACAAGAGAACCTCCAAAATACACTCTCACCCTTATCTACACCTCGGACATACCATACAGATGACCGGGTCTCACCTGAACCTCCTGCCTTGCACCTTCCTCCCACCCCGGAGGATATAAAGGAAATGGCGCGAACCCTGACGGAAGGGCCCAAAATGGCAGCGCCCTCCCCTAGCCGCATGCACATGCAACCACACTCTCATCCACCAGCCCTGCTAAGCAGAGACCCCGACTACTGGATGCTAACTCGAAAAGGGTGAGTGAGGTGCAATCCTCAGAACTTATTAACGATACAACTACTGAAGGGAATGATTTATTTCACGATGTGTATATCTCTGACTCCCCTACATCCGCCCATACTGTAAAAGAAATGCTGTGGCTTCTCATTAACTCCATACACATGTGCATCACTCAACTACTATTGCCTCTTCAATCTTCAGTACAAGAACTAGAAGATAGAGTGCAACACATTAAAACAAAATTGGGGGATTTTGCCTCATCTCACAACCGCGTTATTGACGCACATAATGATTTAGCTGACGATTTCCATCAACTCAAAACTAAAATAGGAGACATCGAGGACAGGTCCCGTCACAATAATGTAACATTTTAAGGGATCCCTGAGTCGATCAAACAAATGGATCTACAAAAATACCTTAAGGATCTTATTAAAGCCCTGATCCCAACTTGTGACTCAACTGACCTGATTATTGACACAGACCACAGACTCCCAAGGCCAAAGCATCTGTCAGAAAATATACCTCGCGATGTCCTTGCTAGAATCCACTTCTTCCATATTAAGGAACAACTTATGGATGTCAATGAGAAGTGTAAGACGCTGATTGGTCGCTGATTGGTTACTGATTGGTCAGCGTCATACAGTTCTCTGTACAACGCCCAGTTGGTCAAAAGTAAAAACACGCCCAGTTGGTCATTAAGAAACTACTTAGCATAAATCTAATATTGCTCCTAACTTGGTCAAAAATGATCGTTTTTCAAAACAAAAACTACTGCTGTTATCTACATTACAGCGCCGATCAGATTATGTAGGAGATAGGGCACTTATAATCTGGTGACAGAGCCTCTTTAATGATCTGCTGATAACAAAGGTCGTTTTCTGACCCTGGTTTGCTCTTTAAACAATGTTATATATACAATTGTAAATTTATATTCTCCTCACTAAAGATCGCTGAGTATTTTACATAAACTATCCCGTTGGGTAGGAAAGTTGAAACAAGGAAAACTACTGCTTTGTGGTGATTTCAATAATATTATAGATGATAGAATGGACACTACCAATGTGAACAGGTCACGTTCTTCCACTCTTTCACCTTTCATACATAAAGAGGAATTATACGATGGCTGGTGGCCCAACATGGTGCAGAGAGAGACTTAATATTTTCTTCTAATGAACACCATTCGTATTCACGAATCGACATGTTCCTGTTAGATAGACAGCTTTTGTTTCAGGCTAAATCGTCAATGATTGAACTTATTACATGGTCCGGTCACGCAGCTATCACTCTCTCTATTGAAGAGCAGTTCACTAGAAACACTAACACCATATGGAGAAACAACACCTTTATTTCAGCTCATTCCACTTATAAAAAGGAGATTGAGAACGATCTGAATGAAGTTTTCATTTTAACACTTCTTCTGTTGAAGATCGGTATATATTATGGAATGCCCATAAGGCCTTCCTTAGAGGAGCTCTGATTACAATAGGCCATAGAGACAAAAAACAAAGAGAGAAGAAAATTACAGAGACCCTTGTGGAGGTCCAGACATTAGAAAACATTAATAAGGCCCATCCTTCCCTTACTCACTCAGCCAAGCCCTCTACCCTCAGATCCCACCTAAAAACCTTTAAAACGCTCCAGGACGTACTATTATGTCATGGTAACTGCATAGTTCGCGCTCCATGGCATAACAGTACGTCATGGATGAAACACGGCACCGTTCGTGCGGGGCGCGTTCATGAGCTGTGATAGCTGTTGTTTCCGACAGCAGGCTTTCACAGCTCAGTGTGCAGGGACCGATCGCGGTGTCCCCGCAGATTAACCCCTCAGAAGCCGCGTTCAATAACGATCGCGGCTTCTTAGGGGTTAAACTGCCATCAACGGCCCGCTACATGATAGCGGGCGGTGATGGCTACTATGGCAACCAGAGTCCTAACAATGGACTCCGGCTACGCCATCGACGGAAGCCTAGTGGGTCCTGACAGAGTAGCTGACAGCTCTAACACACTGCACTATGCATGTAGTGCAGTGTATTAGAATAGCGATCAGGGCCTCCTGCCCTCAAGTCCCCTAGTGGGACAAAGTAAAAAAGTTAAAAAAAGTTAAAAAAGATGTGTGAAAATAAGAAAATAAAAGTTTTAAAAGTAAGAAAAGTAAAAATCCCCCTTTTCCCTCATCAGTCCTTTATTATTAATAAAAATATATAAACAAACAAATAAACTATACATAATTGGTATCGCCGCGTCCGTAACGGCCTGAACTACAAAATTATTTCATTATTTATCCCGCGCGGCGAACGCCGTAAAATAAGATAACAATAAACCGTAACAGAATCACAATTTTTTTGTCACTTCACCTCCCAAAAAAGAGATCAAAAAGTCGCATGTACCTAAAAATGGTCCTGGTTGAAACTAAAGTCCGTTACGTAAAAAAATAAGTCCTCGCACGGCTTTTTGATGGAAAAACAAAAACGTTATGGCTCTTAGAATAAGGGAACACAAAAAGTGAATGATTGTTTACAAAACGTATTTTATTGTGCAAACGCCATAAGACATAAAAAAAAACTATAACCATCTGGTATCGCCGTAATCGTATCGCCCCGCAGAATAAAGTGAATATGTCATTTATAGCGCACGGTGAACGCTGCAAAAAAATAGAATAAAAAAACATTAGTAGAATTGCTGTTTTTTAGTCACCACGCCACCTAAAAATAGAATAAAAACTGATCAAAAAGCCGCATGCACCCCAAGAAAACTACAATGGATTCCTCAAGGGGTCTAATTTCCAAAATAGGGTCACTTCTGGGGGGTTTTCACTGTTTTGTCACCACAAGACCTCTTCGAACCTGACATGGTGCCTAATAAAAAGGAGGTCTCATAATCCTCTAGGTGCTCCTTTGCTTCGGAGGCCGATGCTTCAGTCCATTACCGAACTAGGGCCACATGTGGAATATTTCTCAAAACTGCAGAATCAGGGCAATAGATATTGAGTTGCGTTTCTCTGGTAAAACCTTCTGTTTTACAGAAAAAAACGGAAAAAAAGGATTTTCTGACAAAAAAAAACCTCTACTTTGCTCTAAATTCCTGTGAAACACCTAAAGGGTTAATAAACTTTCTAAATTATGTTGTGCATACTTTGAGGGGTCTAGTTTCTAAAATGGGGTGTTTGATGGGGGTGTCTAATATATAGCCCCTCAAAGCAACTTCAGAACTGAACTGGAACCTAAAAATAAATAAATGAGGCAATACTTCGCTTCTTACATTATACTGATAATGAGCAGCACCCACCCCGAGATGACCCTAGTTTTGACCGTTTGTATAAACGGAGACCCCTATTAGACCGTTTCAGTGCCCGATTTTCCCAAGCATACACCCCTGAGAAGTGTATTTCTATTGATGAGTGCTTGGTAAATTTTAAAGGGAGGGTTCAATTCCGCCAGTACCTGCCGAGTAAGAGGGCAAGGTATGGCGTGAAGATGTATGAGCTGTGCGAGAGTGCATCAGGGTATACCTACAAATTTAGGATATATGAAGGGAAGAACACCAGTATTCAGCCCCCAGAATGCCCCCCCTTACTGGGAGTTTATGCAAAAATTGTGTGGGATTTGGTGCACCCACTGCTGAAAAAGGGTTACCACCTCTACCTGGATAATTTTTATACCAGCGTCCCGCTCTTCAACTGCCTCGCTTCCAGTCCTGCGGCATGTGGCACTGCTAGAAGAAATCTGAGAGGCCTCCCTACGACTCTGCTTGGGCAAACACTCAGAAGGGGTGAGAGCAGGGCACATTCATTGAATTTTTGTGGTCAAAATATTATTGACCATTTTTTCTGTGACCTCGTCGCTTTGCAGGAAATTGCTTGTTCTGATACCTTCATGGTCCATCTTAAAGCTTCCTTACTAGATATACCTGCAGTCATCATGCCGACCATATTAATCATTGCATCTTATGTTAAAATTGTGTCTGTCATCTTAAGGATTCCATCCAGTACCGGTAGACAGAAAGCCTTCTCCACCTGTAGCTCCCACCTGTGGTCTCCATATTTTACTGCTCTCTGTTCACTGCTTATGTCGCTCCAACAAGAGATCAGACATCGATCATCATTAAGATCCTATCCCTGCTCTACACTGCGCTTACCCCTTTGATCAACCCCATGTAAGAATTTTCCCTTCCACCCTCTCTCTGGGTTAGATTCTAAGGTCAGGCGCAATATGTGATATACAAGAGTGAGCGCATACAAATGTATATTGTATAAAGAGTGAAATGACTGTTACCGGTATTCTGAGATTTATATGGAGATATGTACAAAGACAATCATAAGCAATAAACTTTATATAGACACTTTTCCCTTATCATCAACAATAATTACATTGCACATTATAGTTACATACATGGACTTTCCACACACTCCAGTAAGTCTCCTCTCCAGTATGTCCCTCCATGGATCCCTCCCCAAGTGGCTGCTCCCTAGTGCCCCCCAAGTTCCTCCTCATGAGTCACGCTTATATAGCCCTTTGTCTGCCCCTCTTGGAGACACATAGTCAGAGCTTCCTAAACAAAGAACATCCTCATGTTACAGGAAATATAGAACACTGGTCCCACTTATGAACCAACTTTATCATTTATGAGATCCTGAGTTTGTCCTTGTATAATGCGTGTTGTCCACACTACTGGTTGACATCTGTAAGAGATACCTGTGAATGTCTGGCTTTGTTGTGACAATCAAATTAAACAATAGGTGTCTTGCATACTAATGAGATGCATTTCATTGAGACATTCAACTATACCCATGATCCTCCATCTTTGATTCATTCAACTAAAATACACGACATGATATAATATCTAACATTATATAAGGCTTTCATTTTTCAAAACCTTTATTTCGTACACCCATTATATACAGTCTGAGAAATACAGACATTAAGAAAGCAGTACAGGAATCTGTTAATAAAAATATCACATGTTCTTTGGTTGCATTTAAATATTTTTTGGGCGGCTGGCCCTGTAGGTTATAAATAAATAACCTACATCTAAGAAGCTAAATAGACAAACCCGTCCAAAATACCATGCATCAGATGGAAAAATGTGCATGGAAAGTCACCTCAATATTACAGAAAGTGGAAAAAAGCCTAGATGGCGACTATAAAATATAACCTGTAATAATTACCCCAAAAATCAGGTGTATAAACGTACGTGGAGACCTCCAGTGTATGATAACTGGAAGACCCATAAAGAATCCACCGGCAGCAATGAGATAAGATGCAGAGGAAATCTACCAAAATCAGCAAACCATGAGTTCACATTTACAGAAAAATGGCTGGATCTTACCGGAATCACCGCTGGCTGTCTGCGCTCAAAGCGTTTACATGGAGACAGCGCAGAAGCGTGGCCAGCGTTAGTCTGTGGAAAGGAGAGACAGTCATAGCCGTCCCTATCTCACCCTAAAACTAAGAGAACAACAGGGCAGACATTCAGAGCTGTTTATCTGACCCTAAACAGGAAAGTGGCCCCTGGGGGCCCTCACCCTATACTACACAAACCCTACATAAACCCACGCATTATCCCAACGCGTTTCATCCCTCACGTGACTCATCAGGGGATTTTGAAAAAATTGCTAGAAGAATTAGTGAAAAATGTAAATGTATAACAAATTAAAAAGGAAAGTTTCTGAGGAAATCATGCAAAAAAATTCAAGGACAAATTCCTCCATTGCTCTTGGAAGGCTGAGAGTCTGTGCCGCTCTATCCAAAAGGATAAGTCGACTTCTGTACCCTCTACCATGATTGATCTCTCCCCACGCTTCAAAGCCTTCAATAAATGCTGCTGTAAAGCACCGTCCACAGAGCTAGAAGACAAGGACACCCCAGCGGTGAAAGACGCAGAGCTCCTAGCCGGAGCTGCCACCGCTGGGGGGGGGGCAGATGGACCATCCCCACACTATCATCACCAACAACAGTACCCATACCCTCCACCACCCCATCACCCACAATATTAGCATCATTATTACTCATCCCACCAACATCATCATCATCTTTCCACTCACCATCATTCCCCCCCCCTCGCATCACCTCCACCACCTTTCACATCCCTTTCATATTTGAGGCAACATTCACTACTGCTGGACCCGACTTTTTGGGAGCCTCAATTTCATTGAATGTGGAGGACCAAGGTACCCCATCAACCTTAGGATAGGGTTACTCTTTGTCCCCTGTGCACTCTCCCCCTCATTAGCTGCTGATCATCGGCGCCGCTAATCTCCACCATCTTCAATCTGCATATGAGAATCACTAGGAGGGGGCGCCTTTTAATTGCTCCACTGGCTTTAGCAAGCACACGCTGATTCAGATCACTGTCTGCTAGATGCCGCTTATCTCCGCCCAGGCATCGATTATCTCGGTCCATTTTGCTGAATATTTGGACTTGTAGAGGGGGACTTGCCGCCCAGAGTCCCCTCCTTTCTTGGTAACTCCCTTGGCCAGTCCAAGTAGGGCCCCGGCCTCGGGAGCCACCACAACCGCAAACTTTTGATTTGTTCCCAGACCCGCCGTCTCGACACGCTCCCTACCGCCTGCCATAGAGACATCAGGGTCCTTACTGGGAACACTGCAAACACCACCGTGAACATCATTTTTTACACCACTGTTCGGCCTTTCGGACGATTGCATCACTGCACCACTTATGCTAGCACAAGCAGGAGTGTGCACTGGGCCCACTTCAGACTCCATGCAAGGTTGGGCTACGGGTGTCACACAACGTACTACCGCCTCGGCCGGCTCGGGGGCCACTGGGAAGGGGACAAAGTTCATGCTCACCACTTCTTTATTTTTACCTTTGTTATTCTCTCTCCTCTGTCTTGTCACTTCCTCGGCAGATCGGCTCCAAAGGAGAAAGCCTTGAGCCGCATGGGGGATTCCGGAGTCCTGATGGTGGCGATGAGTCTCCCTCCCGGGCCGCTGCTGTCAGGTCCTCCGCCGGCTAAATCAGAGCAGGACACTGAGGTGGAGCGTAGTGGTATCTTCTCTGGGGGGAATTCCACCGTGTGGTGCCTGCAGATTGACTTGCATGAAGCCAGGTGAGTCTTGTTCTTAATGAACGACCTGGCTTGGCGCGCCTTCTCTTTTGCCATCTTAAAAAAACGATCATCATTACATCGCTTTTCTTTAAGGGTATGTTCACACGGAGTGTTTTCAAACGTTTTTTGGGCCGTAAACATCCAGAAAACGGCAGAAAAATAGGAAGCAGAACGCCTCCAAACATCTGCCCATTGATTTCAATGGGAAAAACTGCGTTCTGTTCAGATGGGGCGTATTATATACGCCAGTTTTTCAAAACGGCCACGTATAAAAAGGGCCGCGAAAAAAAGGTGCATGTCACTTCTTCAGCCATTTTTGGAGCTGTTTTTTATTGACTCTATAGAAAAACAGCTCAAAAAGCAGCCGTCTAAAATTCAGTGAAATTTGCGAGTTTGATTAAAAAACGCCTGAAGCTCAGGAGCTGTTTTCCCTTGAAAACAGCTCCGTATTTTCAGCCGTTTTTTATTTTGCGTGTGCATATACCCACAAGGGACCGCTGTTAATCATTATTTATTCTCTCCTTTCTTTCAACAATCACTATGTTATTTTAGAGAGTTTATCTGCTTATTAATCGCCCTGTTAGCTCTGGATGAATTGTTTGCTCGTGAACGGGCACCATTTAGCTGCTCTCCGAGCAGTCTTAGTTTCTTGCCTGTATCCCCATATTCCTGTAGATATGCTGTGATTCTGAAAACGGATTAGTTGGTTTCGAGAACCCCCCAGCCCCCTTCAGTTTGGAGAAACCACTCCCACTTGGAGAGAAAGCAGCTGATTCCGCCACAAAACTAGCTGGAAATGAGCTCCAGCACCACTACCTCCTCTACCTGTGACTGCTGGAAACAGTATCTGATAGATCTGTGGCGGTCACCTTGTGCCTCGAATTACGCCTGAAAAAACTGCACCATTATGCCTCCAAACATCTGCCCATTGCTTGCAATATGATTTACGGTGTTCTGTTCCCACGAGGCGTAATTTTACGCATCATTGTCAAAATATGGCGCGTAAAATGACGCCGCATCAAAACAAGTGCAGGAGATGGTGATGTATAATAGTTTCGGGGCTCGTAACTCCACATTGAGCGATTACGGAAATAGTTTGGTAAAATTATCAATATTAAGCTCTAAATAAGGAAATTCTGCCATATTTATGGGGCAAAAGAGGAGTCCCCTTTTAGAAAAGACGACTGAGTCAGGTGTCGTATTGTTCGGCTTTGCAAGGCGAACAAATGGACACTTAGCTCTGGTCAATCGGGTCACGGTTTAGTTTTCGACTGTGAAAATTTTCGACTATGCGCTTCAAACGTTTTTGTTGGGCATAAACGGTGCATGCCACCGCCACAAAACTGTACATATTTCTAGCTTAGACCTTTAGTGGTAAACTTCCGGAGCCAGAAACGACGCCGGTCGCTTCCCTGAAGATTTAATTTTTTACTTTTCACCGCCGGTGGTGATGACAAAAGTCCATAACAGACCGCGTCCGTCCATACAAAACTTTCGGTCCCAAAAGGTAAAATAGACTCTAAAACACACTCTAGCGCGCTCTGAATTTTTTCACCACTTGAAACCCTAAAACGCTTGTTAGAGGCTGGGATGCTTCTAAAACTGCCCATAAGCAGTGACATAAGCAGCGAACAGAGAACAGTAAAATATGGAGACCACAGTGAGGTGGGAGCTACAGGTGGAGAAGGCTTTCTGCCTACCTGTACCGGATGGAATCCTTAAGATGACAGATGCAATTTTACCATAAGAGATAATGATTATGATGGTCGGCATAATGACTACAGGTATACATAATAAGGAAGCTTAATAATTCAATAATAGATGACTGAGAAGTTCTGAATTGTACAGAACTGTAGTTCAGCAGCCAATAAACAGTAATAGTGCCACCTTTGTATCTTCCCTACAACAATAATGCTCTTTTTTTTTTTTTTCCGACCACAGTAATATTGACACTGAGGATGTGGACACAGTTGAAATTGATGCCACCGCTGAACTGTTTGTCTTATGGGTAAAGCGGCCCAGGAAGATAATATATCTCATGAGACTTTACTAGTACAGGCCTAAAATACAAAACTTTTCTTTCAGTTTATTTTATATTTTTTTCTTTGTGAATCATCTCAGGAATAAGCCAGTAATTATTAATCATTTTATTATTATTTTTCTCTTTGGACTGGAACTCAGGAGACATCGGAGACAAAGACAACAACATCTCCGTAGAGGAACAGCAGAGTATATATATATAGATTGTATTCTGTGAGTAAATGTTCATGTCTCTGATTCTGTCACATCATCTTACAGGAACCGATCAAACTGATGAAGATTTTCTCTTCCAGGTAATAATTTTTCTCTTCTAAGATCAGGACTGGGAGAAATTCTAAGAAAAAAACAGAACATGGAAATATCTAATGTAAGTATCGGCAGTAATACTTGAGGTAGGACAACAGGAATAAGATTATTCTTAATAACATTTAAGAAAAAAATAAATTTTCCAAACATATTTTACTTATTTATATTTTTATTTCAATATAAAACTTACATTCAGCCAGTCGTTGACCATTATTATGGCAAAAGTTAGATAAAAAAAACTTTATTGGTGAATGTAAAGTGAGAAGAAGGTGGAGGAGGCAGATACAGATCCTTATGATGATTGTCCCGTACATCACACGATGGTGGCACCTGAATGTTACATGTGAATATTCACCATCTGACTCCATGGGTTTTATTGGGCGGTTGTTTCATCATTTGTGTCTGTTCTAGTGGCCTTCATTTTCCATTTCCTTTTCCACACCCTGATTGGGGCGTTTGTATTTAGCATTTTTTACACAGCAGAAGCAATTCTAGAATAGATATAAAAATCTTATTTATTAACCATCTCCATCTACTCTCTAATGTTTTCTAGTTCTCTCATTTACTCAAGATATTGTTTAAGATCAATTTGATTTTTGAGAACATTTTAGAATTGCCTCTTTAGTGGGGATGTTTGTTGTTTAAGCCCTTAAGGTCGTGCCCTTTTTTTGGGCTTTCAGAATTTTTTTTTGTTTTTTTTTATCTTCACCTTCCATTGGAGGGCTTGTTTTTATGGATAAGTTCTAGTTTTTATTGGCACAGTTTTGCTTTGCATAGAATCTATTTAATGGATTTTATTAATTAAGTGGGGAATGGAAAAAAAAATCTGCTGTAGTTTTTTGCAATTCTTGTTTACAACATACGCCTTGCTGTATGAATACTATGCTATCTTTATTGTATAGGCCGTTTCACCTCGCAATCACGTCTTAGGGCCCCTGATGGGTTTTTAACATTCCTTAGGTGCCATAGTTACGACATGTGAGGGTTTTAATTTGCTGTTTTCTTAACTTAACAGCCGGAGTTATTTTTGAACCCGGCTGTTAGAGTGGGATATCGGCTGTCCATTGGTGTCAGCTATTCAATACATCTGACACCCTCAAGTGTTGTCGCCCGCTCACTGTGTCATATCGGTACATTGGTTTGCGAGAACGACTCGTGAGCCGCGACATACTTTTACGGTGCCTCGTGGGAAAGGGTTAAAATTGCTTTTCTGGCTATTAACAATATTAGATGAATCCATCCATCCATGTTCCTTTCCTCTACTCTTGACTGTATACACTGATACTTCAAACTTGACATATTTTGGTAAAAACTTTTTTTTGCCCCCAAAAACAGTGGAAAAGATTTTGCTAATTCCAGTTAAGTTTTGGGCAAATCCATTTCTTTCTGGAATCATCTTATTGTATTATAAGAGATAATGGTTGGTCCCCTCTATAATTAAACATGGGATTTTTATTACAAATCATCCAACGCACCAACCTCAACTTATCTTTCTGCCATTGTGTGATCTGTTTATTGAGTAACTTTGGTCCCCTTTCCAATCATAATCTTACACCCATGCTGACCGGCATTTCTCAATTCACTCAGTATTGTATCGTTTCCCCCATTGGAATATTTTATCCTACACTGAGTCTTTTATATTTCCTGTGAAATTTCCGGTCAATTTAAATGAAATGTTTTAAGTACAACAGGAAATATCCTTTATTATTTTTTTATTTTTTCCTTCATAACAAAATCCCCTAAATCTACCAAACGTCTTAATCTTATCTACACCAACATTTGTTGTCATCGCTGGATTTATTTTAGCACAAACGTCTATTTTTCCCCAAAAATTACCAAGTCATAAAATATGTTTAAAAGGGTTGTTTGAGACTAGAAAAACAGCGCTATTCTTGTATAGAGGCTGTATCTGGTATTGCAGCACAGCGCCATTCAAGTGACTATTGAGATGCAACCGCAGAAACAGTCCATAGACACGAGAGGCGCTGTTTGACATGTTTTTTCTTATTTCATACAACCTCTTTAAATAAAAATAGAGGAATTCAATTTGTTGGGAAATATTAAACATCACACAGCTATGAAACTGAGAACATGAAATGTGTCGAATCCAGTTCATGTAAATTATCATATTAGAAGTGATTCATTTTGGTTTCTTGAGACCTAATATTACATTAATGTCTAATTTATATTTTTTCTAAATGCAGGAAAACAATTTGACGGATCCCGTCTAATATCAGTAGACAGAAAGCCTTCTCCACCTGTAGCTCCCACCTCACTGTGGTCTTCATATTTTACTTGATTATCTTCAGTGTTTATGATCTTCCAACAAGTGGACAATCATCGGACATGAATAAAATCACATCCCTGCTGTACACTGTATTTACTCCTTTGGTCAATCCCATTATATACAGTCTGAGAAATAAAGACATTAGGAAAGCGGTACAGAAAAATATTCAGAAATATGTGTAATCTGTTATTATTTTCTCTTAGCCCCTCGTCTCTGCAGCCAGTATTGTATTTACCATTCTAACAGGGCCACATTTTTCATATCTGACATTGTCCGTGACATTTGTCACTTTGGGTATGTCCACACTTATTAAAAATACAGCGGATTTTCCGCAACGGAATTCATTGCATAAAATAAGCAGCAGTGTGGATGAGATCTGAACAAACATCCACACGTTGCATAAAAAACCCCACCGAAAACTGTTCATTGATTGACCTGCGGTGCGGTTTTTTAACCCCTTTCCTCTTTAGCCACTTTTGACCTTCCAAACAGAGCCACATTTTTCAAATCTGACATTTTTCACTTTATGTGGAAATAACATGATTATACCTATCCAAGCGATCCTGAGATTGTTTTCTCGTGACACATTGGACTTTATGTTACGGGTAAAATTTGCTCGATACATTCAGTATTTAAATGTGAAAAACACCAAAATTTTGTGAAACACTGAAAAAATTAGAATTTTTCTAAATTTAAATGTAACTGCTTGTAAGACAGGCAGTTATACCACCCAAAATAGTCGCTAATTAACATCCCCCACATATCTACATTAGATTGACATAGTTTTTTGAACATCCTTTTATTTTTCTAGGACGTTACAAGGCTTAGAACTTTAGCAGCAATTTCTCACATTTTCAAGAAAATTTCAAAATGCTATTTTTACAGAGACCAGTTCAGTTGTGAAGTGGCTTTTAGGGCCTTATATATCAGAAACCTCCAAAAAGTCACCCCATTTTAAAAACTTCACCCCTCAAAGTATTCAAAACAGTATTTATGAATTGTTTTAACCCTTTAGACGTTTCACAGGATATAAACCAAAGTAGAGGTGAAATTTCCAAATTTAATTTTTTGTTGTTGCAGAAATTAATTTTAATCTATTTTTTTTGTAACACAAAGTTTTACCAGAGAAATGCAACTTAATATTTATTGCCCAGGTCCTGCAGTTTTAGGAAATATCCCACATGTGGCTCAAGTGTGATAATGGACTGAAGCACCGGCCTCAGAAGTAAAGGAGCACCTAGTGGATATTGGGCCTCCTTTTTGTTAGAATATATTTTAGGCACCATGTCGTGTTTGAAGGGCTCTTGCATTGCCAAAACAGTGGAAATCCCCCAAAAGTGACCCCATTTGGGAAACTGCACCCCTTAAGGAAATTATCTAGGGGTATAGTGAGCATTTTGACCCTACAAGTTTATTGCAGAAATTATTGCAATTAGGCCGTGAAAATGGAAATCTACATTTTTTCAAAGAAAATGTAGGTTTAGCTAATTTTTTCTCATTTCCACAAGGACTAAACGAGAAAAAGCACCATAAAATTTGTAAAGAAATTTCTTCCGAGTAAAACCATAACCCACATGTGGTCATAAACGGCTGTTTGGACACACGGCAGGGCTCAGAAGGGAAAGAGCGCTATTTGGCTTTTGGAGTTCACATTTAGCAGGAATGGTTTGCGGAGGCTATGTCACATTTGCAAAGCCCCTGAGGGACCAAAACAGTGGAAACCCCCCACTTGTGGCCCCATTTTGAAAACTACACCCCTTGAGGAAATTATCTAGGGGTATAGTTAGCATTTTGACGGCACAGTTTTTTTGCAGAAATTATTGGAATTATGCCGTGAAAATGAAAATCCACATTCTTTCCCCAAAAATTTAGATTTAGCTACTTTTTTCTAGTTTCCACAAGGACTAAAGGAGAAAAAACACTGCAAAATTGATAAAGAAATTTCTCCTGAGTAAAACAATACCCCATATGTGGTAATAAATGGCTGTTTTCTTGGCTTAGAAGGGAAAGAGCACATTTTGGCTTTTGGAGCTCAATTTTAGCAGGAAAGGTTTGTGGCGGCCATTTCGCATTTGCAAAGCACCTGAGGGACCAAAACTGTGAAAATGCCCAAAAAGTGACTCCATTTAGGAAACTACACCCCTTTGAGGAATTCACCTATGGGTGTAGTTATCATTTTGACCCCACAGGTATTTCATAGAATTTATTAGAATTGGGCAGTGAAAATAAAAACAATCCTTTTTCTTCAATAAGACGTAGATTTAGCTGAATTTTTTTAATTTTCTCAACAAATAAAGGAAAAAAAGAACCTCAACATTTGTAAAGCAACTTCTCTGGAGTACGGCAATACCCCATATGTGGTCATAAACTGCTGTTTGGGCACACGGCAGGGCTCAGAATGGAAGGAGCGCCATTTGGCATTTGGAGCACAGATTTTGCTGGATTGGTTTCTTGACACCCTGTCACATTTGCAAAGCCCCTAAGATACTAATACAGTGGAAACTACCCAAAAGGGACTCCATTTGTGATATTACACCCCTTGAGGAATTAATCTAGGGATGTAGTGAGCATTTTGACCACACAACTGTTTCATAGATTTTAGCAAGCTGGATGTCAAGGACTATGCAAAGCTGAAGGCAGAGGTTCCTGCTCGTCTAGGGGTTACAGCTGTTGTTTGTGCCCAGAGTGTCCATAATTGGAGTTACAGCTTGGACAAGCCTGCCAGGTCTCAGATGTCTTCTATGAAGTTGGTGTGGTAAAATAAAACGTAATGCATATTGTGATACTGGAGCGAGATTTCCCTTTATTTTAGGAATTGTGTGGAAAAGGTAAATATCCTGAAGGGGGTGCAGAACCTCCTGTAGAGAATGTGCCTACCCATGTAAATGACACAAAGGTTGATTTATTTACAGAAATTCATGATGACAATGACAAATTTCCATTGCAGGTCTTAGCTGGAGAGTAGGATGATCCTCCACCTGATCAAAAGTGGTATCCCGAGAAAATTGTGGGACCACACAATTGAAAGACTGTAGCGTCCATGTTTACTCACCTCCCGATGCCTGCAGCCATGGATCCGTGAGCGCTGGTCCCCATCTCCTTCCTAGGAGACGCCAGCGCTCACTTCTGCTCCGTTCTGCTGTGTCCCGTAGGGTGCGCGCGCACGCTCTTGCCCGGCCCTAAAGGGCCAGCGAGCGCACATCAGCAAATCATCATCATCAACGGCCCATGATTTCCTGGTCTATAAAAAGGCCCCATCCCTTCTGATCCTTACATGAGCGTTGTTAGTTTATCCGAGTCTGTCTTGCAAATGGTCCCTTAGTGTTTCCCATTCCAGTTGTTACCCGTGCCCTGTTACCTGTTCCTGTATCCCGTGCTGTTCTTGTTAACGTGCCTACCATGGAAACGTGTCTACTGCACCTGCTATCGTTTGCCACATCCAGTGTAATTTGCCACGTCCAGTGTCTTCTGCCACGTCCAGTGTCTTCTGCCACGTCCAGTGTCTTCTGTCACATTGGATACTGCCCGCCAAGTCTGGTGCTACCTGCTGCACCGTCCTCCATCCGTGCTGAAGCCACAGCCACTGTCTGGACTAGTTCAGGTACCAACGCGTTACTATCTACCATTGACTATCGTATAGACTGTGACCTGGTCAGCTGCCTCTCCGCTATGGCGTAACGGCCTAGTGGGTCCACATACCCTGTGACCGTGATAGTACGCTCAGGCCATGGAACCCGCTGGCCAGCCCAAGACCGCAGTCCAGAAGATACAGACGGAGATGCATGACCTACGCACACGTCAGGATCAACTCCTTAAGGCTGTGAATTCTATCTTGGTCCATCTGGATCTACTCCCTGTTCCACCTCTGGTTCTTCCTCTTGAAGCTGTTGCTGTGCCACTGTGCCACTGCCCGTTGCACCTCCTGTTTGTTCCGGATCCTCCTCCTCGCTACGACGGTGATCCCAGAGCATGTAGAGGATTTATTAACCAATACACGGTTGATTTTAGACTACGGGCTCATCTCTTCCGCTCCAAGGAGGCCAAGGTAGCATTTATCATCTCCCTTCTTGCTGACAAGGCCCTTGCATGGGCGAACCCAATCTTGAAGCAACAAGGACCTGTATTCTCAGACCTAGCCTTGTTCCTGCAGTCCTTTCGTGCCGTGTTCGAGGAGCCGGGTTGAACATCCTCTGCCGCAGCTACTCTGTTGACCCTCAAGCAAGTACCCTGGCAGCCGAGCTGGCATGGAACAATGAGGCACTGGTGGCGACCTTCTGGCAGGGACTGTCCTCTCACATCAAGGACGAACTGGCAGCCCGCGAACTTCCTTCTACCTTGGATACCCTCATCCTGTTAGCCACCTGGGTTGATATGAGAATCTGGGAGCGCACTCAAGAGGTTCGACAGGAGAGCCGGGTCCACAGACCAGCAACCTCGGTCCAAAGACCACTAATGCCTTCCCCTAGTGCGCTACCCGAAGAACCCATGCAGGTAGACAGAGTCCGGCTATCTGAACAGGAGAAGCAGCGCAGATGCTCCTCTGGACTATGTATGTATTGTGGCCTCAAGGCCCAAAGAAACCTGGAAACTCCAGTACCTAGGGTTGGTTGGAGAGGCAACTCTAGGTGGAACGTCTCCAAACATTAAAACCTCTCAAACCTCTCCAAATTATTGATTCCTGTGGCCATCGTCTCCGGGGAGACGTCACATCCTTCCTCCACCTATCTTGACTCTGGAGCGGCTGCTAATTTCATCCAGCAGGATCTTGTGGATCGTTTACGTCTACCCACAGTCCGTCTGGAGAGACCCCTGGCTGTTGCCTCTGTGAATGGTCCTGAACCGCTACAGCTGTGTGTCTGCACTGCCAGAAGCTGGGCGTTCTGAAGAGACGTGGATGATACTTCTCGTCAGAACGCCCAGCTAGTAAAAGTAGTAAAAACGCCCCGATGTAACACATAATACACGCCCAGTTGGACTTTTACTTTAAACACGCCCACTTGGACTTTTGCAAGCCTCATTTGCATAAATACAAAAATGGTCATAACTTGGCCAAAAATGCTCGTTTTTTAAAAAGAAAAACGTTACTGTAATCTACATTGCAGCGCCTATCTGCTGCAATAGCAGATAGGGGTTGCAAAATCTGGTGACAGAGCCTCTTTAACATGGCTCATAGTCATGTACTTGGGGGACATTTGGGGAAAGACAAAACAAAAGAGAAAGTTCTTGTTTTTCTCGCTATGGGTATATAAGGGAAGTGAATAAATACTGTGAGCCCTGCCCCACATGTCAGATAAGTGACCCAACGTCACACTTTCATAGCCCTTTGTTTCCGCTTCCAATTATTGAGGTACCATTTGAGAGGTTTGCTATGAAGTTAATGGGTTTTAAAGTCAAGTCAGCCAAATGGCACCAATATATTTAGGTGGTTATGGATTATGCAATTCGCTAACCTGAGGCAGTGCCCTTACAAAACACCGGCTCTAAAAGTATTGCACGCGAAGTGTTTTACGTCTATTACCAAGTTCGAATCCCTAAAGAAATACTGACAGACCAGGGCACCCGGTTTAAGTTAAAGCTTATATAAGTGCTATGCAAGCTAGTTAAAATCACACACATACGTACTTCTGCATATCACCCCTAAACAGAAGGGTTAGTAGAGCTGTTTAACAAAATCCTAAAGCATATGTTGAGAAAGGTAGTAAAAAAAGAGGGCCATGATTTGGACCGCCTTTTGCCATACTTGTTGTTTTCCATTAGGGAGGTGCCAATAGCTTCTACAGGGTTTATTCCCTTTGAGTTGGTCCTTGGCTAACATCCACAGGTATACTTGATATAGCCAAGTAAACATGGGAGATGGAGTTTACCCTATACAGTAGTGTCATAGCATTTGTGGTGCTAATGCCAGACCGTATTGCTACAGTAATGGCAATTATAAATGATGTTTGCAGAGGGCACTAGAGGCTCAAAGCAGAATTCACAATCAGTCTGCAAGACCAAGTAATTTCAGTCCTGGGGATAGAGTCCTTATCTTAGTATCCACCGTAGATGGTAAGTTCTTGGACAATTGGCAAGGCCCCTATGAGGTTGTGAAAAAGGTATGTGAAGTAAGCTACAAAGTTCAACAGGCAGAATCATGTAAACTTGGTCAAGTCCTTAAATTCTGTGAAAGGTAATTTGCCGCAACCATTTCATTAAAAATAGGTGAGACACTTTCCGTGTCACAACAACAAGAAGCCAAAAAATTCCTGCAGGAAAATAAACAGAAGTTTTCTGACCTACGAGGGAGTAAACACCAAATAGAAACTCAGCCCCGAACCAAAGTAAATCTTAAGCCATGCCGAATGCCAGAGGTACATAGGGAGACAATGTCATCTAAGATGGAACGTATGCTTGACCTGATTGTAAATGGAAGAGTCTAAAAGAGAGCAGACAAGCCAAATTTTCCTAATTCCAAAGCCCAATGGTACTTGAAGGGTTTGCAATGACTTTATAAAACTGAACAAGGTTTCAAAATGTGATGCTTGTTTTGATGTGAAGCTACAGAATATATTATAGAGCAGTAATGAATAGTGAAACTGTGAATCCAGCAATTGGGTGACATGAAATAATATCACTTACTAGAAACTGCAGCAGCATGTGAGTATGCCCCCCAAATTTCATGTGAGGGCTCAGAACACTGCTGTGAGTGTGCCACATCAGTAATGCAGCAGTGTTTTTATTTTTAACCACACAGTGTGTGTAAAGTGGCATTTGGGCTATCAACACATCTGTGGTGATCCACAAAACAGGATATAGCATCTCTTGTGATGCAAAAAAGATGAAGCCTATGATTTGGGACTGCTTCGTATGCAATTGTTTTGGAAGGAGGAGGTGGAATTATTTTTGGAAGTGTTATCAACACCAGTACCTCTAGACCCTGAAAAATGGCTATTCAGAATCTTAGACAAAAAACCCAATTTATATTAAGCGAGACATAGTCAATCGATAGACAGGACACTTTTGACTTACACCATCTGGAAAAACCGGTGCCAACTACATTATGCCTTACTGTATGTATCATGAAGTAGTCTTCAGTCATGGAAAATGTCCTAAAAAAATTATTTTAGGTTAATATGTCTAAGATCATGAGTCAGGTGTGTCTAAACTTTCTGGAACTGTATAAGGGGTGGTCCGGAATTACACTCTTCAACATTGAGATTGCAACACCAAAAAGGGCAAGCCAGAAGGTTATGCAAATCAAGGAAGTAGCAGGTGTTGCTAAGATCTGCAAATTATGACATTTTCAAGCACCGAGCTCCAATTTGTGGTATGTGGTGGAGCATAAAAGCCAGATTGAAAGCAACAATTATTAACGACATGAAACCTCAAAAATTGTATCAAGTGGATGAGTGTGTGATGCCTCCTGTTCGTCGAGAAGCGAGTTATCACCACTTGTCGCAAACTGAGATGGTCAGAATCCTTGAACTAAGAGACCTTGATTTATCACTCTGGCAGATCACTACGTGAATAGGCGGAGATGCTAGCACTGTTCAACGTTGCGTGGCGCGGAGGTTGGAAGAACAACAACGAACAGGAATGACAGCAAGAGGTGCGCAGGGGCGAACCTCTGCATGGACGTATGGTCTGATTGAAAGAATGGCGCATAGTGATCGATTCTGTACTGCAAGTAAAATTCGCAGTCACATCCTAAGCCTAGGGCGGTAACCAGTGTCCACACAAAGCATCAGAAGATGTTTACACGACATTGGGCTACGAGCCAGATGTCCAGCTACACGTGTTCCATTGTCCACACACTACTGCTCTCAAAGACTATAATGGGGCACAGCAAGACGGTAAAGGAGGCTGGAATGGAGGTCTACCCTCTTCAGTGATGAGTCACGCTTTTGTCTCGGACACAATGATAGCCGGAGATTGGTCTGAAGACCACATGGGCAATGCCATGAAGAGGCTTTCACAAGGGAACATCACACCGGTCCTACTCCCAGGATTATGATGCGGGGTGGCATAATTTACGGTAGCCGTACCCCTCTAGTCTTCATTTCAGTTACACTAACAGCTCGGCGCTGCATTGATTTGGTCGTGGATACAGTGGTATGGCCATTTCTCCAAAGTGGTCCAGAAGTAGTTTTTCAACAGGACAACGCCAGGCTGCATGTTGTGCAAGCTACTGTGAGCAGTCTGCGTGGCCTAAATGTGCTACCATCAAAAGGAGACTCAAGAGACAAGAGCAAAACAAATTTCCCTAGAGTTACTTTACCCGACACCTTGCTTTTTATTTTGTGTGTATATATACAGGTCGTCTCTTTATAGTTCATATTATTGGGTTTAATGGTCTCACGAAATTACTGGGATGTCTGAAATTCTTATCACTTACCTCCGGGACTTTCTTCACAACAAATCTAAGAAAAATAAAAATTAATGTCAAGTACAAAGAAATACCTAATGTAAGTATTGTTAAGGAAATCTTCATAAATCAACACAATGAAGACGTCTTAAGACACTGATTCCCAACCTCATAACCATGGGTGAACCCCTGAACAATTTTTTTACTCCCAGAGAACCCTAAGGGCTTATTCACATGAACGGGTGTCAAAAAAGCAGTGAAAAAGGTCATAGACCGCTCATAGACTTGAGTCTATTGAGAGATCCCTGAAAACGGGCAAAACTAGGACATGTCCGATTTTTTCACGGGCCGTTCATGCAGTCCATTAAAAAACCGGCCGTGTGAATAGCCCCATAGAAGTACATTGATTTTAATGCAGCCGTGTGGCCGTTAAAAAACCGTCTGTCACACGGCCGATTATCCCGATCATGTAAATAAGCCTTTACTCCCATTTACACCTCAAAGTAGCTTGTAGGGTGTGCCCCGAACACACTTATGTATATATATTAAGCACCTAGTGTTATGTTATGTAACGCAACTGTATTCGTATTAGGAGGAAAGGTTATTTTCCATAGAGCACTATATATCTTGTACAGACGGGACTCTGTGAAGGCACATTAGCGTCAGAAGTCAGTTATGGCGTGCCGCCTTTTTAGGAAAAATGGAAGGAGCCTAGTCTTTAATAAAATAATAATGATTTATTTTTTATAGTGGTAGTTGGTGAGTGATGAAGGAAAGAGACAGAAAGAGTGATGTGTGTGGAATAAGCAGGAGAGGGAGAAAGAAGTCAGTACAAAGAGGGTCGATTTTCAGAGCGGGGTGTGAGTCGCTGTTGTATAGCCGGGCAGGGCGAGAGATGCCAGATTGGATAGCCGGGCAAGGCGAGAGATGCCAGATTGTATAGCCAGGCAGGGTGAGAGATGCCAGATTGGATAGCCGGGCAAGGCGACAGCTGTCAGATTGGATAGCGGGGCAGGGCGAGAGCTGCTGGATTGGATAGCCGGGCAGGGCGAAAGCTGCCAGTTGAGATTGCCAGGTAAAGCGCAAACTACCAAGTGACTGATCCACCAAAAAGACTTTGTATTTATCTGCTGAATGGCGTATTGCCAGCTCTGCACTTCATATAAGAACAAATATCCCCTGCACCACAAGTTCAACTTGAGACTGAACCATTAGCCAACACAATGTCCCGTTCTCACCAGTTACATTAGAAACCACCAAGTATAGCGCCTATTTATTAGTGAAACCGTCAAGATTATGTGCCAAATGTATTGTAACCGTGAAGATAGTGCCTCTGATGGAGTAAAGTTCTGTTCAGCATCTCATCCAGTGTCATCTGAAGTTCTTGCTGTGCAATTTGTAAGCAAACAACAGCTAAAATGAAGACACAGACAGTGAACATGGGGAAGATTCTTTGTGAAAAACAGACAAAACAAATAGCTCTAATAATACCTGCGTATTACTGCAGCAAGTTCTTTTTTATATACTTTGCTGTATTTTCCTTTTATTAGTTTGTTGGGTCAGTACAATTTTAAATCGTAATATAATGACAAGTAATATTCTCATAACTTTCGAATTCTATAGCATAAAAGACTGTACAATCTGATTGTGCCATGCCAGCTATGAAAGAAAAAAATACTAAAAAGGGGATGTCGATGAGAATAAAGTTTATTTCAGGACAACTACTATCTGTTCTACACACAGGAGAATAATCTGACGGCGGTCACTGAGTTAGGATTTCAAGTCAGTCAAGATTTAGGAATTGTAATTGTCTGTCTTCTTCAGGTGGTTTACTGTGGGACAATATATGGAAACCTCCTGGTCATCACCCTGGAGTCAATCAGCAAGAACCTCCACACTCCAATATACTTCTTCATCTCACAACTCTCCATCAGTGACATCTTGTTGACCACAGATATTGTCCCCAACATGCTCCATATTCTACTAAATAGCGGGGGGGGGGGGGGGGGGGCATCACTTTTATTAACTGTATGAAACAGTTTTATTTTTTTGGTGCCTCAGAAATATTTGAATGTCTTCTCCTCACAGTGATGTCCTATGACAGATATGTGGCCATCTGTAATCCCCTCCGTTACACCTCTATCATGACCAGTGGACATTGTGTGATATTGGCCGCCGTGTCTTGGTTGCTTGGATTTTCCATTATTTTGACTTACACCATAAAACAGCAAAGTTAAACTTTTGTGGACCAAATATCATTGACCATTTATTCTGTGACCTTGTCCCCTTACAAGAACTCGCCTGTTCTGATACCTTCGTTGTTAATTTAGAGATTTATTTACTCAGCATTCGCATTGTAATAATTCCAATCACAATCATTGTAATATCTTATACTTATATTATTTCAGCAACTCTAAGGATTCCATCCAGTACTGGTAGACAGAAAGCCTTCTCCACCTGTAGCTCCCACCTCATTGTGGTCTCCAATTATTACTGGAATATCTTCAGCATTTATATTGTTCCAACAAAAGGACAAACAGCCACCATGAGAAAGATCCTATCCCTGCTCTACACTGTGATTACTCCTTTCATAAACCCCATTATATACGGTCTACGGAATAAAGACATTAGGAAAGTCGTAAAGAAAACACTTCATAGGCGTATAATCCGGTAAATCCTCCACAATGTTAAATACATCATTGAGTTTGGACCTGCACATACCGTGGGCATCAGCTTAGTTGTTAGTTTAAGAGTTTGTGATTAGTACAGAACCCAATTCGTAAAATTAGGGAACATAATAATGTGATCGTCTTTTACCAGTGTTGCATCCAATATCAATATATACCGCGTTCCAAATTATTATGCAGATGTTATTTTTCGCTGATTTTCCTAAATAGTCGATGCAAATGACAGTCAGTATAATCTTCAAGCCATCAACCGTTGGAGTATAATGCAAATTTTATTGAACAAATCTACTAATGATAACAGATTTTTTTTTAGAAGTAAAAAACTCAAAATTCACTGTTTAAAATTATTATGCACAACAGAGATCAAAACATTTTAAAGGTTGTAAAGAGAAGTAAAATGGTCATTTGTTGAATTTGCAGCATCAGAAGGTCATATTTACAGAAATCAAAAGCTCTTTCAAAAAAAAAAACTGAAAAGGCCAAGTTACATGTTAACATAGGACCCCTCCTCTGATATCACCTTCACAATTCTTGCATCCATTGAATTTGTGAGCATTTGGACAGTTTCTGCTTGAATATCTTTGCAGGATGTCAGAATAGCCTCCCAGAGCTTCTGTTTTGACATGAACTGCCTCCCACCCTCATAGATATTTTGCTTGAGGATGCTCCAAAATTTCTCAATAGGGTTGAGGTCAGGGGAACATGGGGGCCACACCATGAGTTTCTCTCCTTTTATGCCCATAGCAGCTAATGACACAGAGGTATTCTTTGCAGCATCAGATGTGCATTGTCATGCATGAAGATAATTTTGCTACGGAAGGCACGGTTCTTTTTGTACCACGGAAGAAAGAGGTCATTTTCACACTGTCAGGGACCCTAAAGGGGCCTACCAGCTCTCTCCCCATGATTCCAGCCCAAAACATGACTCCGCCATTGCCTTGCTGACGTCGCAGCCTTGTTGGGTTATGGTGGCCATTCACCAACCATCCACTACTCCATCCATCTGGACCATCCAGGGTTGCACGACACTCATCAGTAAACAACACGGTTTGAAAATTAGTCTTCATGTATTTCTGAGCCCACTGCAACCGTTTCTGTTTGTGAGCATTGTTTAGGGGTGGCAGAATAATAGCTTTATGCACACTTGCAAACCTCTGGAGGATCCTACACCTTGAGGTTTGCGGGACTCCAGAGGCTCCAGCGGCTTCAAATACCTATTTGCTGCTTTGCAATGGCATTTTAGCAGCTGCTCTCCTAATCCTATTAATTTGTCTGGCAGAAACCTTCCTCGTTATGCCTTTATCTGAACGAACCTGTCTGTGCTCTGAATCAGCCACAAATATTTTCACCGTACGATGATCACGCTTACGTTTTCTTGAAATATCCAATGTTTTCATACCTTGTCCAAGGTATTGCACTATTTCACGCTTTTCGGCAGCAGAGAGATTATTTTTCTTTCCCATATTGCTTGAAACCTGTGGCCTGCTTAATAATGTGGAACGTCCTTCTTAAGTAGTTTTCCATTGATTGGGCACAGCTGGCAAACTAATTATCACAGGAGTCTGAGATTGATTACAATAATCCAAAGAGCCCTAAGACACAATACCATCCATGAGTTTAATTGAAAAACTAATAATTAAATGTTTATGACACTTAAATACAATATGCATAATAATTTGGAACACGGTGTCTTTGATGTATTTGCAAAAAATAAAATAAGAAAAAGTTTATTAAAAGTTTTGATTTATTAACCGTTTTGCTTCCAGGGGTTTCCGAGCAATTTTTACACTTCTGAACTTTTGACAATTTTAGATGTAGCAAACGTTAGCTGGACATTTAACGTGTTACAAAACATGATGCAGCAAACTTTAATTTGACACATTAGTAAATTATACAGCAGCTTTACAGTTTTAGTCTAAATTTATTGTAGTATATTATTTGTAGTCCAGTAGCACACCAGGGCCACAAGTGGAATATTTCTAAAAACTGCAGAATCAGGGCAATAAATATTGAGTCATGTTTTTCTGTTAACACCTGCTCTGTTACAATAATAAAAAATAAAAAAATTTAATTCATAATTTATACCTCTACTTTGCTTTAAATCCTGTGACATATATAAAGGGTTTAGAAACTTTCTAAATGTGGTTTAAAATATTTTACGGTTTTTAAATTGGGGAGATTTATGGGAGGTACTAATAAATAGGCCCCTCAAAGCCGCTTCAGAACTAGTCCCTGAAAAAATAGGTTTTTGCCATTTTCTTGAATATGTCAAAAAATGCTACTAAAGTTATAAGCCTTCTAACATCAAATAAAAATAAAAAGACATTCAAAAAATTATTTTAACATAAAGTAGTCATATAGTCAATGTGAACTAGTAACTATTTTGTGTGGTATTACTATCTGACTTACAAGCAGATAGATTAAAATTAAGTAAAATACAAAAGTTTTCACATTTTCTCAAAATTCTTGTGTCTTCCACAAATAAAACAGCGAATGTATCAACCAAATTTTAACTCTAAGGCCCCATGCACACGAATGTGTTTTTGCGGACGCAATTGACCCGCAAATCTGCGGGTAAATTGCGGTCCCATTCATTTCTATGGGCCCATGCACACGACCGTGGTTTCCATGGTCCCTGCATTGCCCAGGAGCATGAACCGCAAAAAGATAGGACATATCACGTCTCATTATGGCCGTGTTTTGTGGTCCAGGCTCATAGAAATGAATGCACACGGCCATGTGCAAAAAATGATGCCAACATAAAGTAGATATGTGGGAAATGTGAACTAGTAACTATTTTGTGTGGTATTACTATCTGTCTTACAAGCAGATACATTTAAACTCAAATTTTACCACGAACATAAGGTCCAATGTGTCACTTCCTCTACTTCGGAGGCCGGTGCTTCAGTCTATTAGCACACTAAGGCCACATGTGAGATATTTCTAAAAACTGCACAATCTGGGCAATAAATTTTGAGATGTTTTTCTTTGGTAAAACCTTCTGTTTTACATAAAATTTTTTAATAAAAAGGATTTTCTGAATAAAAAATGAAATTTGTACATTTCACCTCTACTTTTTAATTTTTAAAATGGTGTGTTTTATGGGGGTTTCTAATATGTAGGCCCCTAAAAGCCACTTCAGAACTGAACTGGTACCTAAAAAATAGGCTTTTGAAATTTACTTCTAAACATGAGAAATTGCTGCTAAAGTTCTAAGACTTGTAACATCTTAGAAAATAAAAGAATGTACAAAAAATGATGCCGACATAAAGTAGACATATGGGAAATGTGAACTAGTAACTATTTTGTGTGGAATTACTATCTATTTTACAAGCAGATACATTTAAAATCAGAAAAATGCAATTTTTTTCAAAATTTTCTCTAAATTTAGCTTTTTTTCGACAAATACATTTTTAATATATCGACCAATTTTTACAACTAACATAAAGTTCAATGTGTCATGAGAAAATATTCTTAGAATCGCTTGGATAGGTTTAAGCATTCTGAAGTTATTACCACATAAAGTGACACGTTAGATTTGAAAAATGGGCTCTAAGCCTTAAGGCTCAAACTAGGCTGTGTCATTAAGGGGTTAATGACAAAGCAGTTTTCTTAGTTTTTTCATCGTTGCATTCTATAAAATATTTTTCCATTGACAAAGACGTAGTTTTTGCTAGACAAGTTGTATTTTTCTATAGCACCTTTTTGGATTACATATAATATTTTTGGGGGATTGTAAAAACAAAAATTCCATCAGATTTTTGGGAGTGGGTTATGTTTGTACAGCATTAACCATATTGGATAGATAACATGATAAATTATTTCTCTAGCTTGATATGTTTATGGTGATAGCAAATATATATATATATTTTATGTTTATTACTTTTGCACAATACATTTCTTTTTGTATCCATACGCGAAATGCTTGGCACCGGCTCAGAAGCTGAGTCGGTGCGATCATCGCTGAATGTCTTCGATCCCTGCCATTAACCCCTTAAATGCAGCGCTCAAACGCGATCGCTACATTTAAGGTGTGTGCAGCTCATCGGAACTCCAGCAATGAAATCACCAGGGTTCTGGTGGCTGCAATGGCAACCGGAGGTCTAATACTGGCCTCCCAGTCTGCCTAGCATGGAAAACTTCCAGCGCCTGCCCTGCGGCAGAGCATGAACGGCTTCTGTAGCCGCCGGCAAGATGGCGCCGGCTCAGGAGCTGATCCGGCGTCATCAGCGGTGGAAGTCAGCTGTATGTTACAGCTGACATCCACCTGTAAGGGCAGGAACTGGAGCTAGCTCCGACCCCTGCCATTAACGCCTTTGATAAAGCGATCAAAAGTGATCACTGCATCTTAGTGGTTGCTAGAAAATTGCCAGCCCTGACAGGCAATCAGGACTGGCGACTGCTGCTATGGCAACAGGAGACACAATGGCCTCCTGCTCTGCCATTACGGAAGACGATTAGGCCCCGCCGGGAGTCGAAGCCTAATCGGCTTGCTGTCAGTGAAAATCTGACAGTTGGACCTTCAAGTCCCCTAGTGTAAAAAAAAAGTGAAAAAAATAAGTTGGAAAACATAATAAAAGTTTCAAGTAATAAAATAAAACACAATCGCCCTGTTCATTATCAAGTCCTTTATTATTGAAAAATAATAATAAACCATATGTATTTGGTATCGCCACGACCGTAACGACCTGAGGTATAAAAATATTATATTATTTAATTGCACACGGTGAACAGTGTAAAAAAATAACCCGTAAGAGCTATACCAGAGTTTCTGTATTTTGGTCGCTTTTCCCTACAAATATTGAAGTAAAAAGTGATCAAAAAGTCGCACGTATCCAAAAATGACACCTATAAAAACTATAGCTCGTCTCGCAAAAAACAAGCCCTCATACAGCTCCGTCGACGAAAAAGTTAAACAGTTATGGTTCTCACAACTTGGCGACAGAAAAAGTACATACTTTTTACAAAAGTAATTTTATTGTGCAAAACGTTGTAAAACATAAAAAAGTGCTATAAATTAGGTATCGCCGGAATCGGACTGTCCCGCAGAATAAATTGAACATGTAAATTATAACACGTGGTGAACGCTGTATAAAAAAAACTAAAAGAACTATGCCAGAATTGCTGTTTTTTGGTTATCTATCCTCCCAAAAAATAGGATAAAAGGTGATCAAAAAGTCACATGTACCCCAAAATGATACCAATAAAAACTACAGCTCGTCCCGCAAAAAATCCCTCATATCACTACGTCCATGAAAAAATAAAATTAGTTAAGGCTCCAATAAGACAGGAAATAAAAAATATGCAGTTATGCAGCCCGAGGGGAACATTTCTTCTGTTTCAAGAGGCGATTTATCAAAGCCCTAAAATTAGGGAACCAGGAAGGGGAGGTCCCAAACATATCTGCTAGAAGCGAGGGCGCCCGTATTATAACAGGACAACACTTCCCAGCAAAATTCCCAAACTGCAAAGGTGCGGAGTGTGGACCAAAAGGGGCATAAGAAAGGACATTTATCAGTGTGACACCGGCTTGTGCAGAAAGGATTCTTCACAGCGTAACACACATCTATGGATTATTTTATTGTTTACCCCATTATTATACCACCTAACTATGCCCCTGATATACTCTGGCCTGCTCACATGTACCCCCACATTATAAACGGAAACACCAGCAATACTCCAATAAATCTACTACAAAGCAAAATCCGCTCCCAAAAGCCAAATGGCGCTCCCTCCCGCTCTGAACCCTACAGCGTGCCCAAACAGCAGTTTCCTTCCACATATATGGCACCCCTATACCCGGGAGAACCCTTTTAACAATTTTTGGGGTGTGTGTCTCCAGTGGCATAAGCTGGGCACAACATATTTTCCACTGAAATGGCATATCTAGGGAAAAATATAAATTTTTAATTTGCGCCATCCGCATTGCATTCATTTATGGAAAAGACCTGTGGCGTGAAAATGCTCACTACACCACTTAATAAATGCCTTGAGGTGTGTAGTTTCCAAAATGGGGTCACTTTCTTTTTATTATTTCACATCTGAGCCTCTGCAATTGTGAACCAATACTTTGTAAATCGCCAAATTAGGCCTCAATTTTACATGGTAGTCTTTCACTCCTGAGCCTTGTCGAATGTCCAGGCAAAAGATTTGGGTCACATGTAGTGTGTTTCTAAAACCGGGAAACAATTAGAGAGCTGTCTCGTTATGGTGGCACAATGGTGGCACCACATATTGGCTTATCTATGGAAAAAATAAAATTTTCACTCTGCAATATTGATTGCACACTAATTTCTGCCAAACACCTGCAGGGTTAAGATACTCCCTACACCCCTAGGTGAATGCATTCAGGGGTGCAGTTTCCAAAATGTGGTCACTTCTGGGGGTTTCCACTGTTTTGGTCCCACAGGCCCCCAGAAACCTATCCAGCAAAATCTGCACTCCAAATGGCGCTCCTTCCCTTCTGAGCCCTGCCGTGTGCCCAAACAACAGTTTATGACCACATATGGGGTATTGCCGTACTCGGTAGAAATTGCTTTATAAATGTGTGAGTTCTTTTTTTCCTTCATTTGTGGAGAAAATGAAAAAGTTTGAGCTAAAGCTACGTCTTATTGAAGAAAAAGGATTGTTTTTATTTTCACTGCCCAATTCTAATAAATTCTATGAAATACCTGTGGGGTCAAAATGCTCACTACACCCCTAGATGAATTCCTGAAGGGGTGTAGTTTCCTAAATGGAGTCACTTTTTCGGCGTTTTCATTGTTTTGTCCCCTCAGGGGCTTTGCAAATGCGACATGGCCTCCGCAAACCATTCCTGCTAAATGTGATCTCCAAAAGCCAAATAGCGCTCTTTTCCTTCTCAGTCCTGCCGTGTCTCCAAACATCCGTTTATTACCACATGTGGGTTATTTCTTTACTAGGGAGAAATTGCGTTACAAATTTTGCAGTGCTTTTTCTCGTTTAGCCCTTGTGGAAATTAGAAAAAATTAGCTAAACCTAAATTTTCTTTGAAAAAATGTAGATTTTCATTTTCAGGGCCTACTTTCAATAATTTCTGCAAAAAGTATGTGGGGTAAAAACGCTCACTATACTCCTAGATAATTTCCTCAATGGGTGTAGTTTCCAAAATGGGGTCACTTGTGGGGGGGTTTTCACTGTTTTGTCCCCTCAGGGGCTTTGTAAATGTGACATGGTCTCCGCAAACCAATCCTGCTAAATTTTAACTCCAAAAGCCAAATGGCGCTCCATCCCTTCTTAGCCCTGCCGTGTGTCCAAACAGCCATTTATGGCCACATGTGGAGTATTGTTTTACTAGGGAGAAACTGCTTTACAAATTTTGTGGTGCTTTTTCTACTTTAGTCTTTGTGGAAATGAGAAAATATGAGATAAACCTACATTTTCTTTGAAAAAAAATCGATTTTCATTTTCACTACCTAATTCCAATAGTTTCTGCAAAACACCTGTGGGGTCAAAATGCTTACTATACCACTAGATAATTTCCTCAATGGGTGTAGTTTCCAAAATGGGGTCACTTTTGGGGGGTTTCCGCTGTTTTGTCCCCTCAGGGGCTTTGCAAATGTGACATGGCCTCCACAAACCATTCCTGCTAAATTTGAGCTCCATAAGCCAAATAGCGCTCTTTCCATTCTCAGCCCTGCCGTGTGTCCAAACAGCCGTTTATGACCACATGTGGGGTATTGTTTTACTCGGGAGAAATTGCTTTACAAATTTTACATGCTTTTTCTCCTTTAGTCCTTGTGGAAATTAGAAAAAAATTGCTAAACCTTCATTTTCTTTGAAAATAATTCGATTTTCATGGCCTACTTCCAATAATTTCTGTAAAAAACCTGTGCAGTCAAAATGCTCACTATACCCCTAGATAATTTCCTTGAGATGTGTAGTTTCCCAAATGGGGTCACTTTTGGGGGATTTCCACTGCAAGAGCCCTTCAAACCTGACATGGTGCTTAAAATATATTCTAATAAAAATAAGGCCCCAAAATCCACTAGGTGCTCCTTTGCCTCTGAGGACTGTGCTTCAGACCATTAGGACACTAGGGCCACATATGGGATATTTTTAAAAACTGCAGAATCTAGGCAATAAATATTGAGTTGCATTTCTCTGGTAAAACTTTCTGTGTTACAAAGAAAAATGGATTAAATATGAATTTCTGAAAAATAAAAATGGAATTTGTAAATTTCACCTCTACTTTGCTTTAATTCCTGTAAAACGTCTAAAGGGTTAAGAAACTTTTTAAATGCTGTTTTGAATACTTTGAGGGGTGCAGTTTTTAAAATAGGATGACTTATTGGGGGTTTATAATATATAAGGCCCTCAAAGCCACTTCACAACTGAACTGGCCCCTGCAAAAATGGCCTTTTGAAATTTTCTTAAAAATGTGAGAAATTGCTGCTAAAGTTCTAAGACTTGTAACGTCATAGAAAAATAAAAGGATGTTCAAAAAACGATGTAAAACTAGACATATGGGGGATGTTAATTAGCAACAATTTTGTGTGGTATAACTGTCTGTCTTACAAACAGATACATTTAAATAGAGAAAAATACCAATTGTGTTTTTCACAATTAAATACTGAACCTATCGAGCAAATTTTGCCAGTAACATAAAGTCCAATGTGTCACGAGAAAACAATTTTAGAATTGCTTGGATACATGAAAGCATTCCGACGTTATTACCACATAAAGTGAAACATGTCAGATTTGAAAAATGAGGCTCTGTCAGGAAGGTCAAAAGTGGCTAAAGAGGGAAGGGGTTAAATGTATCAGGTAAGGTTTTTAGTCAGAAGTCAGATTACAAACTATAGAAAAACTTTGTTAATTCGGCATAAATATAACCTGGATCATCAGATATTTTTGATTATCAGACAGTCATATAAAAGTCTATAAAAGTTTAAGTATTAAAAGTTGAAAAAATTCAGACCAAAAAACTACCAGTTCTTCTGACACAAAAATTTTACCAAAAAGAGCTGCACATTTTTCACATGATAAAGTGGTGGTGACCTCTGCTAGGGTTAAAATGTCATAGCTCAGTAGCTGCATCTTACATCTCAATTACCATGTACCATGATGATAAATATGGTGACTGCTACACGAAAATTACAATATGTTCTACTAGTTGGCGGCACATGATTATTGATCATTATTTTTCTATATCGTTCATTTCTTTTCTTTTACATTTTGTGATCTTCTGGATAAATAATAAATTGCCAATAATAATGTAATGTAACTATCCCTCAATGGACCGGAACCCAAGAGACGAGGAAGCCGGAACCCAAGAGACGAGGAAGCCGGAAACCCGAGAGACGAGGAAGCTAATGACAAGACAATCTCCATAGAGTTACTGTGCACAGTCTCTCGCCTTCATATTGTGTATATATACTGGTAGTCATTGTGTGGCTTATGTCATATGAATTGTTCATGTGTTTTGGTTTCTTGTATTTTGAGGAATTGTGTTAACCTCCTGCATTCTGGAACTTTTTGGAGCACAGGTTTTTATTACTAGGACAATATTTATGAAAGAAAATGAAAACACCCAATGTAAGTACAGACAGATGGACTTCTTCGGTAGTACACATATATCTTAAAGGTGTTTTCCCACAAAAAACATGTACTCCCTATCCACAGGATAGGGCATACATGTGATATCATGGGGGGTTGCACCCGGTGGGACCTTAAGCGACGGGAACGAGGGATCAAAAGTCCCCCGAAGTGCTCCATGAGAATGGAGTGCTGGTGCGCATACTCAGCCAGCGTTCCATTAATATCTATGGGACTTCCAGGACCGCTGTCTCCGGCAGCTCTATAGAAATAACTGGAGCGCTGGTCGAGCATGTGCACCAGAGCTCCATTCTCATGGAACACTTCGGGAGACTTTCGGTCCCATGTTCTCCTCGTCGCTGGGGGTCCCAGTGGTCAGATCCCCAGTGATCACACATGTATCCCGTATCCTGTGGATAAAGGATACATGTGTTTGTGGTAAAACCTGTTTAGTCTTTTTATGATGGGGGTGTATTTTGAGCCATGTATTTTTTTTATGCCGTTTTTGTGCCAGTTTTGTGGTCAGTGGCATTTTCATGCTCTGTGTGTGGCTTTTTTTCAGGCGTTTTTTACGTAGGCTTCTCTAAAATGCCAGTCAAAAAAGTATGTACTAAATTACCCTAAATGGAAAATGTCACTAAAAAGCCATAAAAAGGCTTTTGATATTTTTTAAAAACTCTGGCTTTTTGACATTAATTTTTTTCAATGCAGTTTAAAACACCAGAAAAAATGTTTTGTTTCTTTTTATTTATTTTTTTCTGATTATTTCATATTAATTAATTCTGTAGGTTTTGTTTTTTTAGGGCAAAATGGTCAGAAAAGGGGAAAAAATATTTGTTTCCCTAATTTTTTCATGCTGTTTTAAGGTATTTTTTTGTTGAAAAATTTACCCCAAGAACAAATGCTCTAATTCTCCCGCATCTAGTGATATCATATATGTGCACATTGTATAACGTATGATGGCACTATAGCGCCAAGAAGGAAAATCCTCTTTTAGCTTTATATATAACTCCCTCCCTTAGCTTTAGTCGCAGCCTCTGTACATGAGGGATAATCATCAAGGTACAGAAATGTTTTAGTAAAAGCTCAAAAGCAGATAGGGCCGGGGTATGACAGACTACAATTGGTGGCTAGGGATATTATTTTATATTTGATGTAAAGTCAATTCTGCCTGATAGGAACATATTAATGCCTGAGCGCCTGACATCCATGTAAAATGCGTGTGTGTCACACAGAATGTCTAAAATTGGGGCATGAGGGTTCAAAGCGGTGAGCACTTTTTCGGGGAAGAGGGCTTTTTTATTTCTTCACTTTCAATTTTTTTTTTTATTTATTCGTTTTATTTGTTTGTTTTTTTATTATACTGTATTTATTATGCATTATTATAATTATTTTTTACTATAGGAGCACAGATTAGCAGGCAACACATGATCTATATGTTCTCTGCTGTCCCCATATACAGATCACTGATAACAGTCATCTGATGGTGACAGCCCATACTTCTCTGTATCACTTCAAGCCCTCTCTAACAACCGCCTGAAGACAGAAGCGGTGCATCGGCATTCGGTAACACAGCGTTCAATATGACAGGGAACTGATTATTTTGCAATGATGTCAGAAATCTTCACATTCTCTAGGGTTCACTTACTGTTACTTTACTTTTATATTGAATATACAGGGAAACAATCTGACGGCAGTCACAGAGTTTTTTCTCTTAGGATTTCAGGGCAGCCAATGGTTGAGAATTTTTCTGTTTTGTCTTCTCCTGGTGGTTTACTGTGGAACAACATGTGGGAATCTCCTGGTCATCACCCTGGTGTCTATCAGCAAGAACCTCCACACTCCAATGTACTTCTTCATCTCACAACTGTCCATCGATGACATAACGTTGACCACAACTATTGTCCCCAACACGCTACAAATTCTACTGAATAATGGGGGGGCGATTACTTTTATTCACTGTTTGACTCAGTTTTATTTTTTTGGTGTCTCAGAAGCATTTGAGTGTTTTCTCCTCACAGTGATGTCTTATGACAGATATGTGGCCATTTGTAATCCCCTCCGTTACACCTCTATCATGACAGGTGGATATTGTGTGATATTGACCGCCACCTGTTGGTTGCTCGGTTTCTCCATAGTATTGATTGACATTTTAATAATTTCAAGGCTAACCTTTTGTGGACCAAATATTATGGACCATTTTTACTGTGATCTTGTTCCCTTACAAGAAATTTCCTGTTCTGATATCTTTATTATTCAACTAGCAATCTTGTTACTTAGCATTCCATCAGTTATCATACCGATGATGATTATAATTTCATCTTATGTTAATATTCTATTTGCCATCTTAAGGATTCCATCCAACGGTAGACAGAAAGCCTTCTCCACCTGTAGCTCCCACCTCATAGTGGTCTCCATATTTTACTTGACTATGTTCAGTGTTTATGTGTTTCCATCAAAAGGGCAATCATCAACCATTAGAAAGATCCTATCCCTGCTCTACACTGTATTTACCCCATTCATCAACCCCATTATATATAGTCTGAGAAATAATGACATTAGACAAGTCATGGAAAAAACAATTCAAAAACATAGAACTTGATTTATTGAAATTAGACCTAAAATGTAAACCAGGGCCCACTATGAGTTATGATATTTCTAACCCCTTCCCATCCTTTAATGATATAGTTTGTTACGGTGAGCGGTGTACTAATATGTCATGGTTATGGTGCAAGCACAATCATCGTGCTGTAACGGCCTGGGTAGGTGAACTGCGATCCCGGTAGCTTAATGCCTTAGGTTATGTTCACACGACGGAATTTGCTTGGCAGCTCCCATCACAAAATCCTATGCAGAATTATTCCTGCCGTCAGAAGCAAGATTTGTACTCCCAATCTCTTCAATGGGAGGTTTGGGTGCAATCCACACAAAGATCGGGCAGGATGCTTCTTCTGTTGGCTAGCTGAAAAAATCCGCTAGTGGGAAAAAGAATCGTCTGCCTCCCATTGAAATTAATCGGAGGCAGAATTTTGCACCGGAATATGCTGCGGATTCTGCTGCAAAAATTCCTCCTGTAAACATAGCCTTAAATGCCACGGTCAATGCCAATGTGTTGTCATAGCATCTGGGGCCTAACAGAGACCTCCACAGTCTGCCGTGTGTATGTGCCTACTAGTTCCTGTTTATGGCAGGGCCCAAAACGGTGCATGTCAGTATAGCATTAACAGGAAATAATATACTGTAAAAAAAACAATTTTATTCCTTTAAAAATCCACTTATAAGGTTGACTAGTAAAATGTAAAAAAATAAAAATAAATTGGTGTTGTCGCAATTGTAACAAGCCATATAATAAAGTTAAATGTTATTTATTGGCGGTGCGGCCTGGTTAGGGCACAGAGAGGACGCATCGACTAAGAGTTTCCTGATCTTCGGCCACAGTTTCGAACCTGACAAGAAAATTGAGCAGTATATAGCGTCTGCTCACGGACTTCTCTGCCAGTCTACAGACCACAGGTACAGAGGTGGCAGAGCGGGCCACCTGTCTGCCGGCAACTTCTTCTACCAAAGACTTGTCACTAATACCTAGCCCTAAATCCCATTCTCGCAGCCCACTGGATGTAGAGGTTTTACAAGTGAGCGCAAGCCTACATCGGTGGGCACTGAGCCCAATAAAACTAGATATGGAGAGCTTTATCTCTAGGCAGCCTACAATAATAAAACAAATCTCTTATAGAAGACCTCACTCAGCTCTCCACTATGGTCTTATCACCTGATGTAAAGGTGCACCCAGCAGATCCACACACTATTTGACAGTGTCGATGAGGTGGAAAACAGGAATTGATGCAGCAATATTTGTGTTGGGGGATCCCTGAAGCCCCTAACCGCCATGACCTGAGTCCCATGCCTCAAGGTTTCTTCAACACCCTGCTGTACAAACACGCCTCTTGAGATAGCAAATACGCAATTAAAAATATGATTACGTTTGACGGAGCTAACATACAATTGCTTACCAACCTATCAAGTACCACACTGGCAAAGAGAAGAGCTTTGAGACTATCACTAAACATCTTGAGAAAAAAAGAATTGCCTATTTTTGGGGGCCCCCCTTTCAGCTACAGGTCCTCCATGGGTTATCTACATACATTCTGCACCCTCTTGCTATCTTGACAGAATTTACTATGGCCCTTAAAATACCATCAATATCTCACCCTGACTGGCAGTTGCTGCTTTTACTACCCCAAAGGCCACCATGTCGAGGAGGCCCAACCACAGCAACAGTTCCAAAACAACGGACCACCCAGTTTCTGCTGGATCCTGCTGGCAGAGAGCTGTTATGCTTTGGATGACTTACGTGAGATGGAGACTATTTTCAACTTTTACATTGACTGGTCGCTATACTATAGAAGGTGATCTTCTCATCCCAAATATATTAGGAAAATACAGTAACTCCTGGGAATAATCTTCCTGATCTCGCCCGTGTTTTGTTCCATAGCCTGCCCATTCATATAGCACTTTCAACTTTAGCTCATACCTGATTTGCTTATTGACCATATGTTTTATTCTGTATTGTTTTATTTGATCTCCAACCAGTTTCTTTCTCTATGTATGATGGCTGTCTCTTATACTTATAGGGTATTTATAGGGTATTGGGTAGAGATGAGCGAACCGGGACAACCGAACCCGGTTTCGGTCCGAACTTCCGGAAAAGTTCGGTTCGCAGCGAATCCGAACTTCACCGGGTTCGGCCGAACCCGTTTTGACCGAACCCGGTCAAAAGCATTATACAAATCGGCAGCCACTTGTCTCTATCAATCACTGATAGAGAAAAGAGGCTGCTGATTAAAAATAAAATAAAAAGCATTTCATACGTACCCGGTCATTGTCTTGGTGACGAGTCCCTCTTCTTCCTCCAGTCCAACCTTTTCTGACGCGGCAGCCTGTGATTGGCTGCAGAGGCCTCTGCAGCCTGTGATTGGCTGCAGAGGCCGCGGCAGCATGTGATTATCTGCAGCGCTCACATGGGCTGCATCATCATCAAGGAATGTCGGGCCGGATGTCGAGAGGGACGCGTCACCAAGGCAACGGCCAGGAGACCGGACTGGAGGAAGCAGGGAGTTCCCGTTAAGTATGAACGTCTTTTTTTTTACAGGTACTGTGATCGGTAGTCACTGTCCAGGGTACTGAAACAGTTACTGCCGATCAGTTAACTCTTTCAGCACCCTGGACAGTGACTATTTAGGGTATGTGCACACACACTAATTACGTCCGTAATTGACGGACGTATTTCGGCCGCAAGTGCCGGACCGAACACAGTGCAAGGAGCCGGGCTCCTAGCATCATAGTTATGTACGATGCTAGGAGTCCCTGCCTCTCTGCAGGACAACTGTCCCGTACTGTAATCATGTTTTCAGTATGGGACAGTAGTTCCACGGAGAGGCAGGGACTCCTAGCATCGTACATAAGTATGATGCTAGGAGCCCGGCTCCCTGCACTGTGTTCGGTCCGGTACTTGCGGCCGAAATACGTCCGTCAATTACGGACATAATTAGTGTGTGTGCACATACCCTTACTGACGTCGCCTAGCAACGCTGCTGTAATGACGGGTGCACACATGTAGCCACCCGTCATTACGGGGCCTAATGCACACGACCATAAAAACACCCGTTATCACGGGTCGTAATTACGACCCGAAATAGCGGGCCCATAGACTTCTGTTAGCCACGGGTACCTTCCCGTTTTTTCACGGGAAGGTGCCCGTGCCGTTAAAAAGATAGAACATGTTCTATTTTTTTATTTTACGGGCCGTGCTCGTAATTACGACTCGTAACTACGAGCACGGCCGGCCGGCCACGGGCAGCCGGCCGCTTTTGCGAACCGTGCTGTCATTATAATTATAGCAGCACGGCCCGTAAAATAGAAAAATAGAACATGTTCTATATTTTTAACGGCACGGGCACCTTCCCGTGAGAAAACGGAAAGGTACCCGTGGGTAACAGAAGTCTATGAGCCCGTTATTGCGGGTCGTAATTACGACCCGCAATAACGGGTGTTTTTACGGTCGTGTGCATAATGGGAGCACGGCTCGGAAAAACGAACGGCTGCCCGTGCTCATCTCCTGAAATACTCTGTGCTGCCTTAAACTCTGTGGACAGGTCAGGATCCTGTTTCTTTTAAATGCTGCTAGGGAACCCGCTCGATCCACTATATAAGGCTACGCTACAGTGCAGCATTTAAAATAAACAGGATCCTGACCTGTCCACAGAGTTTAAGGCAGCACAGAGTATTTCAGGAGATGAGCATGCAGATTCAGTGCTGCTGTGAACTCTGCTCTTACCATTACGTAGCTCTCAGTCTGTTACCTCTCCTCCACTCCTGTCCTCAAGAACACCTTCACATGATTGGCAAGTCACCACGTAATGGTAAGAGCAGAGTTCACAGCAGCACAGAGTATTTCAGGAGATGAGCGTGCGGATCTTGTGCGTGGTGGTGACTTGCCAATCATGTGAACGTGTTATAGAGGACAGGAGTGGAGGAGATGTAACAGACTGAGCTACGTAATGGTAAGAACAGAGTTCACAGCAGCACAGAGTATTTCAGGAGAGGAGCGTGCAGATTCTGTGCTGCTGTGAACTCTGCTCTTACCATTACGTAGCTCAGTCTGTTACCTCTCCTCCACTCCTGTCCTCAATAACACCTTCACATGATTGGCAAGTCACCACCCCGCACAAGATCTGAACGCTCATCTCCTGAAATACTCTGTGCTGCTGTGAACTCTGCTCTTACCATTACGTGGTGACTTGCCAATCATGTGAAGGTGTTCTGGAGGACAGGAGTGGAGGAGAGGTACAACTGAGCTACGTAATGGTAAGAGCAGAGTTCACAGCAGCACAGAATCTGCACGCTCCTCTCCTGAAATACTCTGTGCTGCTGTGAACTCTGCTCTTACCATTACGTGGTGACTTGCCAATCACGAAGGTGTTATTGAGGACAGGAGTGGAGGAGAGGTAACAGACTGAGAGCTACGTAATGGTAAGAGCAGAGTTCACAGCAGCACTGAATCTGCACGCTCATCTCCTGAAATACTCTGTGCTGCCTTAAACTCTATGGACAGGTCAGGATCCTGTTTCTTTTAAATGCTGCACTGTAGCGCAGCCTTATATAGTGGATCGAGCGGGTTCCCCAGCAGCATTTAAAAGAAACCGTGTTTGTGTATGTGTGTGTTTGTGTATATATGTGTGTTTGGGTATGTGACTTTGTCTGTTTTTGTTTTTATATGTGTGTTTGTGTATATGTGTGTGTGTGTGTGTATATATGGGTGTGTTTGTGTATATGTGTTTGTGTATATGTTTGTGTATATATGGGTGTATTTGTGTATATGTTTGTGTGTAGATGTTTGTGTGTGTTTTTGTATATGTGTGTGTTTGTGTATATGTGTGTATATGGGTGTGTGTTTGTGTGTATATATGTGTTTGTGTATATGTGTGTTTTTGTTTGTATATGTGTTTGTGTATATGTGTTCGTGTATGTGTGTGTGTATAACTGTGTGTGTGTGTTTGGATATGTGTGTTTTTGTTTGTATATGTGTGAGTTCGTGTATATGTGTGTGTGTTTGCCTGTTTATGTGTGTGTGTGTGTATATATCTTGTTGTGTTTGTGTATATATGTGTGTGTTTGTGTATGGTTGTTTGTTTGTGTGTGCGTGTATATATGTGTGTAGGTGAGTAGAAGTATTGTTATTGTTCACATTGATAACTGTTTTTTTATGTTGTTGCAGATTTTGATGTACCGATTGGACTACATCTTCGATTCGTTGGACTACTGCGTAGATCTACGTTTTTTCAAATTTTAATAAAATGGTTAACGAGGGTTTTGTTGGGGATTTCTTATTTCAATAAAAAAGAATTGTCTTTGTGTTTTTTTTTTTACTTTATTAGTGCCTAGATAATGGCAGTTGGCTGATTGACAGCGTCCATTATTAAGGCGGTACTTAGTGTTAGGCGGTGCAGAGGCTAGCACTAACCACCCATTATTACCCCGGTACCCACCACCACCAGGGGTGCCGGGAAGAGCTTGGTACGATCCAGTACCCGACCATCTGTTGTGATGGTCGGGTACTGGGGCGGCCGTAGGCTGGTATTATGAGGCTGGGAAGGGCCAAAAACAGTGGACCTTCCCACCCTTGTAATGCTAGGCTGCTGCTGCTGTGTTGTATCGGGCTGGTTATAAAAATGGGGGGGACCCCCACGTCGTTTTTTTTTTTGAATTTAACAAATTTAGCAATAGACGGGTCCCCCACATTTTTAATAACCAGCCATATGCAAGGCCGCAGCAGTCTGGCATTACATTGGTGGGAAGGGCCACTGGTTTTGTCCATTCCCAGGCTAATAACACTGTGTTGTATGTGGCTGGTTATGATAAATTGGGTGGAACCCCATGTCTTTTTAAAAAAAAAAATAATTAAATAAATAAATAATTAAAAAAATTGACGTGGGGTCCCCCCCATTTTTATAACCAGCCAGATACAACACAGCAGCAGCAGCCTAGCATTACAAGGGTGGGAAGGTCCACTGTTTTTGGCCCTTCCCAGCCTCATAATACCAGCCTGCGGCCGCCCCAGAGCCCGACCATCACAACAGTTGGTCGGGTACTGGATCGTACCTGGCTCTTCCCGGCACCCCTGGTGGTGGTGGGTACCGGGGTAATAATGGTGGTTAGTGTTAGCCTCTGCACCGGCTAACACTAAGCCTCGCCTTAGTAATGAATGTTGTCACTCAGACAGCGGCCATTACTAAAGTGGTAGTAATAAAATTTGAAAAGAAAAAGACAAAGATATAGATAAAATATTTTATTGAAATAAAGCACCCCCAACACAACCCTCATTAACCATTTTATTGTAGAAAAAAAAATTTAATCTAAGTAGTCCTCGAACCCGACGTAGTCCAAACACCAAACCTGTAAAAAAAAAAAAATGAAATAAAACATGTCGTAGGCTTAGATTCAGTTTAATGTGTGATACTGACTGTTATACCATGTATAGAAGCCTGCCGTGAAGTTGACTTAGATACAGGGCGCCAGCAGACAGTATCATACATGGCCATACATACATATATACAAACATACATACAAGCATGCACATATATACATGCAAATATACATACATGCAAACATACACACATATATACATGCAAACTATCATACATACATGCATACACACACACATGAAAACATACATACATACAAACAAACATGCAAAGATACATACATATATACAAGCATGCACAAATATACATGCAAACATAATTACATACATGCACATATATATAAACATACATGCAAACATACATGCAAAAATAAAAACATACATACATGCACATATATACATACATACATGACAACATACATACATGCAAACATACATACATACATACATGCAAACATACATACACACATGCAAACATATATACATGCAAATATACATACAAACATGCACATGTATACATACATGCCAACATACATGCAAACATACATGCACATATATACATACATACATACATACATGACAACATACATACATGCAAATATATACATGCACATATATACATACATGACAACATACATACATACATACATACATGACAACATACATACATATAAATATACACACATGCATACATACATACATGCAAACATACATTCATGCAAACACACATACATGCAAACATACATACATTCATGCAAACATACATACATACAAATATACATACACACATGCACATACATACATACATACATACATACATGACAACATACATACATACATACATGACAACATACATGCAAAAATACATACATGCAAACATACACACATGCAAACATACATACATACATGCAAATATATACATGCAAATATACATACAAACATGCACATATATACATACATGCCAACATACATGCACAGATATACATACATGCATACATGACAACATACATACATGCCAACATACATACATGCCAACATACATACATACATACATGCCAACATACATACATACATGCCAACATACATACATACATGCCAACATACATACACTACCTTTCAAAAGTTTGGGGTCACCCAGACAATTTTGTGTTTTCCATGAAAACTCACACTTATATTTATCAAATGAGTTGCAAAATGACTAGAAAATATAGTCAAGACATTGACAAGGTTAGAAATAATGATTGTTATTTGAACTAATAATTTTCTCCTTCAAACTTTGCTTTCGTCAAAGAATTCTCCATTTGCAGCAATTACAGCATTGCAGACCTTTGGCATTCTAGCTGTTAATTTGCTGAGGTAATCGGGAGAAATTTCACCCCATGCTTCCAGAAGCCCCTCCCACAAGTTGGATTGACTTGATGGGCACTTCTTGCGTACCATATGGTCAAGCTGCTCCCACAACAGCTCTATGGGGTTGAGATCTGGTGACTGCACTGGCCACTCCATTACAGATAGAATACCAGCTGCCTGTTTCTTCCCTAAATAGTTCTTGCATCATTTGGAGGTGTGCTTTGGGTCATTGTCCTGTTGTAGGATGAAATTGGCTCCAATCAAGCGCTGTCCACAGGGTATGGCATGGCGTTGCAAAATGGAGTGATAGCCTTCCTTATTCAAAATCCCTTTTACCTTGTACAAATCTCCCACTTTACCAGCACCAAAGCAACCCAAGACCATCACATTACCTCCACCATGCTTGACAGATGGCGTCAGGCACTCTTCCAGCATCTTTTCAGTTGTTCTGCATCTCACAAATGTTCTTCTGTGTGATCCAAACACCTCAAACTTTGATTCGTCTGTCCATAACACTTTTTTCCAATCTTCCTCTGTCCAATGTCTGTGTGCTTTTGCCCATATTAATATTTTCCTTTTATTAGCCAGTCTCAGATATGGCTTTTTCTTTGCCACTCTGCCCTGAAGGCCAGCATCCCGGAGTCGCCTCTTCACTGTAGACGTTGACACTGGCGTTTTGCGGGTACTATTTAATGACGCTGCCAGTTGAGGATCTGTGAAGCGTCTATTTCTCAAACTAGAGACTCTAATGTACTTGTCTTGTTGCTCAGTTGTGCAGCGGGGCCTCCCACTTCTCTTTCTACTCTGGTTAGAGCCTGTTTGTGCTGTCCTCTGAAGGGAGTAGTACACACCGTTGTAGGAAATCTTCAGTTTCTTGGCAATTTCTCACATGGAATAGCCTTCATTTCTAAGAACAAGAATAGACTGTCGAGTTTCACATGAAAGCTCTCTTTTTCTAGCCATTTTCAGAGATTAATCAAACCCACAAATGTAATGCTCCAGATTCTCAACCAGCTCAAAGGAAGGTCAGTTTTATAGCTCCTTTAAACATCAAAACTGGTTACAGCGGTGCTAACATAATTGCACAAGGGTTTTCAAGTGTTTTCTAATCATCCATTAGCCTTCTAACACAGTTAGCAAACAGAATGTACCATTAGAACACTGGAGTGATGGTTGCTGGAAATGGGCCTCTATACACCTATGTAGATATTGCATTAAAAACCAGACGTTTGCAGCTAGAATAGTCATTTAGCACATTAACAATGTATAGAGTGTATTTCTGATTAATTTAATGTTATCTTCATTGAAAAAAACTGTGCTTTTCTTTCAAAAATAAGGACATTTCTAAGTGACCCTAAACTTTTGAACGGTAGTGTACATACATACATACATGCCAACATACATACATGCCAAAAAAAAATAATAATACGTTCATACTTACTTTCCTCCTGTCCGGCCTCCAGCGATGACGTTTCATCCATGTCGCCGCTGCAGCCTGTGATTGGCTGCAGAGGCGGTCACGTGGGATGAAGCGTCATCCTGACGTGCGTGACTGCCACTACAGCCTGTGATTGGCTGCAGCGGCGAAAGGGATGAAATGTCATCGCTGGAGGCCGGACAGGAGGAAAGTAAGTACGAACGTATAATTTTTATTTTTTTATTACATTTAAATTGTATTTTCCGGGCGCCAAGCATGTACTGTGAAGGTTGCTGAAAGAGTTAGTGCAGCCCATTAACTCTATCAGCACCCCGGACAGTAGCATGCTCGGCGCACGGAAGTGACAGGTTCGGTCAGAACTAGTTCGGTCCGAACCGAACTTTTTTGTGAAATTCGGCGAACTAGCCGAACCGAACTTTTGATAAGTTCGCTCATCTCTAGTATTGGGTATTATTTACTATTGTTCCTCATTGGATTTCTGACTAAGTGGTGATATGTTAAGAATTCGAGTACTACCATCTCCTCAATTAGAGGGTCCTGAAGCGATATCCTCCACACTTGCTCTGAAGTTTGCGCAGGGGGTTACTTGCTTCTCACCTTCTCTTCTCTTTATCTGTCTATGAGAGTCACCTCCCTGTGGGAAATAATACTTCTCTAGTAACCATTGGATGTAATACCGTTATATTGACCCCTTACACAATTGAAGCTCATTTAGAAGCTCCAGAATGACTTTTCTACTACATCAATTTTGCTGAAAATGTCCATGAAAATCGATCCCAGATTTGATATCACCTGCACAAACGTAGAATACAGATTCTTATGCTACAGCAAACTAATTTAAATCAGTACATACCCACACCATGAGACATTGGTATTATACACAATGATTTTTATAGCACCAGTCCAAACGTCAAATCCAGGGAGGTGATTGCTGCAAATCTTAAATCGTGGTCAGTCTCCATTATTGGAACCCAGAGTGATCCCAGGATATTTATTTATAAAACTCCATATTTAAGATAAGCAGATTACTCTCGGTAATTTGTATCTCCCCAACCAGGACTATCTTACCGATACAGCTGAAGGCCTGTTAGGGGTGTCTGGGGATTTTAGCTTCTTGAGGACACAGCCAGTTTTAGTCTTGTGGACACTGCCCCATTTTTCATATCTGACATGAAAAATCTATGTGGCCATAACTTTGAAATCCATTTACCATATTTTTTGGACTATAAGAATATAATGATTACAAGGTCTAGTTACAGAAACAGCGTAACTCGCTGAGCTACGCTGTTTCCGTAACTCCCATTAAACTGAATAATACTTACGGAAACAGCGTATCTTACATGATACGCTGCTTCGATAACTGCCATTCACTATGCGAGTTGCGGAAACAGCGTAGCTTAGCGAGATAAATGCCCTTCATGGGAAAACCCAAGGGGGACGGCCCCCTCCGACATTCCAACGCCCCCCACCACAACACGATTGGGGGGGCAGTAATGGTTGTCATGGCAGTCCGGGGGCCTAATGAAGGCCCCAGATCTGCCTTCTGTCTGCCACTGCTAAGTCATGCCTCTGGCAGAAGCCTGTAAAAATGACAATATACTACAACACATTTGTATTGAAGTGTATTGTACCAGCAATCTAATAATCGCTGGTTCAAGTCCCCTAGGGGAACTAATATAATATGTAAAAAAGAAGTTAGATAAAGTAAATAGGAGTATAGAAGATAAACATTAAAAAAAAAAAAATTCCCCAAGCACAATGTAAAAAAATAAATAAATTGGTATCGCTGTGTCTGTAAAAGTCAGAACTATTACAATTTATCATTATTTAAATTGCGTGGTAAATGGCGTAATAAAAAATAAAAATGAAAACCACCAGAATAGTTATTTTTTTATCACCTTAGCGCTAAATAAAAAATGAAATAAAAAGTGATCAAAAAATCATATGTACCAAAAAATGGTGCCAATAAAAACTACAGCTCGTCCTGCAAAAAATAAGCCCTCACACCGCTCAAACGATGAAAACTACAAAAGTTATGGTTCTCAGAATGTGGTGAAACAGAACAATTTTTGTTTTTTCAAGAGGCTCTGTCACCAGATTATCAAATCCCTATCTCCTATTGCATGTGACCGGCGCTGCAATGTAGATAACAGTAACGTTTTGTTTTTTAAAAACGTTCATTTTTGGCCAAATTATGAGCTATTTTACATATATATACAAATGAACTTTGAAATGGACAACTCGGCGTTTTTTTTTCGTTATGTCCAACTGGGCGTGTATTGTGTTTTTAACTGGGCGTGTTTACGTGTATGACGCTGACCAATCAGTGACCAGTCAGCATCATACACTCATCTCCATTCATTTACAAGCAGCACAGCGTTCTTACTAGAACGATGTGCAGCCACATACACAAGTGTCCTGATAATGAATACACATGAAATCCAGCCTGGACGTCATGTGTACCCAGAATCCTGACACTTCTGAATCTTTTCTGTTAGATTGCAGCAAGCCACTCGTAATCTCGCGAGATTACGGAGGTAAATGAGATTTTGTTTCTCTTGCTGGAAATCTCAGAGAAAAGAGTCAGAAGTGTCAGGATTCTCAATACACATGACGTCCAGGCTGGATGATCATGTGTATTCATTATCAGGACACTTGATTAACGTTAATCTAGTGTCCTGATAATGAATACACATGACCATCCAGCCTGGACGTCATGTGTATTGAGAATCCTGACACTTCTGACTCGCAAGAGAAACAAAATCTTGTTTAACTCCGTAATCTCACGAGATTACGAGTGGCTTGCTGCAATCTCACAGAAAAGAGTCAGAAGTGTCAGGATTCTGAATACACATGACGTCCAGGCTGGATTTCATGTGTATTCATTATCAGGACACTTGTCTAACTGGCTGCACATTGTTCTAGTAAGAACGCTGTGCTGCTTGTAAATGAATGGAGAGGAGTGTATGACACTGACTGGAGACGGATTGGTCAGCGTCATACACATAAACACACACAGTTAAAAACACAATACACGCCCAGTTGGACATAACGAAAAAAAAAACGCCCAGTTGTCCATGTCAAAGCTCATTTGCATATATATAAAATAGCTCATAACTTGGCCAAAAATGAACGTTTTAAAAAAAACAAAAAAAAACGTTACTGTTCTCTACATTGCAGCGCCGATCACATGCAATAGGAGATAGGGATTTGAGAATCTGCTGACAGAGCCTCTTTAACAAAACATTTTTTCCTATTTTCTGTTGTCTAAAACCTGAGTGTGTCTTATAGTCTGAAAAATACGGTACATATCCGAGTTATTATGAAATAGTCATATTACACAAAATAGTAAATAATTAACATGTCCCACATGTCTACTTTATGTTGCAATCCTTTTTTGAATGTGATTTAATTTTGTAAGGACATTAGAAGGCTTATACATTTAGCAGTAATGTTTTAAAGTTTTAAGACTATTTCCAAAACACAATTTTTTAGGAACCAATTAAGTTCTGAAATGGCTTTGAGGGGACTATTTATTGGAACCCCCCTCCCATAAATCACCTTAATTAAAAAAACTGCACCTCTCACAGTATAAAAGTGTTTAGTGAGTTTGTTAACACTTAAGGTGTTTTACAGAAATTAACCCTTTAAGCACGCAGCCTGGTTTTGGCCTTAACCCCTTAAGGACTGAGTTTGTTTTGGCCTTCAGGACACAGCCAATTTTTTCAAATCGGACATGTTTCAATTTATGTGGTAATAACTTCGGAATGCTTTTACCTATCCAAGCGATTCTGAGATTGTTTTCTCCTGACACATTGGACTTTATGTTACTGGCAAAATTTGCTCGATACATTAAGTATTTAATTGTGAAAAACAACAAAATGTAGCGAAAAATTGCAAAAATTAGCATTTTTCTTAATTTAAATGTATCTGCTTGTAAGACAGGCAGTTATACCACAGAAAATTATTGCTAATTATCATCCCCCACATGTCTACTTTAGATTTGCATTGTTTTTTTTAACATCCTTTTATTTTTCTAGGATATTACAAGGCTTAGAACTTTAGCAGCAATTTCTCACATTTTCAAGAAAATTTCAAAAGGCTATTTTCACAGGGGTCAGTTCAGTTGTGAAGCAGATTTTAGGGCTTTATATTTTAGAAACCCCCAATAAGTCACCCCATTTTAAAAACGTCACCCCTCAAAGTATTCAAAACAGCATTTAGAAAGTTTATTAACCCTTTAGACGTTTTACAGGAATTAAGGCAAAGTAGATGTGAAGTTTTCAAATTTCTTTTTTTTTTTTGCAGAAATTCATTTTTCATCTATTTTTTTGGTAACACAGAATGTTTTACCAGAGAAATGCAACTCAATATCTATTGCCCAGATTCTGCAGCTTTTAGAAATATCCCACATGTGGCCCTTGTGTGGTAATGGACTGAAACACCGGCCTCAGAAGCAAAGGAGCACCTAGAGGATTTTGGGCCTCCTTTTTATTAGAATATATTTTAGGCACCATGTCAGGTTTGAAAGGCTCTTGCGGTGCCAAAACAGTGGAAATCCCCCAAAAGTGACCCCATTTTTGAAACTATACCCCTTGAGGAAATTATCTAGGGGTATAGTGAGCATTTTGACCTTGCAGTTTTTTTGCAGAAATTCTTGCAATTAGGCCGTGAAAATGAAAATCTACATTCTTTCAAAGAAAATGTAGTTTTAGCTAATTTTTTCTAATTTCAACAAGGACTAAAGGAGAAAATGCACCACTACATTTGTAGGCAATTTCTCCCGAGTAAAAAAATACCCCACATGTGGTCATAAACGGCTGTTTGGACACACGGCAGGGCTTAGAAGGGAAAGAGTGTCATTTGGCTTTTGGAGCTCAAATTTAGCAGGAATGGTTTGCGGAGGCCAGGTCGCATTTGCAAAGCCCCTAAGGGACCAAAACAGTGAAAACGACAAAAGAGTTACTCCATTTAGGAAACTACACCCCTTGAAGAATCCATCTAGGTGTGTAATGAGTATTTTGACCCCACAGGGGTTTCATAGATTTTATTAGAATTGGGCGGTAAAGATAAAAAAAAAATCCTTATTTTCAATAAGAGGTAGCTTTAGCTCAACATTTTTCATTTTCTCAACCAATAAAGGAATAAAAGAACCCCAACATTTGTAAAGCTACTTCTCTAGAGTACGGCAATACCCCATTTGTGGTCATAAACTGCTGTTTGGACACACGGCAAGGATCAGAAGGGCAGGAGCGCCATTTGGCTTTTGGAGCACAGATTTTGCTGGATTGATTCCTTGGAACCATGTCACTTTTGCAAAGCTCCTAAGGTACCAGTAGAGTAGAAACTCCCAAAAAGTGACTCGATTCACAAAACTACACCCCTTGAGGAATTCATCTAGGGGTTTAGTAAGCATTTTGACCCCACAGGTGTTTCATAAATTTTATTAGAATTGGGCAGTAAAAATAAAAAAAATCCTTTTTCTTCAATAAGACGTAGTTTTAGCTGAAAAAGTTTCATTTTCTCAACAAATAAATTAATAAAAGCACCCCAAAACTTGTAAAGCAACTTCTCCTGTGTACAGAAATACCCCATATGTGGTCATAAACTGCTGTTTGGGCACGCGACAGGGCTCAGAATTGAAGGAGCGCCATTTGGAGTGCAGATTTTGCTGGTTTAGTTTCTGGGCACCTGTGGAACCAAAACTGTGGATCCCCCCAGAAATGACACCATTTTGGAAACTACACCCCTCAATGCATTCACCTAGGGGAGTATGTTAACCCTGCAGGTGTTTTGTAGAAATTAGTGTGCACTCGATGTTGCAGAGTAAAAATGGGATTTTTCCATAGATATGCCAATATGTGGTGCCCAGCTTGTGCCACCATAACAAGACAGCTCTCTAATTATTATGCAGTGTCCCAGTTTTAGAAACACCCTACATGTGGCCCTAATCTGTTGCCTGGACATTCGACAGTAGCATGTAAAATTGAGGCCTAATTTGGCGATTTACAAAGTATTGGTTTACGATTGCAGAGGCCCAGATGTGAAATAATAAAAAGAAAGTGACCCCATTTTGGAAACTACACCCCTCAAGGAATTTATTAAGGGGTGTAGTGAACATTTTCACCCCACAGGTCTTTTTCATAAATGATTGCGTTGCGGATGGGGCAAATTAATAATTCATATTTTTCCCTAGATATGCTATTTCAGTGACAAATATGTTGTGCCCAACTTATGCCACTGGAGACACACACCACAAAAATTGTTAAAAGGGTTCTCCCGGGTATGGCAATGCCCTATATGTGGAAGGAAACTGCTGTTTGGGCACGCTGTAGGGTTCAGAGGGGAGGGAGCGCCATTTGGCTTTTAGAGAGCGGATTTTGCTTGGTAGTAGATTTGTTTGTGTATTGCTGGTGTTTCCATTTATAATGTGGGGGTACATGTAAGCTGGGCAGAGTACATCAGGGGCATAGTTAGGTGGTATATAGATGTGTGTTACGCTGTGAAGCAATCCTTTCTGCACAGGCCGGTGTCGCACTGATATATGGCGTCCTTTCTTATGCCCCTTTTGGTCCACACTCCGCACCTTTGAAGTTTGGGGAATTTTGATGGGAAAGTTTTGTCGCTTCTAGCAGATATGTTTGGGACCTCCCTTTCCTGGTTCCCTAATTTAAGTGCCTTGATAAATCGCCTCTTGAAACAGAAGAAATGTTCCACTCGGGCTTCACAACTTCATATTTTTTATTTCCTGACTTATTGGAGCCATAACTAATTTTATTTATTCATAAATGTAGAGGTATGAGGGCTTTTTTTTTTTTTTTTGCAGGATGACTGTAGTTATTATTGGTACCGTTTTGGGGTACATGCGACTTTTTGATCACCTTTTATCCTATTTTTTGGGAGGCCAGGTAATCAAAAATATTCTGGCATAGTTTTTAAAAAAACATTTATACAGCCTTCACCATGCATTATAAATTACATGTAACTTTATTCTGCGGGTCAGTACAATTCCGGCAATACCTAATTTATAGAACTTTTTTATGTTTTGCACAATAAAATTACTTTTGTAAAAAGAATGTATTTTGTCTGTCGCCAAGTTGTGAGAACCACAACTGTTTAACTTTTTTGTCGAAGGAGCTGTATGAGGGCTTGTTTTTTGCAAGATGAGCTATAGTTTATATAGGTACCATTTTTGGATACGTGCGACTTTTTGATCACTTTTTATTCCAATATTTGTGGGGCAAAGTAACCAAAAAACAGAAACTCTGGTATACTTTTTTACGGGTTTTACCATTTTTTTTAAATAAGAAAGGACTTGATAGTGAACAGGGCAATTGTGTTTTATTTTATTACTTGAGACTTTTATTATGTTTCCAAATTTTTATTTTTTTCACTTTTTTGTTACACTTTTTTTTCAAGTCCCACTAGGGGATTTGATGGTCCAACTGTCTGATGTTTTTTTTCTAATACATTGCACTACCTACGTAGTGCAATGTATTAGATCTGTCAGTTATTCACTGACAATAAGCCGATTAGGTTTCGCCTCCCAGCGGGGCCTAATCGGCTTCCGTAATGGCAGAGCAAGAGGCCATTGTGTCTCCTGTTGCCATAGCAGCAGTCACCAGTCCTGATTGCCTGCCATGGCTGGCGATCTGCTAGCAACAACTAAGATGCAGCGATCCCTGCATCAAAGGGGTCAATGGAAGGGATCGGCGCTAGCTCCGGTTGCTGCCGTTACAGGTGGATGTCAGCAGTAACATACTGCTGACTTCCACCGCTTATGACGCCGGATCAGCTCCTGAGCCGGCACCGTCTTGCCTGTGGCTACGGAAGCCGATCAGGCTCCGCCAACGGGCGGGTCCTGACTGGCTTCCATGCTAGGCAGACCGGGAGGCCAGTATGCCATTGCAGCCACCGGAACCCCGGCAATTTCATTGCTGGGGTTCCGATCAGTTGCAAACACTTTAAGTGCAGCGATCGCTTTTGAGCGCTGCATTTAAGGGGTTAATGGCAGGAATCAAAGCTAAATTCATCTCGAAAAAAAAGGGGTGGTAGAATCCAGCGCTGGGTAGAGTAAAATGGAAACGGTTTCCAAGTTTAATGGTCAAAGTTCAATAAAATCCAATGCTATGAAGTCCTGGTGTGGAGAAAGTGAGAGGGAAGTGTCCTCAGAGCCTACGCGTTTCGGACGGCTTCGGCGTCCTTAGACTTGGCTGTGATGTATTTTAAACTGAGCGCGCTGTCTTTTTATATATCCTGGATCCGGTAAAACAGCTGATTTTTGATTGCGTTCCAAGGTTGGTAGGACCTCTGGAACGCAAACCGGAAGTTGTGATTCTGTCTGCGGTGTGCACTAATTTCGCCTTAGTATCGGGTGAGTATTAGTTTAAGTTGAGAAACGGAGTCTGTCTGTATGAGTATATTTGATATTTAAAAATAATTAGTCATTGATACAGAAGTTATTGTGGTGTGGTGTTATATGTTTTGGATGTGTCCTCGATTTGATTGGCTGTTTGCGTTCCAGGTCTCGTATTATGTGGGACGCGCGTCAGCAGTCGGAGGACCGAGATCCCACTTTTGGTGTCCCTGTTGGATTCTGCCTGGGTTCTATGACTAGGGTGAGTGACAAGCAAAATTATATAATATAATATGTCCCTCGTGTAGACTCTAAGATGGAAATCAAACAGGTAGACGTCACGATAAATGGATACTGAACTAAACGTAATAATAAGTAACCCGATGGGCATGCACATATAAGTGTATGTAGGATCCTAGGATCATATATATATATTGATACCCGTTGTTTGCAGGGGATATATAGTAAGTTGACAGTGAAATATTGGAAATGGCAGGACGCTCAATATGATGGCGAGGATAGAGGGTGAAGTGAGGAAAGTGGGGACAGGATGACAACTAAAATAACGATAAAATGCAATAGGAAAGAAACAAGGCTAAATGGGGTGGTGCGTGTTGTACATATCAAAAAGCACATGTTATGTATGTACAAAGATTGGGGTAGGAAATGTAGACATAGGAGTAGCTGGACATTGAAACTATTCAATGTATGGTAGCCATAAGGTTATGAATCAGCGGAGAATGTATGGAGGACTTTAATTAATATTGGAACATAAGCTCTTTTCTTAAATTGAGACCATCTGGATGTCTTGTTTTTAATCTAAAAATCCAATATGCCTACCTGAGGTGGGTTTTATGTTTTATGTCACCTCCCCTTGTGGAGGGATGAATCTTTTCAATGGCGTAACAACGTAAGGTTTTTGTAGTTCGGTTGTGGTGAAGTATGAAATGTTTTGCGGCATTAGAAATGTTGAGAATATTACTGTTTCTTACGTAGCTGAGGTGTTCCAAAATTATCGTCTTTAGTTTCCGATTGGTGCAGCCTACGTATTTCAGCTGGCATTCAGTGCACTCGATTATGTAGATGACAGATTCAGAATTACAGTTAATGTAATTCTGAATGGTGAATGTGTCTGTTTGTCTGGAATCATTGAAGCTTTTAGTTGGATAAGCGTAAGAGCACACCTTGCAAGGGTGCTGGCCGCACTTATAGAAACCTTTGGTCTCTAACCACGTTGTCTTTGTAATTTCATTAGATGTAAAAAGTGACGGGGACAGGACGCTGCCTAAGGAGGGGGCTTTTCTTGCCACAATACGACATCCTCCGGCCAGAATGGAACGCATACTGTCGTCTTCTTTAAGAATGGGTAAGTAGTTGGTGATTATGTTTTTGATTTGCGCAAACTGGTTACTTTGTTGTAGGATCAATGTTGGCTGGTTACCGGCATGTTGGTTTGTAGGACTTGTTTTAGTCTTTTTGTTACTATATTCAAGTAACTGTGGTCTCGATTTTTTGGTCATGATGTTGCTTGCTCTGTTGAGTGACCATTGGGGATAGCCTCTTGCTTTGAGTCTGATGTTTATTTTTTCCTGTTCTAGTTCGAACTGGCTTTGAGAGGTGCAATTTCGTTTGGCCCGGTGCATCTCACCCACTGGTATGGCCTTGATGGTTTGTCTTGAATGGTTGCTTTTCGCATGAAGTATGCTATTTGAAGATGTAGGTTTTCGATGGGTTTGAGTAGATATAATGTGGCCTGCTTTGCCAGACAGTTCCAAGTCTAAAAATACAATGTTGGAAATATTGTAGTTATATGTAAACTTGAGGTTGCATTGATTGTGGTTTAATGCTTCTACAAACACCGGGATGATGTTACTGTCCCCTTTCCAGATAAGCAAGATATCATCGATATATCTACCGTACCATTCAATGCAGTGGCCATGTATGTTATCCGTAGAAAAAATGTGAGATTGTTCCCACCATGACATTACTAGGTTCGCTATTGATGGAGAGAACTTGGCTCCCATGGAGACGCCCTTTAGTTGGAGATAATATTTTGCATCAAATTGAAAGTAGTTGTTAGTCATTAAAAACATGAGTACTTCCAAGATGTAAGTTTGGAAATTTTTTTCATAGATGCTGTGTTTAGACAGGTGGTAATCCAGGGCGGCATAAGCTATTTGATGGGGAATTGATATGTACAGTGATACAACATCACATGTTAGCCATATGTCATTTTTTTCCCATCGTTTGTTGAGTAGCGAATTCAGGACACTTTTTGTGTCACTAAGGAAGCCAGGAGTTTTTTGGGCTAACGGTTGCAATAATGTGTCGAGCCACTCTGACAGTCTCTCGAGAATTGATCCAATACCTGAGACGATGGGTCTCATGGGTGGAGGGAAAGTCTGTTTGTGTGTCTTAGGAAGCGCGTGGATGATAGGGGTGATTGGTTGTTCAATAAAGATGAAATCCATCTGCTTCTGGTTTATGAAACCTCCTTGTTGGCCATCGTTAAGTAATTTTTTTATCTGGCTTTTTATGTGCTCCAAAGGATTTTTATCCAGTTTTTTGTAGGTGGTTTCATCGGATAACATGTCAATAATGGATTGTTTGTAGTCTTGCTTGTTCATTACTGTTACGTTGCCTCCTTTATCTGCCATTTTTATAATTATATCGTTGTTATCATGCAGTGATTTCGCTGCTTTCTTGAGGCGAGTCGATATATTGGTTTTCTGACATTGAGATTTGAGGCCGTCTGCAAGGTGTTGTAGTTCTTTTTCCATGACAAATTGGAAACGGTCCATTGAGTCCGTTTGTGACCCGATGGGATAAAACTTGGGTTTGGATGTTATGAAATTGGAGGCTGTTGTTACCGTTTGGTTGGAGGTTTCCGTGCGTAGATGGTCCAGACACGCTATGGTGGTAAGTTCCTGAAAGGAGAAATTGGATGTAATAGGAGATGCATTGGGAGAAGGTCCTTCGTTGTCCACAGATATGATGGGGAAAGATGATAATGTAGTATTATCCATTTGACTTGTTTCCAACGAAAGAAAATGTTTTTTGACAGTCAGATTGCGGATAAATTTGTTTATGTCTAATAGTGTATTAAAGAGGTTGAAGTTGTTCGTAGGAGCATAATTGAGGCCTAGAGACAGAACTTCAATTTGATCCGTAGTCAATGGGGTGGAAGATAGGTTGGTAACATTCATTTTTAATATTGCTGGAATTTTCGGGGGCGAAGGCGGCGATAATGTTCTTGATTTGGTCGACTTATGCTTCCTACCGCCCCTCCTGCCTCGTTTTTTGACTTCCACCGCTTATGACGCCGGATCAGCTCCTGAGCCGGCGCCGTCTTGCCGGCGGCTACGGAAGCCGATCAGGCTCCGCCAACGGGCGGGTCCTGACTGGCTTCCATGCTAGGCAGACTGGGAGGCCAGTATGCAATTGCAGCCACCGGAACCACGGCAATTTCATTGCTGGGGTTCCGATCAGTTGCAAACACTTTAAGTGCAGCGATCGCTTTTGAGCGCTGCATTTAAGGGGTTAATGGCAGGAATCTAAGCTAAATTCATCTCCCATGTAATCAGAGAAGTGCGCTACTGACATGATGAAAATGTATGGGGATGTGTAATCGGAGTAACGAGCGTTCGTCCCTATTCGTATCCAATCATTGCTCCATGTGAAAGGAGTAAACAAACGCCAATCATCGAGCTGTCTCCTTGGTCAGCGCTCTTTTACATGACCCATGTCGGTCTGTGTAATAGTACCCTAAGGTCCCATAGAATGTTATTGGTGTCATAACATTGTTCTGTACAACTTGGTGGGTCTATAGGGCCGTACTATAGCCGAGTACATGAGGCCTGTGATTATAATTTTTATATTTTCTTTTTATGATTTATTTATGGTGTTAATCTACGTGGGAAGTTTTCAATACAAAATTTCTTAAACTTTTTTACTTTATGAAATAAAAAGTTTCCTCGTCTAATCAGTGTTTTACTTTTTAAATGTTTTCCCCTTGATGTTAAATTTTATTTCCATATGGATGAAATTAAATGATCTGCGAATCAAGAAAGTAAAGTAAAAGTTTATGATAAATAAGTTTATTTTTATTTTCTTCACTCAACAGAAGCTCAGGAGACAGCAAAGAAACCATCTCCATAGAGTTGATCTACACGTCACCTGTGTTCATTCTGTGTATATATACAGGTAGTCATCACTTTATGCTTCATATATTATTACTATGACCATGTGTCTGATCATTATATATTATATCACACAAGCTCATTACACTGGAAAGCCTTTGATCTTGAACACTTGATGCATCCTGGGATCTTCTCTCTTAATATTGACAATAATTGCTATTCATTTTTTTTCATCTATAAGGAAATGTTTGTTTCAGAACATGGACATGGACCTGACGTAAGTTCTGTTAAGTAAATGCTAATTTTAATGAATATTCTTGATTATTGTAATTTATCACAATTTTAAAGGGTAAATAGTGTTAAAAGTCCTTGGACAATACATCTTTTGACTAACTTTTAGGTATTATATGTGTCTTCTGTTTTCAAGACAAGTAGAATAATGACCTGTCCGGGTCGATGTAAGGGAAATCCCAACCCTAACGCCATTTTCAAATAAGCGTATAATTGCCAGAAATTCAGACTTGACCGAGATATACAGCATTAATACTCTTAAAGAAGTGCACCCATACTTAGCTCACATAAAACTGGTCTTAGGGTGTGTGCAACATTTATGTCACATTATGAGGTTATACCTTTGAAATACATTTAATATTTATTTGTGAACCACAAAGATTAAGCAAAAATTTAGAAAATTTATCATTTTTCAAAATTCTATTTTCTCTGGTTGTAAGACAGTTATACGACACACAATAGTTGCTAATTACAATTTCCCACCTACTTTTTTTCTCGCCCCCCCCCTTTGACTAATAAACAGTGTAAAACAAAGTTAAATTAAGTTTTCAGTAGTGAAAAAAATAAAAATAAATTCAAATTTTTAAAAAAAAAATGTTTCCCATTTTGTTTTGAAGTAATGTAAAAAAAAAATATAGTATTACTTAACTCGCATGGAGAACGCTGCAAAATGAAAAAATAATAAAACAACAGATTTCACTGTTTTTTGGTAAATTTAGCGGTAAAAATAATTGGTCAAAAAGTCGTATCTACCAAATAATGGTACAAATAAAAACCACAGCTCGTCCCACAAAAAATAAGCCCTCACATCGCTCAATCGACAAAAAAAAATAAGTTATGGCTTTCAGAATATGGCAGCAAAAATCATGTTTATTTTAACAAATAGATTTTTAACGAGTAAAACATTAACAAAAAACGATAAAAATCTGGTATCGCCGTAATCGTATTGACCAGCAGAGTAAAGTAGATATGTCATTTAAACCGCACAGTGAAAGACATAAAAAACAAACCTAAAAGAAAATGGAGGAATCGCAGATTTTTCCAATTCCACCCCACGTAGAATTTTTCCGTTTCCCAGTACAATATATGGTACTTTAGACAGTGGCATAGAAATGACAGCTCCTCCCGCAAAAAAAATAAGCCCCCACACCACTCCATTGATGGAAAAATAAAAAAAAGTTATGGCTCCTAGAAGGGGAGGAGTGAAAAACGAAAATTTAAAATTTAAAAAATGGTTTGCATTTCAAGGGGTTAAAGTATTTAAAACAGCGTTTTGGAGGTTTCTTAGGCGTTAGACAGAAATTAAAGGAAAGTGAATGTGAAATTTGAAAATTTCCTTTATTCTTTTGCAGATATTCAATTTTAAGCCTTTATTTCTGTGTTGTTCTGATGTTAACAGAAAAAGGCAACTAATATTTATTGCTCTGGTTCTGCAGTTTTTAGAATTTTCCCATATGTGACCCTAGTGTGCTACATGACTGAAAGACAGACCTCGGAAATGGAGGAGAACCTACTGGATTTTGAGGCCTCCTTTTTATTAGAATATATTTTAGGTACCATGACAGGTTTGCAGAGGTCTTGAGGTGCCAAAACCTAAGAAATACTCAGAAAAATATATATTTTTTGAAAATGACATCCCCCAAGGAATTCAACTAGAGGTGTAGTATTCATTTCAAACTCACATGTGTTTCAAAGATTTTATTAGAATTTGGCCGTGAAAATAAAATAATATGTATTTTTTCCCAATAATATGTCAGTTTAGCAAAAAAAAAAATAATTACCACAAAAACAAAAGGTGAAAAAGTACCCCAACTATTGCAAAGCAATTTCTCCCTAGTACACCCAATATGTGGTCATACTCTGCTGTTTGAGCACACTACGGGGTTCAGATCGGAAGCAGCGCCATATGGCTTTTAGAGCTCTGATTTTTTTGGGTGCCACATTGCATTTACAGAGTACCAGTATAGTGGAAACCTCTAAAAAGTGACTCCATTTGGAAAACGACACCCCTTGCGGAATTCATCTAGGGCTGTAGTGAACATTTTAGACAACTAATTTCTGCTGAATTTATTAGATTGGGGTCGTTAAAATAGGACATTTTATTTTTTTACAATAAAATGTCGTATTAGCTCCAAATTTTTTAATTTACATAAGGTATAAATTTTAAATAGCACCCCCCCCAACATTTGTAAAACTATTTCTACTGAGTACGGCAATGCCCAATATGTGGTCATAAACTGATATTTGAGCACACGGCAGGGCTCAGAAGGGAAGGAGCGCCGTTTGGCTTTTGAAGCACAGATTTTGCTGGATTGGTTTCTGGACGCCATGTCGCATTTGCAAAGTCCCTGAGGTACCAAAACAGTGAAAACCCCCCAAAGTGACCCCATATGAGCGACTACACCCCTTAAGGCATGTATTAAGGTGTATTGTGAGCATTTTGACTCCAAAGTTATATTGCAGAATTTAATGAGCTGCTGATGCTGAAAAGTGAAAATGTAAATTTTTCCACTGATATGTCATTTTGGTGTGTATCTTTTTATTGCCCAGCTGTGCCACTTGAGACACAAATCCCGTAAATTTCTAAGTGGGTTCTCTCGGGTATGGCAATGCTATATAAGTGGACGTAAACTGCTGTTTGGGCACACAGCAGGACTCTGAAGGAAAGGACCGTCCCTTGGTTTATGGAGCTCGGATTTTACTTGGCAGTATTTTTGTTTCGGGTTTTACTGGTATTTCAGTTGGTAATGTGGGGCATATGTAAGCTGTGGGGAGCATATCAGGGTATATTAAGGTGCTATAATAATAGGGTAACTAAAAAATACAATTATTAATAGAAGTTTGGTATGCTTGAAAGAAATTCTTTGTGCACAGGCCAAATTTTTTGGGGCAGGTCACACTGATAAATGGTGTCCATTCTTATATCACTATTGGAACACACTCTGCAGCTTTGTAGTTTGGGGAATTTTGCTGGAAAAGTTCTGCCCTTGTACAAAACGGGCACCCTCGCTTCTAGCAGATGTGCTTGGGCCCTTACCTTCCTGGTTCCCAAATATTCGGGCCTTGATAAACAGAAGAAATGTTCCCCTCTGGTCTGCACATCGGGATGTATTTTCATCCGTGACTTACATGAGCCATAACTTTCTGTTGTTTTTTTTTTATAGATGTAGTGATATGAGAGCTGTTTTTGGCTGTACAAGCTGCATTTTTTACATGTTTTTGTGGTACATGTAACTTTTTTTATCACTTTTGACTCCTTTTTTGGGAGGCAAGGTGATCAAAAATTACCAATTCCTGCGTATTATTTTAGTTTTTTTCTAAAGCAGCGCTCACCTTGCTGTAGAAATGACATGTTAATTTTGTTTTCTGCGGGTCAGTAGTATTCCGGTGATACCAAATATATATATATTTTTTAATGTTTTACTACTTTTACACAATAAAACCTTTTACTCAGGAAGGGCGTCTTTCTGGCCACTCTACCATAAAGGCAATAGTGGTGTGTAGTGAAGGTATATCCAGCACTCAAAATAAAATGTATAAGGTTTATTTAAAACAAGGAGGTTAAAACAAAAATCCCGGGACCACGCTTACGCATTTCAGACCAGTGGGGTCCTTAATCATAGCTTGCTATTTTATAAATGAAATCACATATATATAGTGAGTGGCATTAGTCAGGTGACTTCCTAGGGGTAGATATTTAACCATTTACTACATATAGTTAGATAGGTGATGCAGACATAATATCGCAGTTGTAATATAATAGTTTACATGGTTATTACACCGGGACGGTACAAAATCGACATTCTAATTATCAAATATCAAATAATAAAAACCTTTTTAATTTAAATCAAAGTAATATTCAGTATATTGGCGCAAACAATACAAATAGACTAGTTAATTAGTGTTCAGATGTGTTGTGTAGTCGAAATTGATTCAGAAAAGACAGCTGGTGTGCTGCGCGTGTGTCTTACTGAAAAAAGATAGTTTATTTCTTTAAAAAATATATGAAATAGTTTGTTTTAGAATGTATCAAGTGTGTATTTTACACTATTAATTTTGTCTGTTGATTTGTAAAGTTGTTTATGTATGAATGGTAAGATTCCCTGATTTGTATTGTGTGTGTGGTGCTGAAGAACAGCTCCACTCGAAATGATAATCCAAAAGTATTATCTAGTGCTGAAGAACAGCTTTTCCTTGAATGAAGCTTACGTTGTTATAATAGGCTGCCTAATAGAGAAGTGAATTGTTGATAAACATTCAAAATTAATAGAATTACTTTATCTTGAATAATATATTAGTATTTTGTTCTCATTGATTTTTGATTTATCTAATTCAAATATTGATAATGATAATTAAGTAGATGACATTAATTCAATTGATGTACTTCCAGTTAAGATAATTTTATTTGATAGAAATTTTATTTATCTTATATGATATATCACATTATAATAAATGTAATGATAGATCATAATCATTGGTTTTTAATTGATCAGATGTGGATGTCGTGTGTCCATCCCAGGCAGAATAATCGTCTCGCACCGACAAAAAACTCCCCAAAGACATACAAAAGGTGCAATGTATATAATTGAACTACATATGAGTATGATTCAATATGTGGTTATAGTTGGGTTCTTCATTTTGCTTATTTTGATTGTATTCAAAGTATGAAAGGAGTATATAATTAGTATGTATTAAAATTGATCTTAGACTGAATCCAAGATTGGATTGATAAATGTAGAATGTCTTTCATGAATCCATCTAATATGTATTGATCAAAATTAGTATGTCTAAATATTATGATATATGGATTATGGATTATTTAAGATGGAATGCTGAAATTGAATTAATAAATGTACATCAAATTGTTTCTATTTTTCATGCCCACTGGAAAACGGGTATCTAATTTTAAGATCCATAATGCCTCTCTGTTGAGTAGGAGTTTTCTCCAGTTTCCTCTTTTAGGACAAAATACTCTCTCTAAACCGCAGACCTTCAATGTACTGGTATTTCCCTGATGCATTTCTTTGAAATGTTTTGCTGCTCCTGAAATATTAGTTTTGTTGAGATTCCTTATGTCTGCTAAATGTTCCGCTATCCTTTTCTTGAGAGGTCTAATTGTACACCCTACATATTGGATTTTGCATTTATCACAGAGTATGACATATACTACGTGAGTACTGTTGCAGTTAATTAAAGACTTTATCGGAAAAGA